>NC_091284.1:490777080-491141246 GCF_032444005.1 Ranitomeya imitator | reverse complement strand
TTCTTATCGTCTCTTGCTGACAACTTTATCTTTCAAAGGGTAGAAGAGAGAACAAAATGATCTGCAATCTTAGATATAATTCTTACCAACAGGGAGGAAATGGTTGAGGAAGTAAAGAAGGCTGGAAACTGAGGAGGCAGCAATCATTCTATCCTCATATTTTGGATTGCAAGGGGAGGAAGACTCAGACTTTAAGGTTGAAATTTAAAAAGGCTGATTTTAGTTGACTCAGAAAAAAGGTAGGATAGATCCAATGGCTGGATGTTCTAAAGAACAAAAGTGTCCAAGAAGGATGGGAGTTTTTGCTAATTGAAATTCTCACCGAACAATCTGTAACAATTCCGAAAAGAAGGAAGAATTGGAAGCCTCAGAGACCAAGATGGATGATCACAGAACTTAATCACTTGATTAAAAGGATAAAAGAAAGGGAGGCACATCTAAACAATAATATAAAGCTGTTTGCAGGGAATGCAGGGCAAGCATTAGAAGATCTAAAGCCAGTAATGAAGTAAGGCTTGCAAGGGAGAGCAGAAGCTGTAAAAAAGGATTTTGGGAGTATGTCAAAAGAAAAAGAAAAGTCAAAGATGCTATAGAATTTTTACAGAATGAAAAGAGTGAAGTGGTCAAAAATGTTGAGAAGGCGGAACTTTTACATTTCTATTTTGTATCTGTGTTCTCTAAGAAAGCAGTTGTAACATCAACTGATCTTTGTGGTGTCATCAAAGAAATAAAAGAATCCACACTATCTATAAACAGAGATGGCAAGTGAACACTTAGCTAATTTAAATTAATTTAAATCTCCTGGTCCAGATGAATTACATCCTAGGGTACTGAAGGAGTTAGCAGAGGAAATTGCAGAAACAGTAGCAAGAATCTTTGAAGAATCCTGGAGAACAGAAGTCCAAGGAGATTGGAGAAGGGCAAATGTTGTCCTTAACTTCAAAAAAGGAAATTACAGGCCAGTGAGCCTTACTTCTATACCGGTCTTTGAACAAATTCTTAAATAACATGTATGCAAGTACGTCAATAATTAATCAGAGCCAGCATGGGTTTGTAGCAAACAAGTCATGCCAGACTAACCTTATTTCCTTCTATAATGGAATCACTGACTAGATGGTAGACTGGGTTCATAACTGGCTCAGTGATCATACTCAGTGTGGTAATAAATGGTTACACATCCAATTGGAAGAAGGTTTTAAGTGGGGTACCACAAAGCTCTTTCCTGGATTCAATGTTGTTCAACATTTTTATAAATTATCTAGCTAAGGGAACAAAAGTTAAACTGATCAAATTTGCAGATAATGCAAAGCTAAGAGGGATAGCTAACACTAGAGAAGACAGAGAAAGGATTCAGAAGGATCTAGTTAAGATAGAACAATGGGTACTAGTGACTAATGGAATGGTATTTAACAGGGAGAAATTCAAGATTCTACATCTACAAGAAAAATGAAAATTACATTTACTGAATGGGAAGAATAGAACTAAGCAGCAGCACGTATGAAAAAGACTTGGGTATACTAATAGACCACAGATTGCACATAAGTAAACAGTGTGATGCAGCAGCAATAAAGGCAAACACAGTTCTAGGATGTGTTAAGAGAAGCATAGAGTCTAGATCACGTTAAGTAATTATCTCCCTTTCTTCCTTGGTCAGGCCTCATCTGGAATACTGTGCCTAGTTTTGGGAACCACATTTTAAAAAAGACATTGAAAACATGGAGCAAGTTCAGAAAAGAGCTACCAGGATGGTGAGCAGACTGCAAAGTATATCTTACGAGGAACTGTTAAAGAATCTGGAAATGTTTAGCTTGCAAAAAAGAAGGCTAAGAGGAGACTTAATAGCTGTCTACAAATATCTGAAGGGATGTCCCCCTGTTTTATTCTTATTTGCACATGAAAACATGTTAATCAAGGGAATGAAACTGAAAGGGAGAAAATACAGATTATATATTAGAAAAATCTTTTTGACAGTGAGAGTTATCAATGAGTGGAACAGGCTGCCATGAGAGGTGGGGAGCTCTCTTTCAATCAATGTCTTCAAACAGGGCTGGACAGACATCTGTCTGAGATGGTTTAGTTAATCCTATCCAATGCTGCCTTGAAGTCCCTTCCAGCACTAACATTCTATGATGAAGTACAATTGTACAAAATGACTTGGTATGCTGAAGATGCCCTTCAATAGAAACTAGATCAACCCATGAAAAATTACCCCATTGCAATATATTCCTTCACCAATTTCCAGTTAGCACAATGTCATCAGACAGGTAATGTTCTCCTGGTATTTGTCAAACCCAAACTAGTCCATAAGATTGCCAGATAAACAAGAAATGTTATTCATCACTTCAGAAAACATATTTCCACTGCTTCAGTGGACAGTGGTAGTTTGCATAACATCACACCATCTGATGGCTGGCATTGTGCTTGATTATGTATGGCTTGCATGCAGCTGCTTGGTCACGGAAACCCATGCTATGAAGCTACTGCACTCAGTTTTTGTGCTGATGTTAATGCCAGCAGAGACTGACAGTAACTAAGTCAGCAGTATATGGTAACTCTTATCCTCTATGCACCTTAGCTCTTAGTAAAGGCCCCTTCACACTAAGCGACGCTGCAGCGATACCGACAACGATCCGGATCGCTGCAGCGTCGCTGTTTGGTCGCTGGAGAGCTGTCACACAGACCGCTCTCCAGCGACCAACGATGCCGGTAACCAGGGTAAACATCGGGTAACTAAGCGCAGGGCCGCGCTTAGTAACCCGATGTTTACCCTGGTTACCATGCTAAAAGTAAAAAAAAACAAACACTAGATACTTACCTACCGCTGTCTGTCCTCCAGCGCTGCGCTCTGCTTCTCTGCTCTCCTCCTGTACTGGCTGTGAGCCGGAAAGCAGAGCAGTGACGTCACCGCTCTGCTTTCCGGCTCACAGCCAGTACAGGAGGAGAGCAGAGCACAGCGCTGGAGGACAGACAGCGGTAGGTAAGTATCTAGTGTTTGTTTTTTTTTACTTTTAGCATGGTAACCAGGGTAAACATCGGGTTACTAAGCGCGGCCCTGCGCTTAGTTACCCGATGTTTACCCTGGTTACCAGTGAAGACATCGCTGGATCGGTGTCACACACGCCGATCCAGCGATGTCAGCAGGAGTCCAGCGACGAAATAAAGTTCTGGACTTTAATCAGCGACCAACGATCTCCCAGCAGGGGCCTGATCGTTGGTCGCTGTCACACATAACGATTTCATTAACGATATCGTTGCTACGTCACAAATAGCAACGATATCGTTAACAATATCGTTATGTGTGAAGGTACCTTAACTCTGTAACTTTATTGGGTCTGCTACTTTGTGGCTGAATTGCTGTGGTACCTAAACACTTAACATAGTAACATAGTAACATAGTAACATAGTTAGTAAGGCCGAAAAAAGACATTTGTCCATCCAGTTCAGCCTATATTCCATCATAATAAATCCCCAGATCTACGTCCTTCTACAGAACCTAATAATTGTATGATACAATATTGTTCTGCTCCAGGAAGACATCCAGGCCTCTCTTGAACCCCTCGACTGAGTTCGCCATCACCACCTCCTCAGGCAAGCAATTCCAGATTCTCACTGCCCTAACAGTAAAGAATCCTCTTCTATGTTGGTGGAAAAACCTTCTCTCCTCCAGACGCAAAGAATGCCCCCTTGTGCCCGTCACCTTCCTTGGTATAAACAGATCCTCAGCGAGATATTTGTATTGTCCCCTTATATACTTATACATGGTTATTAGATCGCCCCTCAGTCGTCTTTTTTCTAGACTAAATAATCCTAATTTCGCTAATCTATCTGGGTATTGTAGTTCTCCCATCCCCTTTATTAATTTTGTTGCCCTCCTTTGTACTCTCTCTAGTTCCATTATATCCTTCCTGAGCACCGGTGCCCAAAACTGGACACAGTACTCCATGTGCGGTCTAACTAGGGATTTGTACAGAGGCAGTATAATGCTCTCATCATGTGTATCCAGACCTCTTTTAATGCACCCCATGATCCTGTTTGCCTTGGCAGCTGCTGCCTGGCACTGGCTGCTCCAGGTAAGTTTATCATTAACTAGGATCCCCAAGTCCTTCTCCCTGTCAGATTTACCCAGTGGTTTCCCGTTCAGTGTGTAATGGTGATATTGATTCCCTCTTCCCATGTGTATAACCTTACATTTATCATTGTTAAACCTCATCTGCCACCTTTCAGCCCAAGTTTCCAACTTATCCAGATCCATCTGTAGCAGAATACTATCTTCTCTTGTATTAACTGCTTTACATAGTTTTGTATCATCTGCAAATATCGATATTTTACTGTGTAAACCTTCTACCAGATCATTAATGAATATGTTGAAGAGAACAGGTCCCAATACTGACCCCTGCGGTACCCCACTGGTCACAGCGACCCAGTTAGAGACTATACCATTTATAACCACCCTCTGCTTTCTATCACTAAGCCAGTTACTAACCCATTTACACACATTTTCCCCCAGACCAAGCATTCTCATTTTGTGTACCAACCTCTTGTGCGGCACGGTATCAAACGCTTTGGAAAAATCGAGATATACCACGTCCAATGACTCACCGTGGTCCAGTCTATAGCTTACCTCTTCATAAAAACTGATTAGATTGGTTTGACAGGAGCGATTTCTCATAAACCCATGCTGATATGGAGTTAAACAGTTATTCTCATTGAGATAATCCAGAATAACATCCCTCAGAAACCCTTCAAATATTTTACCAACAATAGAGGTTAGACTTACTGGCCTATAATTTCCAGGTTCACTTTTAGAGCCCTTTTTGAATATTGGCACCACATTTGCTATGCGCCAGTCCTGCGGAACAGACCCTGTCGCTATAGAGTCACTAAAAATAAGAAATAATGGTTTATCTATTACATTACTTAGTTCTCTTAGTACTCGTGGGTGTATGCCATCCGGACCCGGAGATTTATCTATTTTAATCTTATTTAGCCGGTTTCGCACCTCTTCTTGGGTTAGATTGGTGACTCTTAATATAGGGTTTTCATTGTTTCTTGGGATTTCACCTAGCATTTCATTTTCCACCGTGAATACCGTGGAGAAGAAGGTGTTTAATATGTTAGCTTTTTCCTCGTCATCTACAACCATTCTTTCCTCACTATTTTTTAAGGGGCCTACATTTTCAGTTTTTATTCTTTTACTATTGATATAGTTGAAGAACAGTTTGGGATTAGTTTTACTCTCCTTAGCAATGTGCTTCTCTGTTTCCTTTTTGGCAGCTTTAATTAGTTTTTTAGATAAAGTATTTTTCTCCCTATAGTTTTTTAGAGCTTCAATGGTGCCATCCTGCTTTAGTATTGCAAATGCTTTCTTTTTACTGTTAATTGCCTGTCTTACTTCTTTGTTTAGCCACATTGGGTTTTTCCTATTTCTAGTCCTTTTATTCCCACAAGGTATAAACCGCTTACACTGCCTATTTAGGATGTTCTTAAACATTTCCCATTTATTATCTGTATTCTCATTTCTGAGGATATTGTCCCAGTCTACCAGACTAAGGGCATCTCTAAGCTGGTCAAACTTTGCCTTCCTAAAGTTCCCCCTAGTGAAAGACAGGTGAAACTGCACAATATTGTGGTCGCTATTTCCTAAATAGCTTCCAGTTTTCAATATTACCACTCACAGTTGATCAGGGAATATATAGGAGGGAAGAAATTTCACAAGCTGACTATTGCAGTGCCATTCTCAAAGTTATTGCGCTCTTCAGAATGACACCTGTATACACTTATGGCTACTGAGTGAAAAAAAACTAATCTGTAAATTGGCTTGTCAGACTAACATGAATCTTACTTTTTTATCACTATATCCCACAGATTCTTGACTGTAGTCTTTGGCAGGTTCAACAAACTATTCTTGAATAATCTTAACAGTGTGGCAGGGGAAGTATACTTTTAATAGAGACGAATGATAATATGTAATACCCTTATTATTAAGGAGGAGTTTTTCTGCAATAGTGTTTTGTTAGGTTGTATGAATCTAAATAAAATCCACATGAATGTCAGGACTCAGGATCCAACATTTCCCAGCAAAACAATACACAGAGCATCATGCTGTGTTGGTGCTATCTCTTCCCCTTGTAAGTGATAAATAGATGGATGTCCAGAATATGCAAAAGTAAATGTGATTCATCAGATCAGACCACCTTCTGATGCATTTGCGTCCATTTTAAACACTGTTGATAGTGGCCACAGGTTAGCATGGGACCCCTGGCTACATTCCTATGATGAGTTATTTGGTGAGGGGTCCCATCCACTTTGCTACATTTGTAAGATGCTGCATTTTTGACACAGCAAAAATACGTAGCGTCAAAAATTCACAAAAAGCACATTGTGGGAACGTAGTCTTAGGCCACACATGTTCAGTATTTGGCAAGTTTTTTACCTCAGTATTTCTAAGCCAAAACCAAATACTCATTGTGTGCACATGGCCCTAGGCTACGTTCCCACATTGAGCTTTTGGTGAGTTTTTTATTTTGCAGATGTTCTGTACCACCTAATTCTATCAGGAAAACCCACACATAAAACTGTGCACAAGAGAAGTCACAAGTTGCGGATTTCAAAAATACACTGGAGGTCAGTTTATTCAGCGTAAAAACATTTGCATAATTGGTAGATTTTGACAACTCCTTGCCCCTTTGCTGGAACATTAAGATGCTCCGTTTTTGTGCAGTGAAAAAATGCAGTGTAAAAATTTAACAAAAACAAATTTTTGGAACTTAAAGGGACTCTGTCACCTGAATTTGGAGGGAACAATCTTCAGCCATAGGGGCGGGGTTTCGGGTGTTTGATTCACCCTTTCCTTTCCCGCTGGCTGCATGCTGGCTGCAATATTGGATTGAAGTTCATTCTCTGTCCTCCGTAGTACATGCCTTTACAAGGCAATCTTTGCTAGTGATGAGCGAGTATGCTTGTTACTCAGGATTTCCGAGCATGCACGGGTGTTCTCCTAGTATTTTGGGCGTGCTCTGAGATTTTGTTTTCATTGACGCAGCTGCATGATTTGTGGCTGCTAGACAGCCTGAACACATGTAGGGATTCCCTAACAAACAGGCAATTCCCACATGTATTCAGGCTGTCTAGCAGACGCAAATCATGCAGCTGTGTCATCGAAAACTAAATCTCCGAGCATGCCCAAAATACTTGGAGACCACCTGAGCATGCTCAGAAATCTCAAGTAACAAGCATACTCGATCATCACTAGTGCTCGTATAATATGTTCGAGTCCCTGTGGCTGCATGATTTGCGCCTGCTAGACAGCCTCAACAGATGCAGGGAATGCCTGTGTGTTAGCGAATCCCCACATTTGTTTAGGCTGTCTAACAGCCACAAATCATGCAGCCACAGGGACTCGAACATAATATATGAGCACTCCCAGATGCTCAGATAACACTCAGACATGCTCAGATAAGACGTTATCCAAGCTTGTTCCCTCACTACTAATGGTAACCAATCTGCAATGCCGTTTTGGCAGAAACACTACCTGTACAGTAGATTTAGAATTTGAGGGCTTTTTCACCCTATTTCTATGGCTATGTTGTAAGCTGTTACATCCTCACACTAAATAGATTCCCCAAAAAATGCTTCCTGAGCTGCTTTCCTTGCTTCGGCTTCAGGCTATTCTAGGCTGTGCTATTCCATGAAATGTGCTATACTATGTATTATGATAGCTGTAAAGCATTATTGGGACTGTCCTTTTGCTGATACAATTTTCTGAATTGTGTATAATTTGTGGGTGATTAACGAAAATTGAATTGCAAATTATTCAACTTCACCGAGTCCTGAAAAATTCGGAATTTAATTTAGCAGAAATTTAATTCACATCGAATTGATTCATTCATCCCTACTTATCACTAATTTAGGAATAATACGTAAGTAAAATTACTTTGTAAGGATCTACACAGTCCATATATTCACATCTATATTGATCTATAGGCTGTTGCTTTCATGTTTGTATCCTATGGCTGGGACCTCAGGGTTTGAATGGCAGGTTTTTCTTTGGTTGTATACCCAAACACTAGACAGTGTGCCTTTTAGTACGATGGCTTTCATTTGTGTGTCCTAAAGGATGTTGTGTTATTGGGTTAAAAGGTGAATATTTTCTTGCTGAAAAGGTCTTTTTATTATCATCAAAATATAATGATTTTATTCACAAGCTCTCGACAGGGATATCGGCAAGTGCAACTGCTACAAAGGAACTGAAATGACAGCACTTTGACACACTCCTGTGTCGTGTTTGTTTAGGAAGGTCCTAGAAATTGTATTTCACCAGCCACATTCGCTATCAACACACAATTATCTGGCTTAATCATGTGGAACAGTGGCAAATTCACCTGGGGTTTAAGAACTAATGACATTCTCGTCTGAGCTGCTTTAGTGAAATGGCCTAGCACCTGAAGCAGGAACAGCAAGATTGCTCATGAAAATTTGGTTTTCTTTTTTCATTTCACAGCATAGGGTTCTGCTCAAATCAACAAACACCGCTGATTAAATAGCTGTGGTAGCTGACTTACTTGCACTTCTTCTGGTGGCTGCTAATGTTCATTGAGAATCAAAGGCTTTTTTCCTGGAAAAAATTGTCTGTTGTTTGCACACACACATGCTTTCTGGAATAGGAAAGGCTCTCAACTCAAGTAAAGCAGAATTGAATATATTTAGGGTGATTGAAAGCATTACCAGTGGTTGACCCATATTGTCCCAAAGAAATGAAAAAGAGTACATATAAATTTATGCTAATATATATATATATATATATATATATATATCATTATATACATTTTTTATTTTGAATTCTTACCGTATTTTTCGGACTAAAAGACGCACTTTTTCCCCCCCAAAAAAGGGGGGGAAATGGGGGGTGCGTCTAATAGTCGCAATGCAGGCTTACCTAGGTGGCAGAGGTGCGGTGGCAGAGGTCCGGTGGCAGAGGTGCGGTTGCGGGGGTGTGGCGGCAGAGGAGGCGCAGTAAGCGGGGTCCCTTTCCCCGGTATGGTGATGCAGCAGGCCCGGTATGCAGCAGAGCCGGGTGAATCCTCTTGTTATCGGTGGTGGCGGCCATTTTCCGGAGGCCGCGCGTGCGCAGATGGAGCGCTCTGCTTCCCGGGGCTTCAGGAAAATGGCCGCCGCGATCTCCATCTGCGCACGCGCGGCCTCCCGCGGCCATTTTCCTGAAGCCCCGGGAGCAGAGCGCTTCATCTGCACACGCGCGGCCTCAGGAAGATGGCCGCGCCCACCGATAACAAGAGGATTCACCCGGCTCTGCTGCATACCGGGCCTGCTGCATCACCATACCGGGGAAAGGGACCCCGCTTCCTGCGCCTCCTCTGCTGCCACACCCCCGCCACCGCACCTCTGCCACCGGACCTCTGCCACCGCACCTCTGCCGCCTAGGTAAGCCTGCATGGTACGCCAGGGACCCCTCTCACGCCATACCTCTCACTGCACCTCCTAATCCCAGCACCTCCTGATCCCAGCACCTCCTGATCCCAGCACCTCATGATCCCAGCACCTCCTGATCCCAGCACCTCCTGATCCCAGCACCTCCTGATCCCAGCACCTTCTCATCCCAGCACCTCCTGATCCCAGCACCTCCTGATCCCAGCACCTCCTGATCCCAGCACCTCCTGATCCCAGCACCTTCTCATCCCAGCACCTTCTCATCCCAGCACCTTCTCATCCCAGCACCTTCTCATCCCAGCACCTCCTCATCCCAGCATCACCCCACCTTGCCTCCTGTGACCCTGCTCTGCCACCGCCATAAGATACTGTAAATTCGGACAATAAGACGGACCCCCATGTTATAAAAAATCTTTTTTTCTGCAATTTTCACCCCAAATTTGGGGTGCGTCTTATGGTCCGGTGCGTCTTATAGTCCGAAAAATACAGTAATTGACCTTATTTCACAATTTCACTCATTTTTTGCCAAGGTGAAGCAATTGCTAAAACAAACAGAACATAAATAAGATTCAACAGGACTGAACTTAGTTTTCTACAGTCTTTAAACTAAACTTGCCACCAGGTCAAAAGGGTTTATCCCCTCTGGTCTCCTCCTGAGAGTTCCACTTTCTATTTTTTTTTTTTTTTTTTTTTAATCCACCATATGGTTCCAGAGATATGAGCGTTATTATTTAGTGTTAGTCTTTATAGTCTTTTTCAGTCTTTAAAGTCTTTCTTATTCTGTAAGTAACACCCCATTGGTAAAGATCATAAAAATGAATACTAAATAAAAAGGCCCGTATTTCTGCCACTGTATGGCGGATGTAAAAAAAAAATGGAATGCTCAGGGGAGCGAATGAAATAAAATAAAAGCAATTCAGTTGTTTAATTTTGTCTGAAAATTCAGGGGTTCTTTCTTCTCATTTAGGTCATGTCATCTAATGGTGACCCTCTAGGAATTGCATGTCTTTATGTTATCTGGGAAAGTTTATCTTAGTCACCAAAAGTTCCAATATGATAAAACTCCTTGGACTGTACCAATTACTGTAACTTTTCTACAGGGATAGACAATAACTGAAAGCACCGTTGATTAAACAACAGCTGTTACAAAGCTCAACCTTCGCGAGGCATATAACCTGATCCGAATATGTTCAGGAGATGAAAGGAAGACAGCCTTTAATACCCGAGATGGCCACTATCAGTATCTGGTAATGCCCCTGCCATCTTACAAGAACTGGTGAATGACATCTTCCGGGACTTTCTGTACACGTGCGTGGTAGTATACTTAGACAGCATCTTGGTTTTCTCTCCCAATTTGCCTTCACACCAAAGAGATGTTTGTCAGGTTCTGCAGAGATTGAGGAAGAAGCGTCTGTACTCCAAATATGAAAAGTGCGTCTTTGAATTGACCTCTCTTCTGTTTATTGAGTACATCATCTCCGAGACCAGATTGAAAATGGATCCCAAGAAGGTATCCACCGGCTTAAAGTGGCCCAATCTAGATGGGCTGAAATCCATCCAGCAGCTTCTCAGTTTCGATAACTGCTACCACCAGATTATTCCACACTTCTCCTCTCGGACTGCTCCTATTCCCGCTCTGACCTGCTAGGGGGCAAATCCTAAGATATACACTCCAGAGGCAAAGAACGCCTTTGTGTCTTTAAAACATGCCTTCTCCTCAGCTCTCATGCTGCATTGTCCGGACAATAGCAAGCAGTTCTTTCTGGAGGTAGAAGCTTCTTCTTCAGGGGCCGGAGCCATTCATACTCATAAGTCTTTTTCCAGTCGCATGGTGACCTGCAGTTTATTTTCTAAGATCTTCTCTGCTCCAGAACGCAATTACTCTATAGGTGATAGAGAACTGGCTCTGGAGGAGTGGCGCTTAAATGCAGGGTGAAATCTGTGAACCAAGATGGAAACTCAAGGGTAGGGCATGTTCTGGAATGGGAAAAAATGTCTACATCTGTAGACCCTACTGACATGTTAATTTATCATAAAATTACTTCTTTCTAAAGATAACTTGTCTTGACTATACTTTTTTTTCATTTGGTATGAAGTTTAAATATGTAGATAGAGTAGAGCTAGTTCACTGGGAGAAATATGCTTCCATCAAAAACTATAATTTTATTTGCACCTTTAGTGTATGTATACACATTATGGATATTATTTGTATATTTTCCACACCAAAGTTTTGGATGGAAAATCAACAGGTTAAGAGTTCATTTATATATCAGGTTTTTTTGTACAAGTGCTATCCATGTTTTTTACAGATAGCACCTTTACCTATGATATGAATGGTGAAGTAAAAATTCTCAGGTAAACTGCATCAGTGCTATGGTTCTATTTGTTGCACTGCATATCTCCTTCAAAATCTACAGTTACATATCCACACAACACAAAATAAAGAAATAACTTTGCCTGGGGAGAAAAACTTTACCACTGCAAACCCATAAAGGGGTTGTCCAGTCTGAAACAACAAGTCTGCAGTCATTCTATGTGACACGTGGCATGCACTGCGTCTTCAGACAACCTTTACTCACAAGTAGTGTTGAGCATTCCGATACCGCAAGTATCGGGTATCGGCCGATACTTGCGGTATCGGAATTCCGATACCGAGATCCGATACTTTTGTGGTATCGGGTATCGGTATCGGATACATAGAGATGTGTAAAATAAAGAATTAAAATAAAAAATATTGATATATTTACCTCTCCGGCGGCCCCTGAACTCAGCGCGGGTAACCGGCAGGCTTCTTTGTTCAAAATCAGCGCTTTTAGGACCTGAGAATCACGTCCCGGCTTCTGAATGGTCGCGGACCGCCCATGTGACCGCCACGCGACCAATCACAAGCCGCGACGTCACCGCAAGCTATTAACGCGCTCATTTTTAAAAATGAGCGCGTTAATGACTTTCAAAGACGTACCGGCTTGTGATTGGTCGCGGCCACGCGACCAATCACAAGCCGCTACGTCTTTGAAAGTCATTAACGCGCTCATTTTTAAAAATGAGCGCGTTAATAGCTTGCGGTGACGTCGCGGCTTGTGATTGGTCGCGGCCACGCGACCAATCACAAGCCGCTACGTCTTTGAAAGTCATTACCGCGCTCATTTTTAAAAATGAGCGCGTTAATAGCTTGCGGTGACGTCGCGGCTTGTGATTGGTCGCGTGGCGGTCACATGGGCGGCCCGCGACCAATCAGAAGCCGGGACGTGATTCTCAGGTCCTAAAAGCGCTGATTTTGAACAAAGAAGCCTGCCGGTTACCCGCGCTGAGTTCAGGGGCCGCCGGAGAGGTAAATATATCAATATTTTTTATTTTAAGTCTTTATTTTACACATCCCTATGGATCCCAGGGCCTGAAGGAGAGTTTCCTCTCCTTCAGACCCTGGGAACCATGAGAATACCTTCCGATACTTGATGTCCCATTGACTTGTATTGGTATCGGATATCGGTATTGGCGATATCCGATATTTTTCGGGTATCGGCCGATACTATCCGATACCGATACTTTCAAGTATCGGACGGTATCGCTCAACACTACTCACAAGTCATTTTAAAAAGTGTTTTCTTCAGACATACTGTAATATCAAAGAATGTATCGACCTACAGGGGTACTCTAAGTATTCAGACCCCTTTAAATTTTTCACTCTTGGTTTCATTGCAGCCATTTGATAAATTAAAAAAAAGTTCATTTTTTTCTCATTAATGTACACTCTGCAAATTTATTAAAAATCAAAAACTGAAATATGACATGGTCATAAATATTCAGACCCTTTGCTTAGACATTCATATTTAAGTCACATACTGTCCATTTCCTTGTGATCTTCCTTGAGATGGTTCTACTCCTTCATTGGAGGCCAGCTGTGTTTAATTAAACTGATAGGACTTGATTTGGAAAGGCACACACCTGTCTATAGACTTCACAGGTCACAGTGCATGTCAGACCAAATGAGAATCATGAGGTCAAAGGAACTGGCTGAGGAGCTCAGAGACAG
The DNA here is from genome assembly GCF_032444005.1 of Ranitomeya imitator. Classification (NCBI taxonomy): domain Eukaryota; kingdom Metazoa; phylum Chordata; class Amphibia; order Anura; family Dendrobatidae; genus Ranitomeya; species Ranitomeya imitator. The sequence goes on along the minus strand of NC_091284.1, from coordinate 491,127,769 downwards.
AATTGTGGCAAGGTTACAAAAGAATTTCTGCAGTACTCAAGGTTCCTAAGAGCACAGTAGCCTTCATAATCCTTAAATGGAAGCAGTTTGGGACCACCAGAAGTCTTCCTAGACCTGGCTGTCCAGCCAAACTAAGCAATTGTGGGAGAAGAGCCTTGGTGAGGGATGTTAAGAAGAACCCCAAGATCACTGTGGCTGAGCTCCAGAGATGCAGTAGGGAGATGGGAGAAAGTTCCACAAAGTCAACTATCAATGCATCCCTCCATCAGTTGGGCCTTTATGGCAAAGTTGCCTGACAGAAGCCTCTCCTGAGTGCAAGACATATGAAAGCCCTCATAGAGTTTGTTAAAACCCCATGAAGGACTCCCAAACTATGAGAAATAAGATTCTCTGGTCTAAGGAGATGAAGATAGACCTTTTGGTGATAATTGTAAACGGTATGTGTGGAGAAAACCAGACACTGCTCATCACCTGACCAATACAATCCCAACAGTGAAACATGGTGGTGGCAGCATCATGCTACGGGGTGTTTTTCAGCTGCAGAGACAGGATGACTGGTTGAAATTGAAGGAAACATGAATGCTGCCATGTACAGAGATATCCTGGATGAAAACCTCTTCCAGAGTGCTCTGGACCTCAGACTTGGCTGAAGGTTCACCTTCCAAAAAGACAATGACCCTAAGCACACAGCTAAAATAACAAAGGAGTGGCTTCAGAACAACTCTGTGACCATTCTTGACTGGCCCAACCAGAGCCCTGACTTAAACCCAATTGAGCATCTCTGGATGGCTTCAGAACAACTCTGTGACCATTCTTGACTGGCCAAACCAGAGCCCTGACCTAAACCCAATTGAGCATCTCTGGAGATACCTGAAAATGGCTGTCCACCAACAACGGAACTGGAAAAGATCTGCAAGGAAGAATGGCAGAGGATCCCCAAAACCGGGTTTGAAAAACTTGTTCCATCGTTCCCAAGAATACTCATAGTAACATAATAACATAGTTAGCAAGGCCGAAAAAAGACATTTCTCCATCTAGTTCAGCCTATATTCCGTCAGAATAAATCCCCAGATCTACATCCTTCCAAAGAACCTAATAACTGCACGATATAATATTGTTATGCTCCAGGAAGACATCCAGGCCTCTCTTGAACCCCTCGACTAAATTCACCATCGCCACCTCATCAGGCAAGGAATTCCAGATTCTCACTGCCCTAACAATAAAGAATCCTCTTCTATGTTGGTAGAAAAACCTTCTCTCCACCAGATGCAGAGAATGCCCCCTTGTAACCATCACATTCCTTGGTATAAACAGATCCTCAGAGAGATATTTGTATTGTCCCCTTACATACTTATACATGGTTATTAGATCGCCCCTCGGACGTCTTTTTTCTAGACTAAATAATCCTAATTTTGCTAATCTCTCTGGGTATTGTAGTTCCCCATCCCCTTTATTAATTTTGGTGCCCTCCTTTGTACTCGCTCTAGTTCCATTATATTCTTCCTGAGCACTGGTGCCCAAAACTGTACACAGTACTCCATGTGCGGTCTCACCAGGGATTTGTACAGAGGCAGTATAATGCTCTCATCATGTGTATCCAGACTTCTTTTAATGCACCCCATGATCCTGTTTGCCTTGGCAGCCGCTGCCTGGCACTGGCTGCTCCAGGTAAGTTTATCATTAACTAGGATCCCCAAGTCCTTCTCCATATCAGATTTATACAGTGGTTTCCCGTTCAGTGCATAATGGTGATATTGATTCCTTCTTCCCATGTGTATAACCTTACATTTATCATTGTTAAACCACACCTTTCGGCCCAAGTTTCCAACTTATCCAGATCCATCTGTAGCAGAATACTATCTTCTCTTGTATTGACTGCTTTACATAGTTTTGTATCATCTGCAAATATCGATATTTTACTGTGTAAACCTTCTACCAGATCATTAATAAATATGTTGAAGAGAATAGGTCCCAACACCAACCCCTGCAGTACCTCACTGGTCACAGCGACCCAGTTAGAGACTATACCATTTATAACCACCCTCTGCTTTCTATCACTAAGCCAGTTACTAACCCATTTACACACATTTTCCCCCAGACCAAGCATTCTCATTTTGTGTACCAACCTCTTGTGCGGCACGGTATCAAACGCTTTGGAAAAATCAAGATATACCACGTGCAATGACTCACCTTTGTCCAGTCTATAGCTTACCTCTTCATAAAAACTGATTAGATTGGTTTGACAGGAGCGATTGCTCATAATCCCATGCTGATATGGAGTTAAACAGTTATTCTCATTGAGATAAAACAGAAAAATATCCCTTAGAAACCCCAGAAATATTTTACCAACAATAGAGGTTAGACTTACTGGCCTATAATTTCCAGGTTCACTTTTAGAGCCCTTTTTGAATATTGGTACCACATTTGCTATGCACCAGTCCTAGCTGTAGCAGCTCAAAAGGGTGATTCTATTTAATACTGAGAAAAGGGTCTGAATACTTATGACCATGTGATATTTCAGTTTTTCTTTTTTAATAAATATGCAAAAATTTCTACATTTCTGATTTTTTCAGTCAAGGTGGGATGCAGCGTGTCCATGTTAGGACTGGCGGAACGCACAGAGTAAATAGTGAGATGACATTTGGTGCGTTCGCAGCTCGGGGCCCACCGTGCAGGAGAGAACCTGCTGCTGGCAAATGGCGGCACTATATGGTGGTGGAAGCAAACTCTGCTACGTCACAGGGTCGCGGTACCGCACAAATGGCGCAAGCAAGGAGTCACAGAACTCAATCCCAAGACTCGGGAATAGAGTTTGTCTAGACCACTTGCGCTCGACACCGCTACTGGGCGTCAGACTATAACTAATAATAGTAAAATTAAGCACAAGAGTGCAAGCTGTGCCGCACTGGCGGACGCCACCAACCACCCAGACTTGGGTTAGAGAAGTGCTCTAAAAGCGCATAGCGCCACACTGGCGGTCACAGCAATATACGCTGTATCATATGTTTAATGTTCATAGCTTAGTCGGGCGCTAGACAGCAGACATCCACCTTATGCGAGCAGTCATACAAAAGGGAGGGGATGTTTAAAGAATGACTTGCACTCATCAACACACATATTTTCAAATGTACACTAGTACATGGCCGTGCGGTCATGCAAACGTTTTATAGCTGCAGCAAGTACAGGACCTTCCTAGAAGGACCAATGGGAGGCTGCCACAGAAGTTGAGCACCTTCAGGACCTTCTTAGAGGACCAATGGCATTTGCTGCAGTATCTGAGCATATGACCCTTGATCTCCAACAAGAGATCTTACCCTGGGCATGCTCAGAAGGGGAAAAGCAGGACTTAGCCCCAAAAACGTCTGCTCGCCGCTGCTCAGTACTGGCTACAATGGCAGAAGCTGGAAAGGCAGCAGTAACCCTTTGCACAGAGTCAGACTGAGCGAGATGCTGGAACTGACGTCTCTGCTGAGTAGACTCCACTGCGGCAGGAGAAGAATGGGAGACCGCAGCGGAAATGGCCTGAGATTCCCCTTGTGCAGAAGCAGGAACTCGACCCCTAACAGTACATTAATGAGAACAAAAATGAACTTTTTTGAATTTACCAAGTGGCTGCAATGAAACTAATAGTGAAAATTTAAAGGGGTACCCACTGTGTATGTCCCCCATTCTGGATTCCTTCCTGGTATATATGCATGTCTTCCTGGTCACAATCATGGTATGTATGTCATCCATCTTGGACCCATCTTGATATATATGTCCCCCATCCTGGGCCTATCATGGTACATGTGTCCCCCACATCTGTTGCATTTGTAGTGAAGAACAGGGTGAATGTGTTCAGTTGCCAAGTATGAATCCTGTAGAATCTTTCTTGAAAAATGGAAACCGATAGATGTTGAAAAACAGTGCTAACTTGGTCATTCCATGCCTAGAGGACTTGGTGCTGTCCTTAAAAATCTTGGAGGTCTCATAAAATGCTAAATGTAGTAGTTTTGATGTGAGCTGTATTCATTTTTGCATCAGTTAATTTGAGTAAAACTGAATATTTTGTAATGAAAGTTATACTATTAATGCAAGTAACTTAATTTACTTAATAAGTGCAGAAATGGTGCTGAAAATTTGCAACATCAAAAATTCACCAAAAGCTCATTGTGGGAACGTAGTATAAGGTCACGCAGACATATTCAGTATTTGGTCAGCATCTTACATCATAACTTGTAAGTCAAAACCAGGATTGGAACAATTAGAGGAAAAGTATAATATAAATAAGTGCACCACTTCTGCATTTTTCACCCACTTACAAATACTCATGTAAAATACCGACCAAATACTGACCGTGTGAACATGGCCTAGTTCTACCATGACAAGGATTGCATGAAGAATGACTAGGCCGGGGTCACACTTGCAAGTGCAATGCGAGAAACTCGCACAAGTCTCTCGCATCAATACCCGTCACTGCTGCCAGCACTCGGGACTGGAGTGTGCGGCTGCATGTACTTCTATGCAGCTGAATGCTCCGCTCCCGAGCGTCGGCGGTAGTGCCGGGTATTGATGCGCGAGTTTCTCGCATTGCACTCGCAAGTGTGACCCTGGCCTTAGAGAAAATGTGGCAGGACTATATTAGCGGAAGCTATCTCCTGAGTCCTTACTCATGCATATGCTTAGCTGTGGAATAAAAAATTGATCTTTAACCCCTTCTTGACATATAACATACTGGTAGTGGACCAGCTCCTATCAAGCTCTCATGATGCGCCAATGTGTTAACATGGCAGACAGAGGGCTGGTGAAGGCCCCCAAATCTAACATTGTTTTCCTCCTTGTCAGTCTTTGACTGATTTCTAAAGAGAAAATGATTTTGTCTACAGTACAATGGTATTGCATTGTATAGTTTAAGCAATCAGCTGTTCACAGTTCGAAGTTCTCTGTAGGGACTAAAAAAATAAATAAAGATATTTGGTATTACCACATTTATAAAAGTCTGATCTATTAAAATTTACAATCAATTAATCCAAACTATAAACATCAAAATTAAAAAAATTTCTTGATCACCACACTTCCCTAAAAAATTGCAATTCAAAGAAATCAACATGTCATATCGACACAAAAATGTATATCAATAAAATGTAAGCAGTGACACAGTTCCATCAGTGGAAAAATGCCAAACTTTTGGATGTAAGAAAATAGGCACACAAATCAAATAGTTTTTTTCTTACAAAATTCCCTTTTTTTCTCCACATAGACAAAAAACAAAATATTCATATTTGATATCTCCACATTCATACAAAGTTCAATGAATCATGTTGCAAGGTCATTTTTACAATTAACACTGTAAGAATACCCATACCCCAAAAAACAATGATGCACACACACTTCACCACACTTTAAATATTTTAATAATAATAATAATAATAATTTTATTTATATAGCGCCAACATATTCCGCAGCGCTTTACAAATTATAGAGGGGACTTGTACAGACAATAGACATTACAGCATAACAGAAATACAGTTCAAAACAGATACCAGGAGGAATGAGGGCCCTGCTCGCAAGCTTACAAACTATGGGAATATTTTTATTTATTTATTTTATTTGTTTTGTTTTCGTAGTCAATTGAATGTTAAAATATATGTTCTCATTCAAAATTACATCTCATCCTGTTTAAAAAAGGTAGTAATAGCCTTCATATGGCTATTTTGTCAGAAAAATAATGAAAAAAGGTATGGCTGATGGAAGAATGAGAAAAGAAAACGGAAGTGCAAAACTGAAAATTTGCCTGAAGAGGGTAAAAGATAGTAACTTTAGTACTGGACAAAAAAGACCTTATTAGAACACAGAAATTGGCATAAATAACCACAGGGGATATGACAGATTCCCTTTACTGTACACCAGAAAACTAGCACAAATGATATCAGAAATATATGCCAGCTGATGGCTTTAACGTCCAAAAAATGATGTGCACACTGTAAACCAAAGTGAGCTGGTGCAGGCTGAGCACATAACGGTCCAAATATCAAAAAGAGAATCAGCCGCACTCAGATAGTTTGAAGATTATGCAAAAAATAGTATTGTCCGCAACTACTATGTGTGATATGCACCTGGTCATGTTTATACGTGTGAATAAAGAAATACTATTTTTTGCATTATCTTCAAACTATCTCAGTGCGGCTGATTCTCTTTTTGATATTTGAGCTGATGGCTTTATTGAAGACTCGTATAAGAAAGTTGATCATTGAGATGGATGGATGTGGCTCTGAACCCCCACCTAATAATTCAGTCATATGGCACAGTAAGGCTGGGTTCACACTTGCGTGTGGCTGGTCTGCGTATGGCTGCGTAGTTCATCCCTTAAGTTCCGCCCATGCTCCGCCTACTTCCGCATGCATCATGCATCGTCCTGCATACCTATCTTTAAAATTGGGTACGCAGGGACATGCATTGTATGTGGATGCGGCGCTTTGACGTGCCCGCCAACCGCACGGGAACGCAAAAATTTATGTTATGATTTTAACAGAAATCATGTCATTTTTTATCAATCTTTAGTTTCATAGCTTCTTTGTCACTGGTCGTCATTGAATGTCCATGCAGTGTCAGACTGGGGGCCAAGGGCCCACCAGTAAAATTGACTCTGAGTACCCACTGTTCAACTGCCTGTAAATATTACATTACCTTCACTCACAAATGTACCTATGCTATATAATACACTGGATTGTTTGTAAAATGAATCATTATCTGCTTTCTTTGTCAGTACATAGTGAATCAAGTGTATATTGCCAAACACTACTCATTTAAGGGTGTGGGGGGCCCAACAAGAGATTCCCCTGTTTACCTGTGGGATAGTCCAAGCATGTATCCATGCAAGTGGATGATAATATCTTCCTTGCTGATTTTTTACATATATTTCATATACCTTTATGTCTGGATATGATTATGGCAACTATTATATACCGTATATCACAATCTGCAATAAAATTATTTTCGCTTTGTAAAATTATATTTAGTAGTACTGCCTTGAACAATAAATATTCATGTAGAGAGTTTATGCTGAATGACTGAATTATTTCCAGCATTCTCAGTCATGCTATATATGGATGCTGCATCAGTGAAAGAGTTTTACTTTTTCAGTAGTAGTCAATAAGGAAACTTTGTTCTAAAATGAATGCTAAATTAGAAAGATGTATTTGAGGAAAAAAAACTCATGCAAAGCATATTTGCAACTGTAAGGGTATGTGCACACGATGCAGATTTAGTGCAGAAAAATCTGCTGCAGTTCTGCACTAAACCTGCATCTCCTGGCAGAATCTGCAGGTGCGTTTTTTATGCGTTTTTGATGCGTTTTTGATGCGTTTTTGATGCGTTTTTTGAGCACAAATCTGCACAAAAAATGCATGAAAAACGCATCAAAAACGCATGAAAAACGCATCAAAAACGCATGAAAAACGCATCAAAAACGCACCTGCAGATTTCTATTATGGAGGGGTGCAGAAACGCTGCAGAACTGCACAAAAGAAGTGACAGGCACTTCTTTGAAAACTGCACCGTTTCTGCGCAGATTTTTCTGCACCATCTGCACAGCTTTTTTTTTTCCCATTGATTTACATTGTACTGTGATCACAGTGCAGTTCTGCAGCGTTTCTGCTGCAGAAAAATCTGCAGCAGTTCTGCACTAAATCTGCATCGTGTGCACATACCCTAAAGTCTTTTTCTGCATTTTTATGAATATGCTGTATTTTTGTTATTATTATTATTATTATTATTATTATTATTGTCTTTTCATGTATGTCTTTTTTCCTTCACGATTTGTAATCTGGATATGTTTATGCAGTGATATTGTGAGTCCCAGCTAAAGCAATAATTCTTTAATGAAATCAGCTGGGGTGTAGGCAAGGGTAGCTAACAAAAACATTAAGGGTACTTTCACACTAGCGTTTTTTTAAATCCGTCACAATAATAATAATCTTTATTTTTATATAGCGCTAACATATTCCGCAGCGCTTTACAGTTTGGCACACATTATCATCACTGTCCCCGATGGGGCTCACAATCTAGAATCCCTATCAGTATGTCTTTGGAATGTGGGAGGAAACCGGAGTGCCCGGAGGAAACCCACGCAAACACGGAGAGAACATACAAACTCTTTGCAGATGTTGTCCTGGGTGGGATTAGAACCCAGGACCCCAGCACTGCAAGGCTGCTGTGCTAACCACTGCGCCACCGTGCTGTCACAATGCGTCGTTTTGCAGGAAAAACGCATCCTGCAAAAGTGCTTGCAGGATGCGTTTTTTCCCCATAGACTTCTATTGACGACGCATTTGCGATGGATTGCCACACTTCGCATCCGTCTTGCGACGGATGCGTCGTGCTTTGGCGGACCGTCGGGAGAAAAAAACCCTACATGTAACGTTTTTTTCTCCTGACGGACCGCTTTTTCCGACCGCGCATGCGCGGCCGGAACTCCGCCCCCACCTCCCCGCACCTTACAATGGGGCAGCGGATGCGCCAGAAAAATGCATCCGCTGCACCCATTGTGCAGTACGTTAAACGCTAGCATTAGAATCTCTCCCCGACGCATTGCGACGGGGAGATTCCGACGCTAGTGTGAAAGAAGCCTTAGGCTACTTTCACACTAGTCCGTCGTTATGTGCCATCGCAGACCGTCGGTCCGACGTACCGACGGACAGTGTGATTGATTAGCAAAACGTGGGCAGCAGATGCAGTTTTACAATGCATCCGCTGCCCATTGTGAGTTCCGGGGAGGAGGGGGCGGAGTGTCGGCCGCGCATGCACAGTCGAAAATGGCAGACCTGACGCACAAAAAACGTTACATGGAACGTTTTTTGTGCATCGCGGCCGCCAAAAACACGACGCATCCGTCTCACGATGGATGTGACATGTGGCACTACGTCGCAGTGCGTCGCTAATGCAAGTCTATGGAGAAAAAACGCATCTTGCGGGCAACTTTGCAGGATGCGTTTTTTCTCCAAAACGACGCATTGCGACGTCCGTCACATGACGCTAGTGTGAAAGTAGCCTTAGGTTACTCCACCTTATGCCATGAGTAAGACTTATGTTGAAATGCATTGGCGGTTGCTGTGACTAAACGCAATTATGTGCATGGTGTTGTAGCAGCTACATAAATATTTTTTGTGGTGTACCTTATGGGATATATTTTAATTTTTGCACAATAAATGGACTTTTAACAAGATCCCTGTTTTCCTGATGGAATTTATCTGTTTTCCTTGCACATTGCACTGGTCGCTCAGCATTTTTCCATGCCGGAAGAAATGAGGAGTAATCCAGATAACAGGTGAGCTGACTACTGTTTCTTTTTTACAATAAGGAAACTTTGTTCTAAAATGAATGCTAAATTAGAAAGATGTATTTGAGGGAAAAAAAATCATGCAAAGCATATTTGCAACTGTAAAATCAAAATCGCTTTTAAAAAATTGTCTTTAACGCTATGTGCACACGTTGCGGATTAGGCTTAGGAATTTCTGGTGCGGATTCTGCCTCTCCTGGCAGAAAACGAACCTGCGGATTTGTCGCGTTTTTTGTGCGGTTCCGCAGCGTTTTTTGTGCGTTTTTGCTGCGGTTTTCTTGCAGATTTGCTGCGGTTTTTACCCCTGCGGTTTTCTATAATGAAATGGGTACAAAAACGCTGCAGATTCACAAAAAAGAAGTGACATGCTACTTCTTTTAAACCGCAGCGTTTCCGAAGCGGATTTTCCGCAAAGTGTGCACAGCATTTTTCTTTTCTCATTGATTTACATTGTACTGTAAATCAATTGCGGATCTGCAGCATTTCTGCACTACAAAAAACGCTGCGGATCCGCAGAGAATCAGCAACGTGTGCACATGCCCTAAATTTTGTTTAACCCCTTTCTGCCAGCTGACGGAATAGTAAGTCAGCTGGCAGTATCCCCCACTTTGAGGGGGGCTCCGACGGTGAGTCCACCTCAAAGCCACGACATGTCAGCTGTTTTCAGTCGTTATCTGCCCGTGCCCATTAACTAGTTAAATGCCACTGTCAAACTCTGACAGCGGCATTTAAGGCCTCTTTCACACTCCTGTCTTTTTCCTCCCGCCAAAATCCGTTGATTTTTGAAAAAACAGGATCCTGCAAATTTTTCTCCAGGATCCTGTTTTTTTTCCCATAGACTTGTATTAGCGACGGATTGTGACTGATGGCCATCTGTTTCGTCCGTCATGCACTGGATCCGTCAGAATATAGTGGTCCATCGGGCAGAGAAAACGTTCAGAGGAACGTTTTTTTTGCACGTCGGCAAATCGTTCAGCGACGGGTCCTGCGCTGTCCGTCGTTGGCTATAATGGAAGCCTATGGGCGCAGGATGCATCGCTGACCGTCAAACACAAGAATCCAGTGACGTAATAATAATAATAATCTTTATTTTTATATAGCGCTAACATATTCCGCAGCGCTTTACACACATTATCATTGCTGTCCCCATTGGGGCTCACAATCTAAATTCCCTGTCAGTATGTCTTTGGAATGTGGGAGGAAACCGGAGTGCCCGGAGGAAACCCACGCAATCACGGAGAGAACATACAAACTCTTTGCAGATGTTGTCCTTAGTGGGGCTTGAACCCAGGACTCCAGCCCTGCAAGGCTGCTGTGCTAACCACTGCGCCACCGTGCTGCCCGTATCCCATTTTTTCATTCTGAGCATGCCTGGAAGGATTTTCTAGTCCGGGAAAAAACACAATCTCTCTCTCAAAAAAAAAATAAAAATCAAACCTACACATATTTGTTATCACCGCATTCAGAATCACCCAAGCTATCAATAAAAACAAGGATTAACCTGATCGCTAAATGGCGTAGTGAGAAAAAAATCAAAACCCCAAGGCTTTTTTGGTCGCCGTGACATTGCATTAAAATGCAATAACGGGCGGTCAAAAGAACGTATCTGCACCAAAATGGTATCATTAAAATCATCAGCTCGATGCGTAAAAAATAAGACCTCACCCAACCCCAGATCACGAAAAATTGAGACGCTACCGTTATTGGAAAATTGCGCAATTTTTTTTTTTAACAAACTTTGGAATTTTTTTTACCACTTGGATAACCTAGACATGTTTGATGTCTATGAACTCGTAATAACCTGGATAATCATAATGGCAGGTCAGTTTAAGCATTAAGTGAACCTAGCAAAAAAGCCAAACAAGTGTGGGATTGCACTTTTTTTGCAATTTCATCGCACTTGGAAGTTGTTTCCCATTTTCTGTTACTTGACATGGTAAACCCAATGGTATCTTTCAAAAGGACAACTTTTCCCGCAAAAAATAAGCCCAAACATGGCCATATTGACGTAAAAAAAAAAGTTATGGCTCTGGAAAGAAGGGGAGTGAAAAAGGAAAATGAAAAAATGAAAAAAGCTCCTGGAGTGAAGGGGCTAAAAACATCATAAAAAAATGGAAGTTGGGAAAAAATAGAACAAAGAATACTGAGCATTAGCATAACTGTAGATAATGCAGAGAGGCTGTGGATGTACCTTAGACATACTTTATGAGTAAGTAGAACTGTATTTCTCCTGAAAAATGACAGCAGTGTTAAAAATAACTATGACTGTTGATTAGTGCAGTTATAGGCTTTGCCTGTGGACCAACAAGCTTCAAGTTACGGCTCTGATAATATATAGGTTAAAAGGGGCTGTCCTGTGAAAACAAGTTACTTATCACATATCAACAGGTTAGGACGGAGATAATTTAATTGGTTGAGGTGCAACTGCTGGGACCCTCGCCAATTGGCTGAATGGGGCGATTTTATCCCTGTTTGATTGGAGTGGCTGTGCTAGATCGCCACGCCATTCATTCCCTATGAGGTTGCTGAATGCTGCACTCGGCTTTTTCCAGTGCCACCACAGATAATGATTGGAGTGTTGGGAGACCAACTTGCCACACCATTTTGTAAAGGGGATAAAAACTCCCCGTTCTACTGATTGGTGCAAGTCCCAAGAGTCAAACACCACCTAATGAATGAATTATTCCGCATTCTGCTGATAGGTGATAACTTGTTTTCACTGGACAACCTCTTTAAGTCTACTGGATTTCTAGGTTAATAAGGTTTAAAGACACAAAAGAGCATAGTAGAACCAAAAACACTCAGTTTAAAAAAAATCACAGTAATCTGCAAGTGCTAGTAAAAAGATGTAAAAAACAGGGTATTTGGTTGATACGTTTTTTGCAAAAAATTTATACTAAGCTGCTCCACTCGTACGTAATTGTCAGAGGGATTATTCATATACAGCTCACAGATATCCACACTATATTAAAAATATCAACCTTTATTTAAATCTTAATAAATATAAACAACACACCAAACACCACAAAAAAGAAAACAACCAGGGGTGTGCCTACCCCTACACTGGCCTAACTTAACCTACCTATTTGCGGAGGTTGGCACCCTAAAAACCTGCGCAGTGGCGCCCCCGCTCTTCGACGGCTCTCCCTGCTCACTCTATTGGGCCCTGTAGTGGCAGGGGGTGAAGAAGATGGTGAATAGGCTGGTGAGAAAGAAAAGAGGTATGTATGCAGTATTTTTTCTATATAGATGTCTTAGTTGGTATTACTTGGTGCAATAGCTAGATTGGCACTTTGATGAAGATGCTAAATTGTAATTGCAATTGTCCTCAGTAAGCTTAGCTAGTATGACTTGGTACAATAGCTGAACTAGTATTCTAATGAAGCTGCTAAACTAAAGTTGTAACTGCCTTCAACAATGTATTATCAGTACTTCTCTACATTAGAATATACTTAAAAGGAGATATTTCTACATATCCTATTGTGTCCACTGTGTGCAGACAAAGGCAGAGGATATAAACCCTACTAATCTAAATGTACCTCAGTTCATGTGATATTGATACACATACATAGGCCAGGAAAACAATATATATATATATATATATATATATATATATATATATATAAATCAAATAAAGAAAAAACCAAACACCCTAAAAACAGTATCAAATAGTATTGGTCAAATGGCAACCCAAAATTTCACGTAGCCATTACGCCCTATTTCAGATATTTGAGTCAACTACCGACTTCCAAGGCATATTGCCCATATATATTATGTACCAGGTTAAAGTGAATTACTCGACGCGTTTCCCCTCTTAACCGAGGTTCATCAGGAGGAGGATGTAAACGAGGTACTTACGGTATCTTTATCACTGCAGATACAGGTCTTAGGTGAATCGATTCAGAACAGTGGTCAGGACAATCCCCTGTTCAAGGAGTGAAATACTGCTGACAGATTAACTTTTAAAAAGTTTTTGAAGCGTTTTAGAGGAGTTATTTTCTTGAAGCATTTTTTTGCAGCTTTTTGGGGGAAAAAATTCTGAAAAGACTGAACATATGAACAGCAAATTCATTTTACAATAGAAATGAATAGGGACAGTTTTTAAAGCAATTTTTAACCATTTTTTGAAGCAGAAAAGTTAAGGAGTTAAACAACCGGATATATGATTTGGAAGAAAGTGTTTCTTGCTGATGATGTACAAGCACGTCATCAGTTTTTAAATGGTGGGTTCTACTGACATTGATTGTTCCGGACCTTTTTCATGAGAAACACTACATTGTTATTTGGTAGATGCCACATTGACTGAACCTTACCAAGTGTAGCTATTTGTTCATATTCTAGGATAGATGAAGGAAATGCCTTTACAATAATATTTTCTTTTGTTATTTAAAATGTTTAGCAATGTGATATTGAAATTGCCAAAAGCAATCACACCATGCTGCTTTGCATGTGCAGGGTTAACAGTGTGTGCCGCACAAGGGGTAAAATGCATTCATATTATGCCATAGTACTGGATACTGAACTTTCAATATTTCCTTATCCTTTGTCACTCATATGAACTGCGGCTTATAGCGGTGGTAATCATTTCCTGTGTTTGAAAAAGAGATGAAAGCATTCATGGATGAAAGCAAGTTGGATTTAATCTCCTTCTCTCGCATCCAGTGCACTGTACTGATCATTCTCAAAAAAAAAAAAAAGAAAAAAAAAACAAGACTTAGGCTCATTTTTGCCATGACAAAACTAGCTTCCTAATAATCAGATGGCAATACCTAGAGTACACAATTCTAATATAATTACCAGGAGAAAATGTAGAGGGGGTTGCAGGGCTGAGATAAAGGAAAGCCTGTGAATTTTGTATTAATGTCTTAGGTTCTCTTATTTGTGCAAGCAATCAATCTTTCGGGTAGTAGAATAGTAATTCTTTGCAAAAAAAAAACTGACGAGAGTCTGAGGGAGAAAGGAGATAATCTGAGTTTCATTCTGCACACAGCGGGTCAACTGTGATTGACAAAGCTCATCACAAAAATGGAGCTCTTGGTATAATCCCGCTAGCTGAGTTCCATTTGTAGCTGTAGCAGTGCTAATGACATGTTTAACAGCTGCTTGTTGAGGCTCCAAATCTGCATTAACCTGCAGAGTAGAGCATTGAGAAACCCAGTGAAAGAATTGAAATCAAGCTCGCAATATGCTGATAGGACGGCACCGCCGAAATAGGGAGCTTGTTAGGCTACATGCTGAATCCGCAGTTATGATATAAACACGGCCATTGCTGAGCGTAACAATATGTAGACGACATACCACGGGGCGGATTTATTAACAAAGTCTTACATTTACAAAGCTTATAGTTATACTAGGTGCAACAAATTATCACTGTGGCTCGTGCTGGATGATAAACTTGGCACATTTTCAGACACTTTTGTCTCACTTTATACCAGCTCTTGGTTGGCTTACTTTGGACATTTTTTAACCAGAACTATGGCACAGATTGGTACATTTTAAAGGAAATCTGTCAGCAGATTTTTGCTATATAATCTGAGGCCACCAGGGGTTAAAACACAGAATTAAACGATGTGTAATATATCATGCTGTGTGCTGTTGTTTTACTTACACTGACAGTTTTATCAGTAAAGCATTATGAGTGCTGTGACTAGTTGGCACGTGCTCACAAGTCTGACTCAGCCCCCTACTGTGATAAGCAGCTCACTCTCAATAGACCATGTAGATACAGAGCATTGGGGGGCAGGGTTAGCTTTCTCATCTCTGCTGCATTGCTAAATCTGAAAGCTCTGATTGTTTCGGAATGGCTGCGCCCAGTAAACT
Organism: Ranitomeya imitator; assembly: GCF_032444005.1. Classification (NCBI taxonomy): domain Eukaryota; kingdom Metazoa; phylum Chordata; class Amphibia; order Anura; family Dendrobatidae; genus Ranitomeya; species Ranitomeya imitator. The sequence goes on along the minus strand of NC_091284.1, from coordinate 491,112,633 downwards.
AAGTGATACATCACTTAGCATTATGCTGCTCTCAGATGAGGTAGCAAAAACCCGCTGTTGGATTCACTCTAAGTAATATCCATTTCAATAAAGTCACACCCTCATTGTTAGTGACGCATGAAATAGTGTCTAAAACACTTTACTATTTGGGTATTTGGCATGTGTGGTGAAATTCTGAGCCAGTTGGTATGTTCTGTGAATTGTCTCATGCAACATAGAAAGTCGTAAGGCGGGGGTGGTCTATAGTGCGGTGAATCTGCCTGTAAATAATGTGAATCCAAACATTAACTCAGTATGGCAAGCTGAGGCTTTCTTTCTGTGACTCTGTATCCCTGTTTTGGTCAATAAGCTTTTTAGTTTATGTGGATGGACTGAGGGACTATCTTTTACCTTAATATTTGGTTCTGCCAGCACAGAATCACTGCTCAAACCAAGTACCGCTTGGTGGTTCATGGCGTAGCCAAATATTTAAATGCACCTTCCCAGTTGCTTGATTTCCCTCCATCTCCACCCACTTTCTTTGATTGACAGCTCTGGCTTCAGAGAGGCAGAGAAGGGAGGAGATAGAGGGAAAACAGGAAGGAGTGCAGAAATAGAATGTATAGAAATGTTTGGCCTTGCCATGGTGCAGCGAGCGGCAGGACTTGATTAGAACAGTCATTCTGTGCTGACAGAGTCCATTTAATTTCAGATGAGCGCTGAGCTATGCAGACCAGTAATGTGACTGGCTCTATATGTAGTTCTGTGTCAGTGGCCATGTTGGGTGAAATTTACATGCACTAGTCTGGTTCATAAATCAGAGAATTCTTGTGAATTCTACACTTGGCCTGTGTACAAACCGTTGTTGCACACAGACAGAATAGAGACTGAAAATAAGTTCATGTGGGTATGCTCTTCAAGAATTATTTGCTGAACGTCATATAAACGAGTTCCATTTCTACATCTTGTGGGTCCCTGTTTATACATTTATGCACCATGTAATACATAAATGCATGAAGAAATGTATTGTAGCTCCAGCCATAGTAATTAACAATAGCCAATTCCAGACCAGTAACAAAAATATACTAAAGATGCCAAGATAGGGCGCTACTAGGCATGAAAGTAAAAGGCTCAACAGGAAACAAACAAGCGCAACAACTATTTAAACCAGTAGTAAAGGGCAGTATACACTAAATACAGAGCTAGGAAAAGGGATTTCATTGCAGACATTGTAATACATCTTCTAGTAAGTTAAAAGTGTTTTCAACTACTGAATGTTAAAAAGAAATTACCTGCTAGAAAAAAAAAACATATTCACCGAGTCTCAGCTGTCCCTCTCCTGAAGCTGACAGGGTTGCTGCAGGTCTCCATTTTTTACGCTTCTGAATGGTAAAGGCATGTGGTCATTGCAGCCAGCACCAAGTATCTATGCCTGCAGATGATCTAACCACGTGAACTATGAATAGAAAAACTGGTTGAAATGAAAGGTCTGCCATCACTTTAGCTTAATCGTGACAGAGTTCAATCCACACTGCCATGAATGCTCTGTATTCTGTGTGCGGGTGGCAAGCCACGTTACCTTGTGTATAGTCATGGCCAAAAGTGTTGGCAACCTTTTAAATTGTTCCAGAAAATGAAGTATTTCTCCAAGAAAATGATTGCAATTACATATGCTTTGTTATACACATATTATTTCCTTTGTACTGGATCAAGACAAAAAAAAGAGAAAAAAGCAACTTGGATAAAATTTCACATAAACCTCCAAAATTAGTCTGAACAAAATTGTTGGCACCCTCAACTTCACACACTCTTAGAAATAAATAACTGCAATTAATTGTTTTCTATAACCATCAACAAGCTTCTTACATCTCTCATGTGGAATTTTTGACCACTCTTCTTTTGCAAACCACTCCAGGTCTTTCATATTTGAAGGGTGCCTTCCCCAACAGCAATTTTAAGATCTCTACACAGGTATTCAATGGGATTTAGATCCGGACTTACTGCCGGCCACTTAAGAAGTCTCCAGCGCTTTGCATCCATTTCAGGGTGCTTTTTGGAGTATGGTTGGTGTATTGTCCTGTCCTGCTGGAAGACCCGTAACCTAGAGTGCAAACCCAGATTTCTGACACTGGGCAATGCATTGCAACCCAGAATCCTGTATGAATCTTAAGATTTCATGATGCCAGGCACACAGTCATGGCACCCAATACTATAGGCAGCAAAACAAGACCAAAACATCTTTGAACCTCCACCATATTTGACTATAGGTACTGTGTTCTTTTCTTTGCAGGCCTCATTCCATTTTCGGTAAATAGTAGAATTATGTGTTAAAAAAAAGCTCTATCTTGGTCTCATCTGTCCACAAGACGCTTTAGCAGAAGGATTTTTTGCTTACTCACTTACATCTTGATAAACTGCAAATCTCTTTGACAGCAGTGGGGTCCTGTTGATCTGCTATAGTGTTTCATTTTATTCACATGATGGCAAATAGTTAATGCTGACACTAATGCATCCTGAGCCTGCAGGACAGCTTCAATTTCTTTGGAACTTGATTTGGTCTGCTTATCCACCATCCAGACTATTCTGTGTTGCAACCTTTCATCAGTTTTTCTCTGCCATCCACACCCAGGGAGATTAGGTACAGTGCCATGGTTGTAAGCATCTTGATTATGTTACACAACGTGGACAAAGGAACATTAAGATCTCTGGAGATGGACTTGTAACCTTGAGATTGTTAATAAATTTTAACAATTTGGATCTCAAGTTCTCAGACAGATCTCTTCTCTTTCTGTTCTGGATGATTAGTATGGCACATAAAGACACACAATGCAAAGACTGAATCAACTTCTCTCCTTTTTAGCTGGCTTCAGGTGTGATTTTCATATTGTCCACACCAGTGACTTGCCATAGATGACTTGGAACAAAACATCACAAACTTGAAACAAGTTTGGTTGCCCACAATTTTGGAAAGGTGACAACAATTTTGTCTGGCCCATTTTTGGAATTTTGTGTAAAATTATGACCAATTTGCCTCTTTGTCTCTGTTTTTTTGTGTTGCTCCAATACATACAAAGCAAATAAACATGTGATTTTGCAATAATTTTCTTTGAAAAATCATTTTCTGGAACAATTTTAAGGGTGCCAACACTTAGGTGCCAGTAGCATACTTGCAGTAATCTGCAGACTAGACTCACCCAACTACTCTCAGATCTCTTCTATTGAGTGAAACTAGATGGGACTAGCCAGCATGTGACCAATAGTATCCAAGTTGCATACATGCTGTCATGTGACTGCCCACTAGCATGTGTAATATTGGAGAACAGTAAAAATTCATGCATCTTACATTGTTACGGTTTGTATAAAACCTAAAGAAATGAACTGGGATACAAACTGGTGTGCATGCAACTTGTAAGCGCACATTCACACTGGTCACTAAATAGAAAAAAACAGAGACGGAAACATTAGTAAATAACCTGCAGTAAACAAAGAGCAATGGTGTATGAAAATAATGTGGGGTACTTAGTTACCATATTTCTTATTTAAAAAATGCAAAAGTCATCAAACCACTCTTGCATTTTTTTAATCAAAATGATGTTAACTTAGTACCCTATATTATTTTAATGCTACATGCTCACCAGTTTGTATCCCAGCTCATTTCTATGCATTTTTTTTAGTTTGTTTGCACCATGTGAATTTAAAGGTGTGGCCTGCCTTTTCGTTGAGCATAGACATACTATTAGGGAACCTACATTGTGATCCCAATGGACAGTGATGATGATGTCTGTAAAGGGCTATCGAACTAACGGTGCTCTATAAGTGAGCAAAATAATAATAATGATATAATGAAATGCAGATATATAAAATTACTCAAATTAATTAATTATCTTTATTTTTTCCAAAGGAGAGTGACATTAAAGGAAACCTGTCAGCAGGATTTTGCTAAGTAACCTGCAGACACTGTCATGTTGACAGTGTTAAACTGAATAAAATGATACGTGGGTATCATAGAGCCACAAACAGTCTGTCTCTGTGATGAGGAACATGTTTGTGCTTCGGGGCGGCCTGTGGACAGGTCTTTCCTTGGTTTCTCTGGCTTAAAGCAGGAAGATGAGACTCTGCCTACAGCCTGTTCCAAAGCACGGGCATATCATTAGCTGCAAACCTCTAACACTGATTACACAAGAACCACAAGACGTATTTCTTCACCCCAGGTATCATTTTAACACTGTCAACCTGGCAGTGTTTGTAGGTTACTTAGCAAAATCCAGTGACAGATAAACTTTAAGTTCCCCTTTTGAATTGTACCATACATTACCATACAATACTCATATAGTACCACAAACTGCCCAGATCAATAATGCAATGCAGTAACCATATAGTGGGAGGAAATGTCCACATAAATAGTGAAATAGTAAGGAAAAGTAAAAAAATGTGGTGGGCACTGTCACAATGAAGACAAGGATGAGAAGGTGTAGAAAAACAACAAACATTTATTAAAAGACACCTGGAATATCACTTTACTACTATTGCTATCAGAGTTGTGCCTGATCTGCACAAGTCCACCGGGTGAGCTGATTCCATCTACTTTTCCCTATTTTTTATCACTAGGACTTCACCATGGAACGCTCTTATTTTGTACTCTAGATGGAAAAGTTTTATGTAGATGTCGAAAAATGCTTTCAGAATAATAAGTGTTAATAGTTTATTTTTATCAAATAATAATACATTATTAATCTTTATAATTATAATAAATAATAATAAACTACAAAGGGAACGAAGAAAAGAGAAATCTAAATTACTGTACTTTGCAGGCTATAAGACATACCGGACTATAAGATGCACCCACATTTTTTAAAATAAAATGGTGGTGCGTTGTATAGTCAATTTTAATGGTAGCTTTCCAGGGGGGTCAGTGGCTGTGGAGGGAGGTCACAGGAAGCAGGGTCGTTGCTTCAGAAGGCTGGGGCGCAGATTGAGATATTGGGAAACAAGAACTCGTCTCCCGAGATTTTGTCTACCGAGATCTCAATTTGTGTATGCGCTGCTTCCGGTGGCCATTTTCCTGATGTCCACCGCAGGGAACTGAATGGGAAAGGAGACCCCGCTCACCGATGCCGACATCTAATGAGCATCCAGGCAGGCACTGCAGCATCGTCCCACTTCCAGAGCAACTTCTCCAGTTCTGAAAGCAAAGGTTGGTCACAGCAAATGTTGATCTACTATAGATTTGTCTCTTGTTCATTTAACTTGATAATTTTGATAATTAGTAAAACAAAAACCGAACACTTCTATTTTTTGAAGCATTCTTACTTTTAAGCTTTTTCCATACCTGCCTAAAACTTTTGCACAGTACTGCACCTAACACCATATAGTTATCAACTGAAGCAATAAAGTATCACATACAATGCCACACAGTCCCACAATAATGCTCTTTCAACTTACCTGTCCTTAATCCAGAGTGGAGTTGGCCTACTTCCAAATCCATAGGCTTGAGCAGTGTATATAAAGGTTGATTAGATGATGTTGCTGCGCCCTATAACAGAGGCCACAACAGTGGACTGTGGGGCAGGGTGTCCCCCACAGTGACCTAAATGTAATACTGCATAATTTCCACTTTGCAGACTGTGCAGCTCCTAATATATCAAAAACAATTCCAGTCTATTAAAAAGGCATCGCAGCCAAGTTTGTATCGATATTAGTCTATAAAGGGAATAAAGACAGAAAAATAACACCTACATATTACAATCATGTGCTACTGTGCACTTACCCTTTCATTGATGACATGCATCCAAATAGAAAGAAGATTCTTTCTTTTGCACCTGTGAATAAGCACGTGCAAGCCGCAAGTTGGCCCTCATCGTTATTATAGCCAATCTACTCCATTGTTTCCATTAGAATTGTTTTTTTCAATTAGAAATTATGCCAGTCTACAGTACACAATATTCCTACTGCAAGATCTAGTACATGACTGTGCTTTTGTACCGTACTGTACCATTTTCCTATCAATTTAACTTAATTTAGTCAATGTATAAAATTGCTTCACTCGTCATTCTCATTTTTTTTCCCTTGCTTCGAGAAATGGGAGCAACATTACTTTAAATAATAGATCTCTGACTGCGATACTCTATTTACTTACTTTTAGCATGAGATTAATTAGTAATCAGTCAGAGTTGTGCTTTTTATGCCACCTTTGACCTTGATTGCAATAATGATCTAGCGCTAAAGACACAGCTGGCACAGTATTATAAGAATTGAAGCTTTAAAAAATACGAATAAATTACCATTTTTTTCTTCTTAGAAAGCAAGACCATTTTGTCATTCTCTTTGCAAAAGAAAAAAAGACTGGAAACATTGGTCCCTTTGTTATTCCGTTTTGCAGACAGGCGAAGTAGCATAGCAGTGTACATCTGTGTAATTTTTTTTTCTTTTTGTGCAAGTACTCTACACGCATTGCACCGGAATAATTCTTACTACCACTATAGCCCAATACATTGCTATACAATCAAATCAGACCTTAACTAGAAGCAAGTTTTTCCACAAAAAATTATTCTCAATTTCATTTGCTTTTATCTGTGACAGTACAGCTTTAGTCTAAGTCTGCCTGTTTCATTCAAGGGATAAAAGGATTTAGAGCACTTGCAAGGATATATCATCCACATATGTAATATATTCCCTGTTCATTTTAATTTCAGGTGGGGCTGGTTGATATGCTCATGAAAATTCGCCGGTGCAGGACCATTTCCTCTTCTCGTTTAGTGATTAAATTCTTTTTTTTATTTTTGCTTCATTTCTTCAGATTTGTATACACTATATCGCACAGTATAGTAGCACTAAGTTATACTGCTGAATACATAGAAGTAATCGTTTCTAGAAAATAATCTGTGTGCAACATACTGTAGTGTGAATTTAGAGGAGGCACAACGCAGCTTACGATGTTATGGAAGATTTCAGCATTTGGATCAGCATTCGTTTATATATGATTCTGTAATAAAATGATTTCGAGTTTCAAAAAGTTATTCACTACATACAAAGGTCATGCAACAGATGCAACAATAGAAAGTTTGAAGTAGCAGCCCTAAAAAAGAATAGCTAAAAACATAGAATCTTTGAATGTTAGAGTTGGAAGGGACCTCCTGGGTCATCGTGTCCAACCCCCGGCTCAATGCAGGATTCACTAAACCATCTATGTCTGTCCAGCCTCTGTTTGAAGACTTCCATTGAAGGAGAACTCACCACCTCTCGTGGCAGACTGTTCCACTCATTGATCGCCCTCACTGTCAAAAAGTTTTTTCTAATATCAAATCCGTATCTTCTCCCTTTCAGTTTCATTCCATTGCTTCTCGTGTTTCCATTTGCAAATGAGAATAAAGATGATCCCTCTACACTGTGACAGCCCTTTAGATATTTGTAGACCACTATTAAGTCTCCTCTTAGCCTTCTTTTAAGCAAGCTAAACATTCCCAGAGCCTTTGATTAAACATCATTTGATTAAAGGATTTTTCACAGAAAAGGTGATAACGTACTGATCCCTGGGGGTCCGATCACATGGAGCATCTACTGTATTGATTGTCTTTGCCAGGATTGTGGAGATCTTCAAGTTTTTTGCTTGACTATCCTAGATATTTCCATAATCAGTAAAGTGGTTCTACCCTTGATGGCAAACTCTCGCAAGCTGTGCAGTTTGCCCAATACAAACGGTGTGTAATATACATATTGTTAGGATTTTGCTCTGTTTCACGTTTCCAGCAGTTGTCACATGATCAGAAGTATGTGATTTGCATATTTGTGGTCACATAACAACTGGATTCTCATCCGTTTCTCCCAATGTATTATGGAAAGAAGTAGATGAGAATTAAGTCGGCACGCATTTTGCGCCCTTGGGGTTGAAGACCATAACAATGTAAATATTACACACTTTTCCCAGCAAACTCTACTGCTCGGCAAAAGTTTCTCCTAGGGTGAAAAACTCCCAGAAGTGGGAGGTCTCAGAAGTGAAGCCAAGAGAAATCAGCAAGGTATCACCAACCCTGTATAAAAATTGCTAAGAGGGGATAACATTTTAATGTTTTAAGCAATAGTAAGCACGGCACTCTTGGCTTCTTGGAGGTGCGCAAGTTAGGTATCCAACCCGTCAAATATAAGCAATAAATTACTTGGCACTCAGGAGATCTTTATGCATGATCAGAAGTGAACAATTCGTTTATTTAGTGCATCCAGTTCAAAAATTAAACGTTTTCGGTCTAATCAAAAGACCTTCATCAGAAACAGTTTTAGAGTACTGGAAGCCACGAAGAATATGTGTGGGCCCACAGGGGTGCCAACAACAGGCGGAGTCCGGGAGAGAAAAGCGCCTTGAAGAGTCTGGAAATACGGAGGCTGAGCACTGCAGAAGGGCGAGATACTCGCAGTGGCGGTAGCGCTGTATCCTCAAAGGGCACCGGCGCCGTGCAGAAGCAGTCCTGGGAGAACGCGACTCCTTCTGCACGGCGCCGGTGCCCTTTGAGGATACAGCGCTACCGCCACTGCGAGTATCTCGCCCTTCTGCAGTGCTCAGCCTCCGTATTTCCAGACTCTTCAAGGCGCTTTTCTCTCCCGGACTCCGCCTGTTGTTGGCACCCCTGTGGGCCCACACATATTCTTCGTGGCTTCCAGTACTCCAAAACTGTTTCTGATGAAGGTCTTTTGATTAGACCGAAAACGTTTAATTTTTGAACTGGATGCACTAAATAAACGAATTGTTCACTTCTGATCATGCATAAAGATCTCCTGGGTGCCAAGTAATTTATTGCTTATATTTTAATGTTTTAAATCATGTAAATGTTATACAAGGATTAAAATCAATTTTAAAAACAATCATAAAATCCACAATTACACAAAAATAACTTTATATGATGCAAGTAAAACATTTGCTCTGAGTTAAACTGAATATTATATATAGGAACAATAAGAGCCCAATTCACTAACGTGTTTTAGACAGTATTCTGCCATAACACACCTTGAAATAATGCAAAATTTTTGTGCAGCTCGAAGTTGTTAAAAAATGTACCTTCTAAATGATTAGGCACATTTTAATCCAGTGCTGCCTTCATTAAGATTGGCGCCCAAAATGGGCTGAAATGATACCGATATATAGCAGCCAAAATATTGATGCCAATGTGTAATCTTACGATGTTCCTCTGTAAGTATCTCACAAATGTTTCAATAAATTGAAAATTAGCTGACATCCTTCCATTTGGAGCCAATTATATTTTACCTGGTATTCAGGAATGGTTTAGAGGCTAAATGTGACATCCCTGAACTTCTAAGGTGATTTATGAAAAATAAATGATTATAATAATTATAAAATACTCGGTAGACCCTAAGTGTTATTGTTCTTATCTAAATAAATCTTGCTTATTCTTGTTTTCCTCCCCTTCTTCCAAGAGACAAGTTTTTCATAGGGCTTGTTTTTTTTGCAGGAAGAGTTGTAGTTTTAAATTACACAATTAATTTTATTATACAGTACAATGTACTGGAAAATGGAGAAAAAAATCAAATTGCAGTGTAATGGCGAACAAAAAACATTTTGCCACTTTTGGCAAAACCAAGTAAGCTTATATTTTTATTTATTATAAACAGTAAAAAAAAAAGTTGGGTAATTCAAATTTTTATAATTTTTCACTATAAAAAAACTTTATTTTTACTTCAATTTTTAGTCTCTTCAAGTAATTTGAACCTATGATTTTCTTGTTTTAAATACTGCTATTTTTCAATCTATAAAATAAGGAGGAAAATATGGTAGTCGTGTCAGCCTTCAGCAGGTCCCCAGCTGCCTTAACAACCAATTGGAACCATCCATTCAGGGTTGCCAACTGTCCAGAAATCCCTTGACAATCCGTAAAAATAGGGCACTTTTTCTGCACTGTTGGTAAAAAATTTTTAAGGCGTCGTTTACACTGAATAAACATATACAGATCATTGTTACAGTAATTATCATCATTTTCCATTGACTGCTAAATCTTCATATTAGAATTATGGGCTGTAGACATGTATCACTTGTAATCATAAAGATTTATTATGGTTTTCCGATATGTCCGTAGAAAATATCATCTGTCCGTGGATTTTTTTATAAACTGTACAGGAAAGAAAAAACTAAAGTTGGCAACCCTGCTACCATTGCTTTGAGATGGGGCGATGGGAACCGATGCGTGCCCGCATGGAAATCGAGCCATCCAAATGCCGCTGTCAGTGACTGACAGCATCATTTAATTAAGTTGTATAACAATGACACAGTAAGAAGTTCTGGTTCCTCCTGTTACAGTAAGATTACTGCGAGATACACCAACACCCGACATGTGAAGAGGTTAAAGTTGTCATGGATTAACTTTCATTTCCCATAAATCTGCATAGTTAGAAAATAATCTATGTGGGCATCACAAAAGCACATGTGACAACAGCAGCCAATCTCTAGGATCAACAGCTTACGCTATTTCCTGTAGCAGAGACACTGAGCCCAGTGAATGACTGCAGTGCTTATATCACAGCTGCCTGTCAACAAAGACTGTGGAAGTGATGAAGAGTTAGCACAGGATCTGAGAAAGGTGGTGATTCTTATGATCCATGCATCTTATTGCTTATCGGGGGGGGGTGGCTACGGTGACGCAGGGTCCCAGGGTCGCTGCTGGAGGAGATGAGTGGAGCATTGCTGCAGGCCTCATCTTCCGAGATCTTGGTGCCGAGATCTCCATATGAGCATGCGCCGCCCCCAGCAGCCATTTTCCAGGAGTTCACAGCATATTAAACCATGTAAGTTTGGGGGCATCGGGCTTTCACAAAATGTCGGCAGAGCCCACGCAGCACTGAACACCCGCAGCAGCACGCCGCACATCCAAACACCCCCTCATTCCAGCCTGCGGCCTGCAGCAACGCTCCACTTTTGCCTCCTCCAGCAGCGACCCTGGGACCCTGCTCCACCGTGGCCAGTAAGGCATATCCGTATTTTAAGATGCACCCCCATTTTCCCCCAAAATTTATAATCAGAAAAATATTTGTCTTGGTCTGGGGTCTTGAGATTTAATGACAACATACCAAACACCTGTACTGTCAAATATGTGCAAAATAACTTATTTTGTTACAAATCTTTCAGAAATAGCAATCACATAATAAGATTTTATCAATAAGAGAAATGATGCTATTGACAGTACTGTTGGTCTAAATTTTATGTGATGTTTCACTTGATTAATTTATTAAAGAATTTTGTTTGTGGAGATGGATAGAATAATGAAAATATTAAGATCAGCTAATATACAGAGCCATCAAACATCATGGAGAATTCATCATTTCTAGATGGGAAAATCACAGCTCTTTAACTAAGGACACCTGATGGATTTTTAACTTGAGAAAGAAGTGACAGCTTACATTGGGAAGCATTGTTTCCTTTCATCTAACATAATTTATTAATATTCTATAGCTTGTTACTTCTATATTGTTTATTGACTAAGGCTAGGTTTAGTGAAAAACTGTCCAATTTTAATCCAGAAACCTCGGACGATTTTTATCTGTATTGTCAACCACGAGTCCGTTGTATACATTTGTGTGGCATGTGTGTGGCATCTGTATTTATACATCAACAGTTAAATTGTACATGATCAAATACAGTTAACCCCTTCATGACCCAGCCTATTTTGACCTTAAAGACCTTGCCGTTTTTTGCAATTCTGACCAGTGTCCCTTTATGAGGTAATAACTCAGGAACGCTTCAACGGATCCTAGCGGTTCTGAGATTGTTTTTTCGTGACATATTGGCTTCATGTTAGTGGTAAATTTAGGTCAATAAATTCTGCGTTTATTTGTGATAAAAACGGAAATTTGGCGAAAATTTTGAAAATTTCGCAATTTTCACATTTTGAATTTTTATTCTGTTAAACCAGAGAGATATGTGACACAAAATAGTTAATAAATAACATTTCCCACATGTTTACTTTACATCAGCACAATTTTGGAAACAAAATTTTTTTTTGTTAGGAAGTTATAAGGGTTAAAATTTGACCAGCGATTTGTCATTTTTACAACGAAATTTACAAAACCATTTTTTTTAGGGACCACCTCACATTTGAAGTCAGTTTGAGGGGTCTATATGGCTGAAAATACCCAAAAGTGACACCATTCTAAAAACTGCACCCCTCAAGGTACTCAAAACCACATTCAAGAAGTTTATTAACCCTTCAGGTGCTTCACCGCAGCAGAAGCAACAAGGAAGGAAAAAATGAACATTTAACTTTTTAGTCACAAAAATTATCTTTTAGCAACAATTTTTTTATTTTCCCAATGGTAAAAGGAGAAACTGAACCACGAAAGTTGTTGTCCAATTTGTCCTGAGTACGCTGATACCTCATATGTGGGGGTAAACCACTGTTTGGGCGCACGGCAGGGCTTGGAAGGGAAGGAGCGCCATTTGACTTTTTGAATCAAAAATTGGCTCCACTCTTTAGCGGACACCATGTCACGTTTGGAGAGCACCCGTGTGCCTAAAAATTGGGACTCCCCCACAAGTGACCCCATTTTGGAAACTAGACGCCCCAAGGAACTTATCTAGATGCATAGTGAGCACTTTGAACCCCCAGGTGCTTCACAAATTGATCTGTAAAAATGAAAAAGTACTTTTTTTTCACAAAAAAATTCTTTTAGCCTCAATTTTTTCATTTTCACATGGGCAACAGGATAAAATGGATCCTAAAATGTGTTGGGCAATTTCTCCTGAGTACACCAATACCTCACATCTGGGGGTAAACCACTGTTTGGGCACATGGTAAAGCTCGGAAGGGAAGGAGCGCCATTTGACTTTTTGAATGAAAAATTATTTCCATCGTTAGCGGACACCATGTCGCGTTTGGATAGCTCCTGTGTGCCTAAACATTGGCGCTCCCCCACAAGTGACCCCATTTTGGAAACTAGACCCCCCAAGGAACTTATTTAGATGCCTAGTGAGCACTTTAAACCCTCAGATGCTTCACAAATTGATCTGTAAAAATGAAAAAGTACTTTTTTTTCACAAAAAAATTCTTTTCGCCTCAATTTTTTCATTTTCACATGGGCAGTAGGATAAAATGGATCATAAAATTTGTTGGGCAATTTCTCCCAAGTACGCCGATACCTCATATGTGGGGGTAAACCACTGTTTGGGCACTCGGCAGGGCTCGGAAGGGAAGGCGCGCCATTTGACTTTTTGAATGGAAAATTAGCTCCAATTGTTAGCGGACACCATGTCGCGTTTGGAGAGCCCCTGTGTGCCTAAACATTGGAGCTCCCCCACAAGTGACCCCATTTTGGAAACTAGACCCCCCAAGGAACTTATCTAGATGCACATTGAGCACTTTAAACCCCCAGGTGCTTCACAGAAGTTTATAACGCAGAGCCATGAAAATAAAAAATAATTTTTCTTTCCTCAAAAATGATTTTTTAGCCTGGAATTTCCTATTTTGCCAAGGATAATAGGAGAAATTGGACCCCAAGTATTGTTGTCCAGTTTGTCCTGAGTACGCTGATACCCCATATGTGGGGGTAAACCACTGTTTGGGCGCACGGCAGGGCTCGGAAGGGATGGCATGCCATTTGGCTTTTTAAATGGAAAATTAGCTCCAATCATTAGCGGACACCATGTCACGTTTGGAGAGCCCCTGTGTGCCTAAACATTGGAGATCCCCCAGAAATGACCCAATTTTGGAAACTAGACCCCCAAAGGAACTAATCTAGATGTGTGGTGAGGACTTTGAACCCCCAAGTGCTTCACAGAAGTTTATAACGCAGAGCCATGAAAATAAAAAAAAAAATTATTTTCTCAAAAATGATCTTTTAGCCTGCAATTTTTTATTTTCCCAAGGGTAACAGGAGAAATTTGACCCCAAAAGTTGTTGTCCAGTTTCTCCTGAGTACGCTGATACCCCATATGTGGGGGTAAATCACTGTTTGGGCACATGCCGGGGCTCGGAAGTGAAGTAGTGACGTTTTGAAATGCAGACTTTGATGGAATGCTCTGTGGGCGTCACGTTGCGTTTGCAGAGCCCCTGATGTGGCTTAACAGTAGAAACCCCCCACAAGTGACCCCATTTTGGAAACTAGACCCCCAAAGGAACTTATCTAGATGTGTGGTGAGCACTTTGAACCCCCAAGTGCTTCATAGAAGTTTATAATGCAGAGCCGTGAAAATAATAAATACGTTTTCTTTCCTCAAAAATAATTATTTAGCCCAGAATTTTTTATTTTCCCAAGGGTAACAGGAGAAATTGGACCCCAATAGTTGTTGTCCAGTTTCTCCTGAGTACGCTGATACCCCATGTGTGGGGGTAAACCACTGTTTGGGCACACGTCGGGGCTCAGAAGGGAAGTAGTGACTTTTGAAATGCAGACTTTGATGAAATGGTCTGCGGGCGTCACATTGCGTTTGCAGAGCCCCTGGTGTGCCTAAACAGTAGAAACCCCCCACAAGTGACCCCATTTTAGAAACTAGACCCCCCAAGGAACTTATCTAGATATGTGGTGAGCACTTTGAACCCCCAAGTGCTTCACAGACGTTTACAACGCAGAGCCGTGAAAATAAAAAATCATTTTTCTTTCCTCAAAAATGATGTTTTAGCAAGCATTTTTTTAGATTCACAAGGGTAACAGGAGAAATTGGACCCCAGTAATTGTTGCGCAGTTTATCCTGAGTACACTGATACCCCATATGTGGGGGTAAACCACTGTTTGGGCACACTTCAGGGCTCGGAAGTGAGGGAGCACCATTTGACTTTTTGAATACGAGATTGGCTGGAATCAATGGTGGCGCCATGTTGCGTTTGGAGACCCCTGATGTGCCTAAACAGTGGTAACCCCTCAATTCTACCTCCAACACTAACCCCCCCACACCCCTAACCCTAATCCCAACTGTAGCCATAACCCTAATCACAACCCTAACCACAACCCTAACCCTAAGGCTATGTGCCCACGTTGCGGATTCGTGTGAGATATTTCCGCACCATTTTTGAAAAATCCGCGGGTAAAAGGCACTGCGTTTTACCTGCGGATTTTCCGCGGATTTCCAGTGTTTTTTGTGCGGATTTCACCTGCGGATTCCTATTGAGGAACAGGTGTAAAAAGCCGCGGAATCCGCACAAAGAATTGACATGCTGCGGAAAATACAACGCAGCGTTTCCGCGCGGTATTTTCTGCACCATGGGCACAGCGGATTTAGTTTTTCATATGTTTACATGGTACTGTAAACCTGATGGAATACTGCTGCGAATCCGCAGCGGCCAATCCGCAGCCAAATCCGCACCGTGTGAACATAGCCTAATTCTAAAGGTATGTGCACACGCTGCGGAAAACGCTGCAGATCCGCAGCAGTTTCCCATGAGTTTACAGTTCAATGTAAACCTACGGGAAACAAAAATCGCTGTACACATGCTGCGGAAAAACTGCACGGAAACGCAGCGGTTTACATTCCGCAGCATGTCACTTCTTTGTGCGGATTCCGCAGCGGTTTTACAACTGCTCAAATAGAAAATCGCAATTGTAAAACCGCAGTGAAATGCGCAGAAAAAAACGCGGTAAATCCGCCATAAATCCGCAGCGGTTTAGCACTGCGGATTTATCAAATCCGCAGCGGAAAAATCCGCAGAGGGATATATCATCAACCCTACGGATGTTTAGCGACCGTGGAGGTGCCACCCCCTGGGCTGACTCAACCCCCGTGGTGACCTATATCAGAGTACGGCAAAACACATCCGGTTAATTTCAATCACCTCAGCTGGCGTCTTTCACCTGCGTGGCTGACTCGCGCGGAGGAAAATCATTTGCCACAGTTCAAGACACAGAGAAACACGGCACTTTAATAAACTATTACGAGACGCTCTGTTTGACTGCAGGAAACCCTTCGCAATGGAGCGGTGAGTAGAAGACATTTGTCGGCCACGTAGAGACACATGAATGTACCTTGTAGTGGAGTTGTACACTTGCTGGCAAGGTGACCGGTTTTATTGCTTGTGTCTCCCCCGCAGGCACCCACGGACACCACTTACATGCCCCGTGTGCCACAGGGTAACCAAATATATATCCACACATCTGAGAAGGGTATGCCTGCGGTCACACGGTGATTCGGAGATAAAAACCGCCATAGCCTCCGCAAAGTATCAACTTCGCTGTATCGCCAACAAGGGGACAACAATCCAATTCAGTGAGCTCAAGCCCCTCCAATCCTTGGAGGAGACTGTAGCCTTCTTAGAAGGTCGCGGCTTTTTGATAGCAAACAAGCCTAGGTTTGAGTCACAAATCACACCACTGACCTGTGAAGGGCCCGCTCAGGTACCAACTGACAATCCGGAGCTCCGCCCAGGCTCCATGCCAGAGCTAGATTCAGATGTGATGGATGTGCCTTTCCTTTTACGGCCGGGAGACAGTCTGGAGGGAGACCCGTGCCCCCCGCCAGAGCTAGATTCAGATGAGATGGATGTGCCTTTCCTTTTACGGCCAGTAGACAGTCGGGAGGGAGACCCATGCCCCACGCCAAAGCTAGATTCGGATGAGATGGATGTGCCTTTCCTTTTACGGCCGGTAGACAGTCGGGAGGGAGACCCGTGCCCTGAGCCTGACCACACAGGGAGCATTTCTGACCGCATAGGCAATGAGGAGGTCATGGATGGCAGCAATTTAAGTATCCAGAAAAGGGAATGGAAAGACAAAAACCGCACGGCTACCAAGGCCGCCGGATTGTACAAGCGTCACTCATTGAATCACCCCATGTTAAAGGGGTTCCACTCGTACCTAACAGTTACCCATGGGGTCCCAAACTGTCAACAGGAGGTATCAAACGTAGCACGGTTTCTATTTTTTGTGAACCCAAAATCTGTAACTCTGGAGTACCTCGTAAAACCAAACCAGGTTAATAATTTTTTTCAACAACTTGGAAAACTCCATCTATCGAGCCAGACCTCCCTCAAAATGTTGAAGCATATACGGAGATTTACCATGTATCAGATGAGGGCTACCAAACTGAGACTAGAGAATCCTCAACTTTATAAGGCATGCGAAGTGTTCATGAATTTTACAACAGACCTTCAGAAATCATTGTACAAGGGAGCCTGCCGAGAGTCTGTAAGTAAAAGGTACACCGTTCAAAAGAGCCAATATTCAGCGCATTGTTACCAAACCTTGGATGTTGGTTAATTGCCTTTATTTTTCCCCACAGGTACGATCTATTGATGAAGCCATCAAAGTCACCCAAGGACTGCCAGATTATACTGGAGGAGGCAAGGCCAACATTTCTAGCTAGCATCGAGGCTGTGACAGATGGCGGATCAGAAGTAGATCGCCGGGAAGTGGTACTGTACCTCGAGGCCCTTCTGATTCTAAAACATCTCCAAAGACCAGGTGTTGTTCGTAACATGACGGTAAGTCGTCGGGCCCTGTGGGTCAGCGGTATTTGCTGAACCGGTTCAATATTTTTCCACCTTTTTTTTTTACATCGTAGGTTTCAGAGTGGAATGAGAGGATCCATCACACGTACCAAGGAAGACGCAAGACAATTGTGGGTGTGAAGACTCACAAGTGCTCCACCTCTCAGGTAGCAACTTTTGTACTTTCAGAGGAAGAGGAATCGGTAAGCTTTTCTCAAAGCCAGGGAACCCAGGCAACCCCACTCATTGTGGGGAGCAAAACACTCTCTTGTCCCCAAGTAAAACCTTTTGGAGGGGTGCCCCCAGACTGGAGAGTAACATATATATATTTTTTTTCTTTTTCAGTGGTTCAATGCGTATGCGGAATATGTCAGACCGGTCTTTACCTTTGGCCGAAAGATTATCACAAACTTTTTCGTGACGTGTACCGGGAAGGTCATAAAAAATCCATCCATGAGCCTCAGACGATACCATTCAAGGTAAGGTAGCCACAAGTCAAGTGACCCACAGCCATAAGTAGCAACCGGTACTAACAATGTGCTTTCCTCCGTAGCTACAACCTCCCAAACATCACCAGCCACCTTGTACGGCGGATTTGCGAGACATGGACTTTGTCACAATACACAGATTGCGAAAAGCGCTTGTTTGCACGCTACTTGGCACATACAAACGATGTGGCCGAGAGAGTTTACCGGGAGAAGACCCTGACCGATATGTGCCGTGCCCAAGAGCTAGTGTTCAACGCAGGAAATCATGAGGACGCAAAAATTATGTCGCCAGTAATGGCATCAACCAGTGAATTGGATAACGAGGTGGTAGACCTCACGGAAAGTGATACCGAGTCATCCGAGTCTACTGAGGGGTATAGTCTCAAGAATATTCGGCTCATCCCAATCAGGAGAACAAAGCCCTTGTGAATATGTCAATTTTTATCTGACATTAATAAAATTATTCAAATGTACATTCATCTTTGCCTCTTTGACTTGCCTCACTTTTCTCCCACTTTGGGGACCCTTTCGGGGTACTCTGCAACATATTGAAGCCCCTCTTGGGTGGGGGGTAAGGGGAAATGTGATTTTTTTTTTTTCTCAGAAAATTGCCCAAAATTTTCCAAGTGTCAAGGACTCTTCCAGAAAAGCTTCCCCAGGCTTCAAAGTGTGAAAGTATGGTTTTTCACCCAAAATTCAACTTTCCGCCCATGAACCACAGACTTCACCCACACTTAGGTCACTGTCTTGGGGTACACCTCCAGTGCTATGTCACGGTCATCACTGTTGTCACAAAAAATTGACTTTTGTTTAGGCCAAGCAATTTGAGGAAGGCACGGCAGCCAGCAGCCCGTACGGTACAGGGGTTGATCAGACCCCCGTACGTCCGGTTGTGGTCTCCGTGCCCCGAAGGGGTTCCCGCTTCTCGCCTGCACCAGGCACGGCAGCCAGCAGACCGTACGGTCCAGGGGTGGGTCAGACTCCCGTACGTCCGGTTGTGGTCTCCGTGCCCCGAAGGGGTTCCCACTTCTCGCCTGCACCAGGCACGGCAGCCAGCAGACCGTACGGTCCAGGGGTGGGTCAGACCCCCGTACGTCCGGTTGTGGTCTCCGTGCCCCGAAGGGGTTCTCGCTTCTCGCCTGCGGCAGGCACAGCAGCCAGCAGACCGTACGGTCCAGGGGTGGGTCAGACCCCCGTACGTCCGGTTGTAGTCTCCGTGCCCCGAAGGGGTTCTCGCTTCTCGCCTGCGGCAGGCACAGCAGCCCGTACGGTCCAGGGGTTGATCAGGCCCCTGTACGTCTGCCCGTGGTCTCCGTGAGTCTTTCGCCCCTATACCCAGGGACCACACCTATGGCCATTTAGCTCAGTTGGTTAGAGCGTGGTGCTAATAACACCAAGGTCGTGGGTTCGATCCCCGTACGGGCCAAGCACATCTACAAACGCCCCTATACCCAGATGACCAATTTGCACATCAGGGCCGCTGCGGACCTCCACCAGAGTTTCCTCTGGCTTTGTCCTGCCCAGGCATAGCTCACCATCTTTCGGGTCCTATCGCGCACTCATGCTCCACCTCCCCGACAGAGGCGGGCCGATGGTGCACCCGCCGTGTCAACCCCCCGGAGCGGGCGGCGGGATCCCACCTCGGCCGGAGCGCCCCGGCCTTCACCTTCATTGCGCCACAGGGTTTCACGTCGCAACGGGGGGAGTGACGATGGTAAACCCCATCAGGTGGGCCCAGGGCAGGTGAGTCTGGCCTTGGGGGGACGTAAGGGATAAAGGAGAAGAGACCATCAGGGCACGGAGCCTCAGGCCTCCCTCGTTGTCACCCTTGCGAGGGGACCCCAGCTGCGCCATGGAGGCGATAGATGGAGGGGCAACCCTCAGACAGGCATAGCCCCGGGAGCACCCCGGGGCCGCAAGGTGCGTTCGAAGTGTCGATGATCAATGTGTCCTGCAATTCACACTAATTCTCGCAGCTAGCTGCGTTCTTCGACGCGCGCGCCGAGTGATCCACCGTTAAGAGTCGCGCTTTCTGGTTTGGGGACACTCGGAGGCGCCCCCCTTTTCACTCTCGTGTCAGCCGGCCGCAAAAGACTGGGATGCTTTGGAGGGTTGTTTTAAAATCTCGGCCCTGTTGCCCGGGCGCTCGGCCTCCCCGTCCCTCCCTCCAGCGGGGAGGAGAACAAAGGAGGGCTCGAGGCTTCTCAACCTACCGCCCAGACCCACATACCCCGGGGAGGGGTGTGTGAGCGCACAGGAGAATGGTACCCGGGACGGCCTTTCGCGTACGCGGGGGGCTTCTTATTTTTCCTCGGCAGGCAGCGGCAGGGCAACAATCGTCGGCGCGAGGCCGGGCGTCTTTTTCCTGGGCGACGGAGCGAGAGGGGCTCCCCGCACCCTCCCGACGTCGCCCGCCCGCTGTCCTCACGTGCCCTCACCGTCCCCACCCTGCGGAGCGCCCTGGCGAAGCAGAAAGAGACCTACCACCGCCCCCATCACGTTCGGTACCCTTCGGGGATTTGGCGGGCGGCTGGCCTCCTGATCTGCACCTCATCGGTATTTTTCACTCGCCCATTAAAGATCCTTCCACAGGTTCATCTAGGGAAACCTTGTTACGACTTTTACTGTCTCTAGATAGTCAAGTTCGATCGTCTTCTCGGCTCTCCACCATGGGTCTTGGCCGAACCCGGCGGGGCCGATCCAAGGACCTCACTAAACCATCCAATCGGTAGTAGCGACGGGCAGTGTGTACAAAGGCCAGGGACTTAATCAATCGAGGGAGAGAAGCCAGATAGGAAGCCCCGCAGCGGGAAGGGCACCCGGAGGAAGGGAAATCCTCCTCGTCGTCCGTGCCAGCAGGCGGGCATCCCGGGGCGTCACCTTGCGGAGGAAAAAAAGGAGCCTGAACGGCGAGTGCAGTGCCACTGGGGAGATCGTGCACGCTGTACGGTGCGAGGCGGCCGATGCGGAGGGTGTCTGGAAAAAAAAACCACCTTGCACGGAGAGGGCGAGGTGACTGGCCTCCGGAGGACGCCACGGCTCCCCTGCCTCGTGACCCACCGCTCCCGGGGCGACACACAGAGTCGCTGCTGGGGAGAGGGGCCAGGGCGGTGGGGGGCCTATGCGGCGCCTCCGTCTGGCTTAGACCCGGCCTCCCGATCGGAGGGCATCCGTTGTAAAAACCACCCCTTGCGCGGGGAGGGCCGTAGGTGACTGGCCTTCGGAGGACGCCACGGCCGCCCTGCCTCGTGACCCACCGCTCCCGGGGCGACACACAGAGTCGCTGCTGGGGAGAGGGGCCAGGGCGGTGGGGGGCCTATGCGGGGCCTCCGTCTGGCTTAGACCTGCCTCCGCCGCGGGGGGTCCTCGACCCACCGGCGGACGGGCGCGAGGAGTGGGAGAGGGGGGCTGGCCGTCGGGGTCCACCGCGGCTCAGGCGCAGAGCCCGCCAGCGACGCGGAGGTCGCGCGGGGGGCGCAGTTGGCCTGGCCGTGTCGGCGTCGCCCTCCGGCGTAGTCCCTCGTCCCGGGCCCTTGCCCGTAACCTCAAAGGAAGCCAACCGAGCGGCGTCTCCCCCCAAAGCCATGCCTCCGCTGTTGAGAACAGAAGAAGCCCGGGGAGTCACCTTGCGGAGAAAAAAAAAAAAAAAAAAAGGAGCCTGAACGGCGAGTGCAGTGCCGCTGGGGAGATCGTGCACGCTGTACGGTGCGAGGCGGCCGATGCTGAGGGTGTCTGGAAAAAAACCCACCTTGCATGGAGAGGGCGAGGTGACTGGCCTCCGGAGGACGCCACGGCTCCCCTGCCTCGTGACCCACCGCTCCCGGGGCGACACACAGAGTCGCTGCTGGGGAGAGGGGCCAGGGCGGTGGGGGGCCTATGCGGCGCCACCATCTGGCTTAGACCCGGCCTCCCGATCGGAGGGCATCTGTTGTAAAAACCACCCCTTGCACGGGGAGGGCCGTAGGTGACTGGCCTTCGGAGGACGCCACGGCCGCCCTGCCTCGTGACCCACCGCTCCCGGGGCGACACACAGAGTCGCTGCTGGGGAGAGGGGCCAGGGCGGTGGGGGGCCTATGCGGGGCCTCCGTCTGGCTTAGACCTGCCTCCGCCGCGGGGGGTCCTCGACCCACCGGCGGACGGGCGCGAGGAGTGGGAGAGGGGGGCTGGCCGTCGGGGTCCACCGCGGCTCAGGCGCAGAGCCCGCCAGCGACGCGGAGGTCGCACGGGGGGCGCAGTTGGCCTGGCCGTGTCGGCGTCGCCCTATGGCGTAGTCCCTCGTCCCGGGCTCTTGCCCGTAACCTCAAAGGAGCCCCAACCGAGCGGCGTCTCCCCCCCAAAGCCGTGCCTCCGCTGTTGAGAACAGAAGAAGCCCGGGGCGGCAGTTCGCCGGGTACTCCCCTTCGCCAAAACTCTTTTTGCCCCACTCGTCTCTCCCTTTTCCATCCTCCCTTCTCGCTCTGGGGCGTCCGCTTGGTCTCTCTCTCTCTCTCTCTCTCTCGCTCTCTCCCTCTCGCGCTCCCTTCCGAGCCGCCTCGGAGGACGTCGGACGAGCGGGGAAGGCGACGGCGTTCGGCCGGGCACACCACGCGGTGAGAACCCACTCCGCCTGCCTCCCCACGCGTCTGTCGTCCCCCCACTATCGTAGGGGCTCGGGAAAAGACTGGAGAACGCGGAGCTCGGCGGTGGCGTGGAAGCGCCACCCACCGCCGCCGCTCTCGCCGATGCCCACCGCGGAGGCCGCCCATCGGACGCTGGGTGGGGGTCGGCACGGGCCTCCGCGGGCGAGCTGCGCATCTGGAAGTCAAAGGGCCGCCCTCGGAGAAGATCGTTGTGCTACCCCGCGCAGGGAGCGATTCGGACGACGGGCCCCCACGCCGAGGTGGGTGGGCGCCCCGCCATTCGCCCGCGCGGGTCGTCGGACCTCTGCCGTACCACAGTTCGGGTCAAACTCCCCCTCTGCACGGCAGCCACCGTCCTGCGAACGGGAGGCGACTGCCGGCGTGCACGCCCAAGGATGCGTGCCTGAATCCCGGGGGGGTAAAAGAGGAAGGAGACCGCCCGCCTTAGACCGACGCGGGCTCCAAAGCCCGGGCCGAGCGAGCGGCACCACCTCCCCACCCGGGAGCGCTGAGCCAAATCGATCGGAGGAAGAGCCGGTGGGGGGCATGGGTGAGAAACCCCACCCGCTGCCATCCTTCCCCTCGGGGAGACGGGGAAGAAACATGCCCGATAGTCCTGGAGGTACCTCTCCGACACGCTACGGGCGCCCTTCGAGACGGAATCCGGGTCACAGTGCGATTCTCTCATAGGTCTCCCCGGTGGCGTGGAAGCGGGAGACATCCGACGCAGAGAAACGCCAAGCCTGCTCTGAGGGGACCGAGTCAGGGGGTGCAATCCGCCCTCCTGGAGCCCTCCTCGGGACGAAGACTCCAGATCTGCCTCCCTTCTGACATCCGTCACCCTCGGAGAACCAGAACACGCTTGGGGAGGGTCCGTTCAGGCTCAGGCGACCCGGGAAACGCGTCTCTGACTTGGGGCAGACGACCGGCAAGAGTCCCCCTGGAGCCGCGGAAGCCTGGTGTCGACGCGAGGGCGGACTTCCATGCAAACAGGGGGGTACTCGCCAAACCGCCTACCCGACTTGAGGAACCACGAAAACATCGGAAATCAGTCGGGCCCGAGAGGTACCCCTCTCTCCTATATCCTGCAGCTGGTGTGCAAAAGTGGGTATTTGCATGGCGAAACACCGACCCCCACTTTAAGGGAGCGAAGCCGAAAAGTGTCCGACTTCCTGGAGCTGTGCGGCGGATCCGGCGGCCAGAAATTCCTCATTCCGGTTCTATTTTTTTTTTTTTCGATTTTGCGAAATTTGGCGGCCAGGCGGCGTAGCTGGGGCCTGGACTAGCCCGAAACACCTGGAGCCGGCGAGCGGAACGAATTTCCCAACGTTCTGCGGCTCCCGGAAGCCAAAAACGCATCGCCGAAAAATTTCAAAGTCCCAAGGACTCGTTCTTGAAAATCGATCCGGGGGCCATGGAAGTGTCCTCGGTACAGCTTCAGAGCTTTCCCCCCGCCTGGAAGTCTGAAAGTTCTATGTTTGTTCTAAGTGGAAAATCGCGTTTTTTTCAGTGTTCCACCCATCAGACCCAAACTTTGCCCACGCTTAGGTCTCTGTCTCGGGGTGCTTTACAACATATTGACGCCCCTTTAGGGTGGAAGTAGGGGAAAGGGGTCATTTTTCACAAAATCGGAAATTTCTCAAAATATTTCTAAGTGTCAAGGACACTTTTGGAAAATCTTCCCCAGGCTCCTGGAAGCCTCCTCGGTACGCCTCCTGCGGTTTCTCCCTGCCTGGAAGTCTGACACTTGTCTGAAATTTTTAGAGTATGAAAATGCGGTTTTTCACCCAAAATTCGACTTTGCGCCCATGACCCGCAAACTTCACCCACAGTTAGGTCACTGCCTTGGGGTACCTCACATCATATTGACGCCCCCCTGGCGTGGAAGTAGGGGAAACGTGTCAATTTTTACAAAATCGTGATTTTTTCAAAATATTTCTAAGTGTCAAGGACACTTTTGGATAATCTTCCCCAGGCTCCTGGAAGCCTCCTCGGTACGCCTCCTGCGGTTTCTCCCTGCCTGGAAGTCTGACACTTGTCTGAAATTTTTAGAGTATGAAAATGCGGTTTTTCACCCAAAATTCGACTTTGCGCCCATGACTCGCAAACTTCACCCACATTTGGGCGACTGTCCTGGGGTACCTCACAACATATTGACGCCCCCCTGGCGTGGAAGTAGGGGAAACGTGTCAATTTTCACAAAATCGTGATTTTTTCAAAATATTTCTAAGTGTCAAGGACACTTTTGGATAATCTTCCCCAGGCTCCTGGAAGCCTCCTCGGTACGCCTCCTGCGGTTTCTCCCTGCCTGGAAGTCTGAAACTTGTCTGAAATTTTTAGAGTATGAAAATGCGGTTTTTCACCCAAAATTCGACTTTGCGCCCATGACTCGCAAACTTCACCCACATTTGGGCGACTGTCCTGGGGTACCTCACAACATATTGACGCCCCCCTGGCGTGGAAGTAGGGGAAACAGAAATATTTCTAAGTGTCAAGGACACTTTTGGATAATCTTCCCCAGGCTCCTGGAAGCCTCCTCGGTACGCCTCCTGCGGTTTCTCCCTGCCTGGAAGTCTGACACTTGTCTGAAATTTTTAGAGTATGAAAATGCGGTTTTTCACCCAAAATTCGACTTTGCGCCCATGACTCGCAAACTTCACCCACATTTGGGCGACTGTCCTGGGGTACCTCACAACATATTGACGCCCCCCTGGCGTGGAAGTAGGGGAAACGTGTCAATTTTCACAAAATCATGATTTTTTTCAAAATATTTCTAAGTGTCAAGGACACTTTTGGAAAATCTTCCCCAGGCTCCTGGAAGCCTCCTCGGTACGCCTCCTGCGGTTTCTCCCTGCCTGGAAGTCTGACACTTGTCTGAAATTTTTAGAGTATGAAAACGCGGTTTTTCACCCAAAATTCGACTTTGCGCCCATGACTCGCAAACTTCACCCACATTTGGGCGACTGTTCTGGGGTACCTCACAACATATTGACGCCCCCCTGGCGTGGAAGTAGGGGAAAGGTGTCAATTTTCACAAAATCGTGATTTTTTCAAAATATTTCTAAGTGTCAAGGACACTTTTGGATAATCTTCCCCAGGCTCCTGGAAGCCTCCTCGGTACGCCTCCTGCGGTTTCCCCCTGCCTGGAAGTCTGACACTTGTCTGAAATTTTTAGCGCATGAAAACGCGGTTTTTCACCCAAAATTCGACTTTGCGCCCGTGACTCGCAAACTTCACCCACATTTAGGCGACTGTCCTGGGGTACCTCACAACATATTGACGCCCCCCTGGCGTGGAAGTAGGGGAAACGTGTCAATTTTCACAAAATCGTGATTTTTTTCAAAATATTTCTAAGTGTCAAGGACACTTTTGGAAAATCTTCCCCAGGCTCCTGGAAGCCTCCTCGGTACGCCTCCTGCGGTTTCTCCCTGCCTGGAAGTCTGACACTTGTCTGAAATTTTTAGAGTATGAAAATGCGGTTTTTCACGCAAAATTCGACTTTGCGCCCATGACTCGCAAACTTCACCCACATTTGGGCGACTGTCCTGGGGTACCTCACAACATATTGACGCCCCCCTGGCGTGGAAGTAGGGGAAACGTGTCAATTTTCACAAAATCATGATTTTTTCAAAATATTTCTAAGTGTCAAGGACACTTTTGGATAATGTTCCCCAGGCTCCTGGAAGCCTCCTCGGTACGCCTCCTGCGGTTTCTCCCTGCCTGGAAGTCTGACACTTGTCTGAAATTTTTAGAGTATGAAAATGCGGTTTTTCACCCAAAATTCGACTTTGCGCCCATGACCCGCAAACTTCACCCACAGTTAGGTCACTGCCTTGGGGTACCTCACATCATATTGACGCCCCCCTGGCGTGGAAGTAGGGGAAACGTGTCAATTTTCACAAAATCGTGATTTTCTGAAAATATTTCTAAGTGTCAAGGACACTTTTGGAAAATCTTCCCCAGGCTCCTGGAAGCCTCCTCGGTACGCCTCCTGCGGTTTCTCCCTGCCTGGAAGTCTGACACTTGTCTGAAATTTTTAGAGTATGAAAACGCGGTTTTTCACCCAAAATTCGACTTTGCGCCCATGACCCGCAAACTTCACCCACATTTGGGCGACTGTCCTGGGGTACCTCACAACATATTGACGCCCCCCTGGCGTGGAAGTAGGGGAAACGTGTCAATTTTCACAAAATCGTGATTTTTTCAAAATATTTCTAAGTGTCAAGGACACTTTTGGATAATCTTCCACAGGCTCCTGGAAGCCTCCTCGGTACGCCTCCTGCGGTTTCTCCCTGCCTGGAAGTCTGACACTTGTCTGAAATTTTTAGAGTATGAAAATGCGGTTTTTCACCCAAAATTCGACTTTGCGCCCATGACCCGCAAACTTCACCCACAGTTAGGTCACTGCCTTGGGGTACCTCACATCATATTGACGCCCCCCTGGCGTGGAAGTAGGGGAAACGTGTCAATTTTTACAAAATCGTGATTTTTTCAAAATATTTCTAAGTGTCAAGGACACTTTTGGATAATCTTCCCCAGGCTCCTGGAAGCCTCCTCGGTACGCCTCCTGCGGTTTCTCCCTGCCTGGAAGTCTGACACTTGTCTGAAATTTTTAGAGTATGAAAATGCGGTTTTTCACCCAAAATTCGACTTTGCGCCCATGACTCGCAAACTTCACCCACATTTGGGCGACTGTCCTGGGGTACCTCACAACATATTGACGCCCCCCTGGCGTGGAAGTAGGGGAAACGTGTCAATTTTCACAAAATCGTGATTTTTTCAAAATATTTCTAAGTGTCAAGGACACTTTTGGATAATCTTCCCCAGGCTCCTGGAAGCCTCCTCGGTACGCCTCCTGCGGTTTCTCCCTGCCTGGAAGTCTGAAACTTGTCTGAAATTTTTAGAGTATGAAAATGCGGTTTTTCACCCAAAATTCGACTTTGCGCCCATGACTCGCAAACTTCACCCACATTTGGGCGACTGTCCTGGGGTACCTCACAACATATTGACGCCCCCCTGGCGTGGAAGTAGGGGAAACAGAAATATTTCTAAGTGTCAAGGACACTTTTGGATAATCTTCCCCAGGCTCCTGGAAGCCTCCTCGGTACGCCTCCTGCGGTTTCTCCCTGCCTGGAAGTCTGACACTTGTCTGAAATTTTTAGAGTATGAAAATGCGGTTTTTCACCCAAAATTCGACTTTGCGCCCATGACTCGCAAACTTCACCCACATTTGGGCGACTGTCCTGGGGTACCTCACAACATATTGACGCCCCCCTGGCGTGGAAGTAGGGGAAACGTGTCAATTTTCACAAAATCATGATTTTTTTCAAAATATTTCTAAGTGTCAAGGACACTTTTGGAAAATCTTCCCCAGGCTCCTGGAAGCCTCCTCGGTACGCCTCCTGCGGTTTCTCCCTGCCTGGAAGTCTGACACTTGTCTGAAATTTTTAGAGTATGAAAACGCGGTTTTTCACCCAAAATTCGACTTTGCGCCCATGACTCGCAAACTTCACCCACATTTGGGCGACTGTTCTGGGGTACCTCACAACATATTGACGCCCCCCTGGCGTGGAAGTAGGGGAAAGGTGTCAATTTTCACAAAATCGTGATTTTTTCAAAATATTTCTAAGTGTCAAGGACACTTTTGGATAATCTTCCCCAGGCTCCTGGAAGCCTCCTCGGTACGCCTCCTGCGGTTTCCCCCTGCCTGGAAGTCTGACACTTGTCTGAAATTTTTAGCGCATGAAAACGCGGTTTTTCACCCAAAATTCGACTTTGCGCCCGTGACTCGCAAACTTCACCCACATTTAGGCGACTGTCCTGGGGTACCTCACAACATATTGACGCCCCCCTGGCGTGGAAGTAGGGGAAACGTGTCAATTTTCACAAAATCGTGATTTTTTTCAAAATATTTCTAAGTGTCAAGGACACTTTTGGAAAATCTTCCCCAGGCTCCTGGAAGCCTCCTCGGTACGCCTCCTGCGGTTTCTCCCTGCCTGGAAGTCTGACACTTGTCTGAAATTTTTAGAGTATGAAAATGCGGTTTTTCACGCAAAATTCGACTTTGCGCCCATGACTCGCAAACTTCACCCACATTTGGGCGACTGTCCTGGGGTACCTCACAACATATTGACGCCCCCCTGGCGTGGAAGTAGGGGAAACGTGTCAATTTTCACAAAATCATGATTTTTTCAAAATATTTCTAAGTGTCAAGGACACTTTTGGATAATGTTCCCCAGGCTCCTGGAAGCCTCCTCGGTACGCCTCCTGCGGTTTCTCCCTGCCTGGAAGTCTGACACTTGTCTGAAATTTTTAGAGTATGAAAATGCGGTTTTTCACCCAAAATTCGACTTTGCGCCCATGACCCGCAAACTTCACCCACAGTTAGGTCACTGCCTTGGGGTACCTCACATCATATTGACGCCCCCCTGGCGTGGAAGTAGGGGAAACGTGTCAATTTTCACAAAATCGTGATTTTCTGAAAATATTTCTAAGTGTCAAGGACACTTTTGGAAAATCTTCCCCAGGCTCCTGGAAGCCTCCTCGGTACGCCTCCTGCGGTTTCTCCCTGCCTGGAAGTCTGACACTTGTCTGAAATTTTTAGAGTATGAAAACGCGGTTTTTCACCCAAAATTCGACTTTGCGCCCATGACCCGCAAACTTCACCCACATTTGGGCGACTGTCCTGGGGTACCTCACAACATATTGACGCCCCCCTGGCGTGGAAGTAGGGGAAACGTGTCAATTTTCACAAAATCGTGATTTTTTCAAAATATTTCTAAGTGTCAAGGACACTTTTGGATAATCTTCCACAGGCTCCTGGAAGCCTCCTCGGTACGCCTCCTGCGGTTTCTCCCTGCCTGGAAGTCTGACACTTGTCTGAAATTTTTAGAGTATGAAAATGCGGTTTTTCACCCAAAATTCGACTTTGCGCCCATGACTCGCAAACTTCACCCACATTTGGGCGACTGTCCTGGGGTACCTCACAACATATTGACGCCCCCCTGGCGTGGAAGTAGGGGAAACGTGTCAATTTTCACAAAATCATGATTTTTTTCAAAATATTTCTAAGTGTCAAGGACACTTTTGGAAAATCTTCCCCAGGCTCCTGGAAGCCTCCTCGGTACGCCTCCTGCGGTTTCTCCCTGCCTGGAAGTCTGACACTTGTCTGAAATTTTTAGAGTATGAAAACGCGGTTTTTCACCCAAAATTCGACTTTGCGCCCATGACTCGCAAACTTCACCCACATTTGGGCGACTGTCCTGGGGTACCTCACAACATATTGACGCCCCCCTGGCGTGGAAGTAGGGGAAAGGTGTCAATTTTCACAAAATCGTGATTTTTTCAAAATATTTCTAAGTGTCAAGGACACTTTTGGATAATCTTCCCCAGGCTCCTGGAAGCCTCCTCGGTACGCCTCCTGCGGTTTCCCCCTGCCTGGAAGTCTGACACTTGTCTGAAATTTTTAGCGCATGAAAACGCGGTTTTTCACCCAAAATTCGACTTTGCGCCCGTGACTCGCAAACTTCACCCACATTTAGGCGACTGTCCTGGGGTACCTCACAACATATTGACGCCCCCCTGGCGTGGAAGTAGGGGAAACGTGTCAATTTTCACAAAATCGTGATTTTTTTCAAAATATTTCTAAGTGTCAAGGACACTTTTGGAAAATCTTCCCCAGGCTCCTGGAAGCCTCCTCGGTACGCCTCCTGCGGTTTCTCCCTGCCTGGAAGTCTGACACTTGTCTGAAATTTTTAGAGTATGAAAATGCGGTTTTTCACCCAAAATTCGACTTTGCGCCCATGACTCGCAAACTTCACCCACATTTGGGCGACTGTCCTGGGGTACCTCACAACATATTGACGCCCCCCTGGCGTGGAAGTAGGGGAAACGTGTCAATTTTCACAAAATCATGATTTTTTCAAAATATTTCTAAGTGTCAAGGACACTTTTGGATAATGTTCCCCAGGCTCCTGGAAGCCTCCTCGGTACGCCTCCTGCGGTTTCTCCCTGCCTGGAAGTCTGACACTTGTCTGAAATTTTTAGAGTATGAAAATGCGGTTTTTCACCCAAAATTCGACTTTGCGCCCATGACCCGCAAACTTCACCCACAGTTAGGTCACTGCCTTGGGGTACCTCACATCATATTGACGCCCCCCTGGCGTGGAAGTAGGGGAAACGTGTCAATTTTCACAAAATCGTGATTTTCTGAAAATATTTCTAAGTGTCAAGGACACTTTTGGAAAATCTTCCCCAGGCTCCTGGAAGCCTCCTCGGTACGCCTCCTGCGGTTTCTCCCTGCCTGGAAGTCTGACACTTGTCTGAAATTTTTAGAGTATGAAAACGCGGTTTTTCACCCAAAATTCGACTTTGCGCCCATGACCCGCAAACTTCACCCACATTTGGGCGACTGTCCTGGGGTACCTCACAACATATTGACGCCCCCCTGGCGTGGAAGTAGGGGAAACGTGTCAATTTTCACAAAATCGTGATTTTCTGAAAATATTTCTAAGTGTCAAGGACACTTTTGGAAAATCTTCCCCAGGCTCCTGGAAGCCTCCTCGGTACGCCTCCTGCGGTTTCTCCCTGCCTGGAAGTCTGACACTTGTCTGAAATTTTTAGAGTATGAAAACGCGGTTTTTCACCCAAAATTCGACTTTGCGCCCATGACCCGCAAACTTCACCCACATTTAGGCGACTGTCCTGGGGTACCTCACAACATATTGACGCCCCCCTGGCGTGGAAGTAGGGGAAACGTGTCAATTTTCACAAAATCGTGATTTTCTGAAAATATTTCTAAGTGTCAAGGACACTTTTGGAAAATCTTCCCCAGGCTCCTGGAAGCCTCCTCGGTACGCCTCCTGCGGTTTCTCCCTGCCTGGAAGTCTGACACTTGTCTGAAATTTTTAGAGTATGAAAACGCGGTTTTTCACCCAAAATTCGACTTTGCGCCCGTGACTCGCAAACTTCACCCACATTTAGGCGACTGTCCTGGGGTACCTCACAACATATTGACGCCCCCCTGGCGTGGAAGTAGGGGAAACGTGTCAATTTTCACAAAATCGTGATTTTTTTCAAAATATTTCTAAGTGTCAAGGACACTTTTGTAAAATCTTCCCCAGGCTCCTGGAAGCCTCCTCGGTACGCCTCCTGCGGTTTTCCCCCGCCTGGAAGTCTGACATTTTTTACAGTGCGAAAATACGGTTTTTCGCTCAAAATTAAACTTTCCGCCCATGGAACGCACACTGTGCCCCCACCTTGGAGAGTCGCTATGGCGTACTCAGGGTGACTATTAAGCCCACAGACAACCTCCACAGGCCGACTATTAAGCCCTCCACCGACTTCCGCAGGGCCGACTATTAAGCCCCCCTCCGACTATTAAGCCCTCCCCCTCGGAGTCCACTCAGCCAGCGACTGAAACGCGGCGAGCAGGGCGTGCGCACCCCGGCCGCGCCCAAAGTGCTTCGCCGCGGTCATGGCTGTCGCCACCGAAAACGGCAAATGTTTGTTTCGGCCAAGCTGCAAGGATACATCTCGGAACACAAAAACCAAACCGGTGGGGACATCCTACAGAGAAACACCGAGCCTGCTCTAGGGGACAGGGACAGAAGGCCGTTCGCCTTCCGAGAGCCCTCACCTGGGTGAGGACCCAAGATGTGCCCTTCTGACAGTGGTTACCTCCAGAGAACCAGGACCCCCGTGGGAAGGGTCCTGCCAAGCTCGGGTCGCCCAGATTCGCCTCTCTCACTCGGGTCACGCGCCCAGCCAACGTCCGCAGAAGACTTCCGAAAAACACCGAGCCTGCTCTGGGGGGACAAAGACAGAAGGGCGTCCGCCTTCCGAGAGCCCTCACCTGGGTGAGGACCCAAGATGTGCCCTTCTGACAGTGATTACCTCCAGAGAACCAGGACCCCCGTGGGAAGGGTCCTGCCAAGCTCGGGTCGCCCAGATTCGCCTCTCTCACTCGGGTCACGCGCCCAGCCAACGTCCGCAGAAGACTTCCGATAAACACCGAGCCTGCTCTGGGGGGACAAAGACAGAAGGGCGTCCGCCTTCCAAGAGCCCTCACCTGGGTGAGGACCCAAGATGTGCCCTTCTGACAGTGATTACCTCCAGAGAACCAGGACCCCCATGGGAAGGGTCCTGCCAAGCTCGGGTCGCCCAGATTCGCCTCTCTCACTCGGGTCACGCGCCCAGCCAACATCCGCAGAAGACTTCCGATAAACACCGAGCCTGCTCTGGGGGGACAAAGACAGAAGGGCGTCCGCCTTCCGAGAGCCCTCACCTGGGTGAGGACCCAAGATGTGCCCTTCTGACAGTGAAAACCTTCAGAGAACCAGGACCCCCGTGGGAAGGGTCCTGCCAAGCTCGGGTCGCCCAGATTCGCCTCTCTCACTCGGGTCACGCACCCAGCCAACGTCCGCAGAAGACTTCCGATAAACACCGAGCCTGCTCTGGGGGGACAAAGACAGAAGGGCGTCCGCCTTCCGAGAGCCCTCACCTGGGTGAGGACCCAAGATGTGCCCTTCTGACAGTGATTACCTCCAGAGAACCAGGACCCCCGTGGGAAGGGTCCTGCCAAGCTCGGGTCACCCAGATTCGCCTCTCTCACTCGGGTCACGCGCCCTGCCAACGTCCGCAGAAGACTTCCGATAAACACCGAGCCTGCTCTGGGGGGACAAAGACAGAAGGGCGTCCGCCTTCCGAGAGCCCTCACCTGGGTGAGGACCCAAGATGTGCCCTTCTGACAGTGATTACCTCCAGAGAACCAGGACCCCCCGTGGGAAGGGTCCTGCCAAGCTCGGGTCACCCAGATTCGCCTCTCTCACTCGGGTCACGCGCCCAGCCAACGTCCGCAGAAGACTTCCGATAAACACCGAGCCTGCTCTGGGGGGACAAAGACAGAAGGGCGTCCACCTTCCGAGAGCCCTCACCTGGGTGAGGACTCAAGATGTGCCCTTCTGACAGTGATTACCTCCAGAGAACCAGGACCCCCGTGGGAAGGGTCCTGCCAAGCTCGGGTCGCCCAGATTCGCCTCTCTCACTCGGGTCACGCGCCCAGCCAACGTCCGCAGAAGACTTCCGATAAACACCGAGCCTGCTCTGGGGGGACAAAGACAGAAGGGCGTCCGCCTTCCGAGAGCCCTCACCTGGGTGAGGACTCAAGATGTGCCCTTCTGACAGTGATTACCTCCAGAGAACCAGGACCCCCGTGGGAAGGGTCCTGCCAAGCTCGGGTCGCCCAGATTCGCCTCTCTCACTCGGGTCACGCGCCCAGCCAACGTCCGCAGAAGACTTCCGATAAACACCGAGCCTGCTCTGGGGGGACAAAGACAGAAGGGCGTCCGCCTTCCGAGAGCCCTCACCTGGGTGAGGACCCAAGATGTGCCCTTCTGACAGTGATTACCTCCAGAGAACCAGGACCCCCGTGGGAAGGGTCCTGCCAAGCTCGGGTCGCCCAGATTCGCCTCTCTCACTCGGGTCACGCGCCCAGCCAACGTCCACAGAAGACTTCCGATAAACACCGAGCCTGCTCTGGGGAGACAAAGACAGAAGGGCATTCGCCTTCCGAGAGCCCTCACCTGGGTGAGGACTCAAGATGTGCCCTTCTGACAGTGAAAACCTTCAGAGAACCAGGACCCCCGTGGGAAGGGTCCTGCCAAGCTCGGGTCACCCAGATTCGCCTCTCTCATTCGGGTCACGCGCCCAGCCAATGTCCACAGCGGATTTCCGACAAATTTTCACTGAAAATTCAACTTTGTGCCCATGAACCAGACACTTTACCCACACTTGGGTCTCTATCTTGGGGTACTTTACAACATATTGACGACCCATGAGGTTGAAGTAGGGAAAATGTGAGATTTTTTTTTTTTACAAAATCGGGATTGTCTCAAAATTTTTCTAAATGTCAAGGACCCTGCCTGCAATTCTTCCCCAGGATCCCTGGAAGTGTCCTTGACATAACACCTGAGATTTTTCCCTTTCTGAATGTATGACACAACAGGATTCGAACCCGAGACGCCAGCTCGGCAAGGCCGCAGCGCTAACAAGTGAGCCACCGTGCTTTGACTGGGATCGATGGATCCAGTTAGTACCCAATCCGTTACAGATATGACTGATCGACAGCCGTGTAGGTGCCACCCCCTGGGGCTGAGTCATCCCCCGTGATGCCGTATAGGCGATTATGGCAGGTGGATCCGGTCAGGTGCCACCCCTGGGGCTGAGTCATCCCCCGTGATGCCGTATAGGTGATTACAGCAGGTGGATCAGGTGAGGGATATATCATCAACCCTACGGATGTTTAGCGACCGTGGAGGTGCCACCCCCTGGGCTGACTCAACCCCCGTGGTGACCTATATCAGAGTACGGCAAAACACATCCGGTTAATTTCAATCACCTCAGCTGGCGTCTTTCACCTGCGTGGCTGACTCGCGCGGAGGAAAATCATTTGCCACAGTTCAAGACACAGAGAAACACGGCACTTTAATAAACTATTACGAGACGCTCTGTTTGACTGCGGGAAACCCTTCGCAATGGAGCGGTGAGTAGAAGACATTTGTCGGCCACGTAGAGACACATGAATGTACCTTGTAGTGGAGTTGTACACTTGCTGGCAAGGTGACCGGTTTTATTGCTTGTGTCTCCCCCGCAGGCACCCACGGACACCACTTACATGCCCCGTGTGCCACAGGGTAACCAAATATATATCCACACATCTGAGAAGGGTATGCCTGAGGTCACACGGTGATTCGGAGATAAAAACCGCCATAGCCTCCGCAAAGTATCAACTTCGCTGTATCGCCAACAAGGGGACAACAATCCAATTCAGTGAGCTCAAGCCCCTCCAATCCTTGGAGGAGACTGTAGCCTTCTTAGAAGGTCGCGGCTTTTCGATAGCAAACAAGCCTAGGTTTGAGTCACAAATCACACCACTGACCTGTGAAGGGCCCGCTCAGGTACCAACTGACAATCCGGAGCTCCGCCCAGGCTCCATGCCAGAGCTAGATTCAGATGTGATGGATGTGCCTTTCCTTTTACGGCCGGGAGACAGTCTGGAGGGAGACCCGTGCCCCCCGCCAGAGCTAGATTCAGATGAGATGGATGTGCCTTTCCTTTTACGGCCAGTAGACAGTCGGGAGGGAGACCCATGCCCCACGCCAAAGCTAGATTCGGATGAGATGGATGTGCCTTTCCTTTTACGGCCGGTAGACAGTCGGGAGGGAGACCCGTGCCCTGAGCCTGACCACACAGGGAGCATTTCTGACCGCATAGGCAATGAGGAGGTCATGGATGGCAGCAATTTAAGTATCCAGAAAAGGGAATGGAAAGACAAAAACCGCACGGCTACCAAGGCCGCCGGATTGTACAAGCGTCACTCATTGAATCACCCCATGTTAAAGGGGTTCCACTCGTACCTAACAGTTACCCATGGGGTCCCAAACTGTCAACAGGAGGTATCAAACGTAGCACGGTTTCTATTTTTTGTGAACCCAAAATCTGTAACTCTGGAGTACCTCGTAAAACCAAACCAGGTTAATAATTTTTTTCAACAACTTGGAAAACTCCATCTATCTATCTTTCGGGTCCTATCGCGCACTCATGCTCCACCTCCCCGACAGAGGCGGGCCGATGGTGCACCCGCCGTGTCAACCCCCCGGAGCGGGCGGCGGGATCCCACCTCGGCCGGAGCGCCCCGGCCTTCACCTTCATTGCGCCACAGGGTTTCACGTCGCAACGGGGGGAGTGACGATGGTAAACCCCATCAGGTGGGCCCAGGGCAGGTGAGTCTGGCCTTGGGGGGACGTAAGGGATAAAGGAGAAGAGACCATCAGGGCACGGAGCCTCAGGCCTCCCTCGTTGTCACCCTTGCGAGGGGACCCCAGCTGCGCCATGGAGGCGATAGATGGAGGGGCAACCCTCAGACAGGCATAGCCCCGGGAGCACCCCGGGGCCGCAAGGTGCGTTCGAAGTGTCGATGATCAATGTGTCCTGCAATTCACACTAATTCTCGCAGCTAGCTGCGTTCTTCGACGCGCGCGCCGAGTGATCCACCGTTAAGAGTCGCGCTTTCTGGTTTGGGGACACTCGGAGGCGCCCCCCTTTTCACTCTCGTGTCAGCCGGCCGCAAAAGACTGGGATGCTTTGGAGGGTTGTTTTCAAATCTCGGCCCTGTTGCCCGGGCGCTCGGCCTCCCCGTCCCTCCCTCCAGCGGGGAGGAGAACAAAGGAGGGCTCGAGGCTTCTCAACCTACCGCCCAGACCCACATACCCCGGGGAGGGGTGTGTGAGCGCACAGGAGAATGGTACCCGGGACGGCCTTTCGCGTACGCGGGGGGCTTCTTATTTTTCCTCGGCAGGCAGCGGCAGGGCAACAATCGTCGGCGCGAGGCCGGGCGTCTTTTTCCTGGGCGACGGAGCGAGAGGGGCTCCCCGCACCCTCCCGACGTCGCCCGCCCGCTGTCCTCACGTGCCCTCACCGTCCCCACCCTGCGGAGCGCCCTGGCGAAGCAGAAAGAGACCTACCACCGCCCCCATCACGTTCGGTACCCTTCGGGGATTTGGCGGGCGGCTGGCCTCCTGATCTGCACCTCATCGGTGACTTTTACTGTCTCTAGATAGTCAAGTTCGATCGTCTTCTCGGCTCTCCACCATGGGTCTTGGCCGAACCCGGCGGGGCCGATCCAAGGACCTCACTAAACCATCCAATCGGTAGTAGCGACGGGCAGTGTGTACAAAGGCCAGGGACTTAATCAATCGAGGGAGAGAAGCCAGATAGGAAGCCCCGCAGCGGGAAGGGCACCCGGAGGAAGGGAAATCCTCCTCGTCGTCCGTGCCAGCAGGCGGGCATCCCGGGGCGTCACCTTGCGGAGGAAAAAAAGGAGCCTGAACGGCGAGTGCAGTGCCACTGGGGAGATCGTGCACGCTGTACGGTGCGAGGCGGCCGATGCGGAGGGTGTCTGGAAAAAAAAACCACCTTGCACGGAGAGGGCGAGGTGACTGGCCTCCGGAGGACGCCACGGCTCCCCTGCCTCGTGACCCACCGCTCCCGGGGCGACACACAGAGTCGCTGCTGGGGAGAGGGGCCAGGGCGGTGGGGGGCCTATGCGGCGCCTCCGTCTGGCTTAGACCCGGCCTCCCGATCGGAGGGCATCCGTTGTAAAAACCACCCCTTGCGCGGGGAGGGCCGTAGGTGACTGGCCTTCGGAGGACGCCACGGCCGCCCTGCCTCGTGACCCACCGCTCCCGGGGCGACACACAGAGTCGCTGCTGGGGAGAGGGGCCAGGGCGGTGGGGGGCCTATGCGGGGCCTCCGTCTGGCTTAGACCTGCCTCCGCCGCGGGGGGTCCTCGACCCACCGGCGGACGGGCGCGAGGAGTGGGAGAGGGGGGCTGGCCGTCGGGGTCCACCGCGGCTCAGGCGCAAAGCCCGCCAGCGACGCGGAGGTCGCGCGGGGGGCGCAGTTGGCCTGGCCGTGTCGGCGTCGCCCTCCGGCGTAGTCCCTCGTCCCGGGCCCTTGCCCGTAACCTCAAAGGAAGCCAACCGAGCGGCGTCTCCCCCCAAAGCCATGCCTCCGCTGTTGAGAACAGAAGAAGCCCGGGGACTCACCTTGCGGAGAAAAAAAAAAAAAAAAAAAGGAGCCTGAACGGCGAGTGCAGTGCCGCTGGGGAGATCGTGCACGCTGTACGGTGCGAGGCGGCCGATGCGGAGGGTGTCTGGAAAAAAACCCACCTTGCACGGAGAGGGCGAGGTGACTGGCCTCCGGAGGACGCCACGGCTCCCCTGCCTCGTGACCCACCGCTCCCGGGGCGACACACAGAGTCGCTGCTGGGGAGAGGGGCCAGGGCGGTGGGGGGCCTATGCGGCGCCACCATCTGGCTTAGACCCGGCCTCCCGATCGGAGGGCATCTGTTGTAAAAACCACCCCTTGCACAGGGAGGGCCGTAGGTGACTGGCCTTCGGAGGACGCCACGGCCGCCCTGCCTCGTGACCCACCGCTCCCGGGGCGACACACAGAGTCGCTGCTGGGGAGAGGGGCCAGGGCGGTGGGGGGCCTATGCGGGGCCTCCGTCTGGCTTAGACCTGCCTCCGCCGCGGGGGGTCCTCGACCCACCGGCGGACGGGCGCGAGGAGTGGGAGAGGGGGGCTGGCCGTCGGGGTCCACCGCGGCTCAGGCGCAGAGCCCGCCAGCGACGCGGAGGTCGCACGGGGGGCGCAGTTGGCCTGGCCGTGTCGGCGTCGCCCTATGGCGTAGTCCCTCGTCCCGGGCTCTTGCCCGTAACCTCAAAGGAGCCCCAACCGAGCGGCGTCTCCCCCCCAAAGCCGTGCCTCCGCTGTTGAGAACAGAAGAAGCCCGGGCGGCAGTTCGCCGGGTACTCCCCTTCGCCAAAACTCTTTTTGCCCCACTCGTCTCTCCCTTTTCCATCCTCCCTTCTCGCTCTGGGGCGTCCGCTTGGTCTCTCTCTCTCTCTCTCTCTCTCGCTCTCTCCCTCTCGCGCTCCCTTCCGAGCCGCCTCGGAGGACGTCGGACGAGCGGGGAAGGCGACGGCGTTCGGCCGGGCACACCACGCGGTGAGAACCCACTCCGCCTGCCTCCCCACGCGTCTGTCGTCCCCCCACTATCGTAGGGGCTCGGGAAAAGACTGGAGAACGCGGAGCTCGGCGGTGGCGTGGAAGCGCCACCCACCGCCGCCGCTCTCGCCGATGCCCACCGCGGAGGCCGCCCATCGGACGCTGGGTTGGGGTCGGCACGGGCCTCCGCGGGCGAGCTGCGCATCTGGAAGTCAAAGGGCCGCCCTCGGAGAAGATCGTTGTGCTACCCCGCGCAGGGAGCGATTCGGACGACGGGCCCCCACGCCGAGGTGGGTGGGCGCCCCGCCATTCGCCCGCGCGGGTCGTCGGACCCCTGCCGTACCACAGTTCGGGTCAAACTCCCCCTCTGCACGGCAGCCACCGTCCTGCGAACGGGAGGCGACTGCCGGTGTGCACGCCCAAGGATGCGTGCCTGAATCCCGGGGGGGTAAAAGAGGAAGGAGACCGCCCGCCTTAGACCGACGCGGGCTCCAAAGCCCGGGCCGAGCGAGCGGCACCACCTCCCCACCCGGGAGCGCTGAGCCAAATCGATCGGAGGAAGAGCCGGTGGGGGGCATGGGTGAGAAACCCCACCCGCTGCCATCCTTCCCCTCGGGGAGACGGGGAAGAAACATGCCCGATAGTCCTGGAGGTACCTCTCCGACACGCTACGGGCGCCCTTCGAGACGGAATCCGGGTCACAGTGCGATTCTCTCATAGGTCTCCCCGGTGGCGTGGAAGCGGGAGACATCCGACGCAGAGAAACGCCAAGCCTGCTCTGAGGGGACCGAGTCAGGGGGTGCAATCCGCCCTCCTGGAGCCCTCCTCGGGACGAAGACTCCAGATCTGCCTCCCTTCTGACATCCGTCACCCTCGGAGAACCAGAACACGCTTGGGGAGGGTCCGTTCATGCTCAGGCGACCCGGGAAACGCGTCTCTGACTTGGGGCAGACGACCGGCAAGAGTCCCCCTGGAGCCGCCGAAGCCTGGTGTCGACGCGAGGGCGGACTTCCATGCAAACAGGGGGGTACTCGCCAAACCGCCTACCCGACTTGAGGAACCACGAAAACATCGGAAATCAGTCGGGCCCGAGAGGTACCCCTCTCTCCTATATCCTGCAGCTGGTGTGCAAAAGTGGGTATTTGCATGGCGAAACACCGACCCCCACTTTAAGGGAGCGAAGCCGAAAAGTGTCCGACTTCCTGGAGCTGTGCGGCGGATCCGGCGGCCAGAAATTCCTCATTCCGGTTCTATTTTTTTTTTTTTCGATTTTGCGAAATTTGGTGGCCAGGCGGCGTAGCTGGGGCCTGGACTAGCCCGAAACACCTGGAGCCGGCGAGCGGAACGAATTTCCCAACGTTCTGCGGCTCCCGGAAGCCAAAAACGCATCGCCGAAAAATTTCAAAGTCCCAAGGACTCGTTCTTGAAAATCGATCCGGGGGCCATGGAAGTGTCCTCGGTACAGCTTCAGAGCTTTCCCCCCGCCTGGAAGTCTGAAAGTTCTATGTTTGTTCTAAGTGGAAAATCGCGTTTTTTTCAGTGTTCCACCCATCAGACCCAAACTTTGCCCACGCTTAGGTCTCTGTCTCGGGGTGCTTTACAACATATTGACGCCCCTTTAGGGTGGAAGTAGGGGAAAGGGGTCATTTTTCACAAAATCGGAAATTTCTCAAAATATTTCTAAGTGTCAAGGACACTTTTGGAAAATCTTCCCCAGGCTCCTGGAAGCCTCCTCGGTACGCCTCCTGCGGTTTCTCCCTGCCTGGAAGTCTGACACTTGTCTGAAATTTTTAGAGTATGAAAATGCGGTTTTTCACCCAAAATTCGACTTTGCGCCCATGACCCGCAAACTTCACCCACAGTTAGGTCACTGCCTTGGGGTACCTCACATCATATTGACGCCCCCCTGGCGTGGAAGTAGGGGAAACGTGTCAATTTTTACAAAATCGTGATTTTTTCAAAATATTTCTAAGTGTCAAGGACACTTTTGGATAATCTTCCCCAGGCTCCTGGAAGCCTCCTCGGTACGCCTCCTGCGGTTTCTCCCTGCCTGGAAGTCTGACACTTGTCTGAAATTTTTAGAGTATGAAAATGCGGTTTTTCACCCAAAATTCGACTTTGCGCCCATGACTCGCAAACTTCACCCACATTTGGGCGACTGTCCTGGGGTACCTCACAACATATTGACGCCCCCCTGGCGTGGAAGTAGGGGAAACGTGTCAATTTTCACAAAATCGTGATTTTTTCAAAATATTTCTAAGTGTCAAGGACACTTTTGGATAATCTTCCCCAGGCTCCTGGAAGCCTCCTCGGTACGCCTCCTGCGGTTTCTCCCTGCCTGGAAGTCTGACACTTGTCTGAAATTTTTAGAGTATAAAAATGCGGTTTTTCACCCAAAATTCGACTTTGCGCCCATGACTCGCAAACTTCACCCACATTTGGGCGACTGTCCTGGGGTACCTCACAACATATTGACGCCCCCCTGGCGTGGAAGTAGGGGAAAGGTGTCAATTTTCACAAAATCGTGATTTTTTCAAAATATTTCTAAGTGTCAAGGACACTTTTGGATAATCTTCCCCAGGCTCCTGGAAGCCTCCTCGGTACGCCTCCTGCGGTTTCCCCCTGCCTGGAAGTCTGACACTTGTCTGAAATTTTTAGCGCATGAAAACGCGGTTTTTCACCCAAAATTCGACTTTGCGCCCGTGACTCGCAAACTTCACCCACATTTAGGCGACTATCCTGGGGTACCTCACAACATATTGACGCCCCCCTGGCGTGGAAGTAGGGGAAACGTGTCAATTTTCACAAAATCGTGATTTTTTTCAAAATATTTCTAAGTGTCAAGGACACTTTTGGAAAATCTTCCCCAGGCTCCTGGAAGCCTCCTCGGTACGCCTCCTGCGGTTTCCCCCTGCCTGGAAGTCTGACACTTGTCTGAAATTTTTAGAGTATGAAAATGCGGTTTTTCACCCAAAATTCGACTTTGCGCCCATGACTCGCAAACTTCACCCACATTTGGGCGACTGTCCTGGGGTACCTCACAACATATTGACGCCCCCCTGGCGTGGAAGTAGGGGAAACGTGTCAATTTTCACAAAATCATGATTTTTTCAAAATATTTCTAAGTGTCAAGGACACTTTTGGATAATCTTCCCCAGGCTCCTGGAAGCCTCCTCGGTACGCCTCCTGCGGTTTCTCCCTGCCTGGAAGTCTGACACTTGTCTGAAATTTTTAGAGTATGAAAATGCGGTTTTTCACCCAAAATTCGACTTTGCGCCCATGACCCGCAAACTTCACCCACAGTTAGGTCACTGCCTTGGGGTACCTCACATCATATTGACGCCCCCCTGGCGTGGAAGTAGGGGAAACGTGTCAATTTTCACAAAATCGTGATTTTTTCAAAATATTTCTAAGTGTCAAGGACACTTTTGGATAATCTTCCCCAGGCTCCTGGAAGCCTCCTCGGTACGCCTCCTGCGGTTTCTCCCTGCCTGGAAGTCTGACACTTGTCTGAAATTTTTAGAGTATGAAAATGCGGTTTTTCACCCAAAATTCGACTTTGCACCCATGACCCGCAAACTTCACCCACAGTTAGGTCACTGCCTTGGGGTACCTCACATCATATTGACGCCCCCCTGGCGTGGAAGTAGGGGAAACGTGTCAATTTTCACAAAATCGTGATTTTTTTCAAAATATTTCTAAGTGTCAAGGACACTTTTGGATAATCTTCCCCAGGCTCCTGGAAGCCTCCTCGGTACGCCTCCTGCGGTTTCTCCCTGCCTGGAAGTCTGACACTTGTCTGAAATTTTTAGAGTATGAAAACGCGGTTTTTCACCCAAAATTCGACTTTGCGCCCATGACCCGCAAACTTCACCCACATTTGGGCGACTGTCCTGGGGTACCTCACAACATATTGACGCCCCCCTGGCGTGGAAGTAGGGGAAACGTGTCAATTTTCACAAAATCGTGATTTTCTGAAAATATTTCTAAGTGTCAAGGACACTTTTGGAAAATCTTCCCCAGGCTCCTGGAAGCCTCCTCGGTACGCCTCCTGCGGTTTCTCCCTGCCTGGAAGTCTGACACTTGTCTGAAATTTTTAGAGTATGAAAACGCGGTTTTTCACCCAAAATTCGACTTTGCGCCCATGACCCGCAAACTTCACCCACATTTGGGTGACTGTCCTGGGGTACCTCACAACATATTGACGCCCCCCTGGCGTGGAAGTAGGGGAAACGTGTCAATTTTCACAAAATCGTGATTTTCTGAAAATATTTCTAAGTGTCAAGGACACTTTTGGAAAATCTTCCCCAGGCTCCTGGAAGCCTCCTCGGTACGCCTCCTGCGGTTTCTCCCTGCCTGGAAGTCTGACACTTGTCTGAAATTTTTAGAGTATGAAAACGCGGTTTTTCACCCAAAATTCGACTTTGCGCCCATGACCCGCAAACTTCACCCACATTTAGGCGACTGTCCTGGGGTACCTCACAACATATTGACGCCCCCCTGGCGTGGAAGTAGGGGAAACGTGTCAATTTTCACAAAATCGTGATTTTCTGAAAATATTTCTAAGTGTCAAGGACACT
Source organism: Ranitomeya imitator (assembly GCF_032444005.1). Lineage (NCBI taxonomy): Eukaryota > Metazoa > Chordata > Amphibia > Anura > Dendrobatidae > Ranitomeya > Ranitomeya imitator. Next base: position 491,068,991 of record NC_091284.1, on the reverse strand, counting down.
TTTGGAAAATCTTCCCCAGGCTCCTGGAAGCCTCCTCGGTACGCCTCCTGCGGTTTCTCCCTGCCTGGAAGTCTGACACTTGTCTGAAATTTTTAGAGTATGAAAACGCGGTTTTTCACCCAAAATTCGACTTTGCGCCCGTGACTCGCAAACTTCACCCACATTTAGGCGACTGTCCTGGGGTACCTCACAACATATTGACGCCCCCCTGGCGTGGAAGTAGGGGAAACGTGTCAATTTTCACAAAATCGTGATTTTTTTCAAAATATTTCTAAGTGTCAAGGACACTTTTGTAAAATCTTCCCCAGGCTCCTGGAAGCCTCCTTGGTACGCCTCCTGCGGTTTTCCCCCGCCTGGAAGTCTGACATTTTTTACAGTGCGAAAATACGGTTTTTCGCTCAAAATTAAACTTTCCGCCCATGGAACGCACACTGTGCCCCCACCTTGGAGAGTCGCTATGGCGTACTCAGGGTGACTATTAAGCCCACAGACAACCTCCACAGGCCGACTATTAAGCCCCCTCCGTCTTCCGCAGGGCCGACTATTAAGCCCTCCACCGACTTCCGCAGGGCCGACTATTAAGCCCCCCTCCGACTATTAAGCCCTCCCCCTCGGAGTCCACTCAGCCAGCGACTGAAACGCGGCGAGCAGGGCGTGCGCACCCCGGCCGCGCCCAAAGTGCTTCGCCGCGGTCATGGCTGTCGCCACCGAAAACGGCAAATGTTTGTTTCGGCCAAGCTGCAAGGATACATCTCGGAACACAAAAACCAAACCGGTGGGGACATCCTACAGAGAAACACCGAGCCTGCTCTAGGGGACAGGGACAGAAGGCCGTTCGCCTTCCGAGAGCCCTCACCTGGGTGAGGACCCAAGATGTGCCCTTCTGACAGTGGTTACCTCCAGAGAACCAGGACCCCCGTGGGAAGGGTCCTGCCAAGCTCGGGTCGCCCAGATTCGCCTCTCTCACTCGGGTCACGCGCCCAGCCAACGTCCGCAGAAGACTTCCGAAAAACACCGAGCCTGCTCTGGGGGGACAAAGACAGAAGGGCGTCCGCCTTCCGAGAGCCCTCACCTGGGTGAGGACCCAAGATGTGCCCTTCTGACAGTGATTACCTCCAGAGAACCAGGACCCCCGTGGGAAGGGTCCTGCCAAGCTCGGGTCGCCCAGATTCGCCTCTCTCACTCGGGTCACGCGCCCAGCCAACGTCCGCAGAAGACTTCCGATAAACACCGAGCCTGCTCTGGGGGGACAAAGACAGAAGGGCGTCCGCCTTCCAAGAGCCCTCACCTGGGTGAGGACCCAAGATGTGCCCTTCTGACAGTGATTACCTCCAGAGAACCAGGACCCCCATGGGAAGGGTCCTGCCAAGCTCGGGTCGCCCAGATTCGCCTCTCTCACTCGGGTCACGCGCCCAGCCAACATCCGCAGAAGACTTCCGATAAACACCGAGCCTGCTCTGGGGGGACAAAGACAGAAGGGCGTCCGCCTTCCGAGAGCCCTCACCTGGGTGAGGACCCAAGATGTGCCCTTCTGACAGTGAAAACCTTCAGAGAACCAGGACCCCCGTGGGAAGGGTCCTGCCAAGCTCGGGTCGCCCAGATTCGCCTCTCTCACTCGGGTCACGCACCCAGCCAACGTCCGCAGAAGACTTCCGATAAACACCGAGCCTGCTCTGGGGGGACAAAGACAGAAGGGCGTCCGCCTTCCGAGAGCCCTCACCTGGGTGAGGACCCAAGATGTGCCCTTCTGACAGTGATTACCTCCAGAGAACCAGGACCCCCGTGGGAAGGGTCCTGCCAAGCTCGGGTCACCCAGATTCGCCTCTCTCACTCGGGTCACGCGCCCAGCCAACGTCCGCAGAAGACTTCCGATAAACACCGAGCCTGCTCTGGGGGGACAAAGACAGAAGGGCGTCCGCCTTCCGAGAGCCCTCACCTGGGTGAGGACCCAAGATGTGCCCTTCTGACAGTGATTACCTCCAGAGAACCAGGACCCCCCGTGGGAAGGGTCCTGCCAAGCTCGGGTCACCCAGATTCGCCTCTCTCACTCGGGTCACGCGCCCAGCCAACGTCCGCAGAAGACTTCCGATAAACACCGAGCCTGCTCTGGGGGGACAAAGACAGAAGGGCGTCCGCCTTCCGAGAGCCCTCACCTGGGTGAGGACTCAAGATGTGCCCTTCTGACAGTGATTACCTCCAGAGAACCAGGACCCCCGTGGGAAGGGTCCTGCCAAGCTCGGGTCGCCCAGATTCGCCTCTCTCACTCGGGTCACGCGCCCAGCCAACGTCCGCAGAAGACTTCCGATAAACACCGAGCCTGCTCTGGGGGGACAAAGACAGAAGGGCGTCCGCCTTCCGAGAGCCCTCACCTGGGTGAGGACTCAAGATGTGCCCTTCTGACAGTGATTACCTCCAGAGAACCAGGACCCCCGTGGGAAGGGTCCTGCCAAGCTCGGGTCGCCCAGATTCGCCTCTCTCACTCGGGTCACGCGCCCAGCCAACGTCCGCAGAAGACTTCCGATAAACACCGAGCCTGCTCTGGGGGGACAAAGACAGAAGGGCGTCCGCCTTCCGAGAGCCCTCACCTGGGTGAGGACCCAAGATGTGCCCTTCTGACAGTGATTACCTCCAGAGAACCAGGACCCCCGTGGGAAGGGTCCTGCCAAGCTCGGGTCGCCCAGATTCGCCTCTCTCACTCGGGTCACGCGCCCAGCCAACGTCCACAGAAGACTTCCGATAAACACCGAGCCTGCTCTGGGGAGACAAAGACAGAAGGGCATTCGCCTTCCGAGAGCCCTCACCTGGGTGAGGACTCAAGATGTGCCCTTCTGACAGTGAAAACCTTCAGAGAACCAGGACCCCCGTGGGAAGGGTCCTGCCAAGCTCGGGTCACCCAGATTCGCCTCTCTCATTCGGGTCACGCGCCCAGCCAATGTCCACAGCGGATTTCCGACAAATTTTCACTGAAAATTCAACTTTGTGCCCATGAACCAGACACTTTACCCACACTTGGGTCTCTATCTTGGGGTACTTTACAACATATTGACGACCCATGAGGTTGAAGTAGGGAAAATGTGAGATTTTTTTTTTTTACAAAATCGGGATTGTCTCAAAATTTTTCTAAATGTCAAGGACCCTGCCTGCAATTCTTCCCCAGGATCCCTGGAAGTGTCCTTGACATAACACCTGAGATTTTTCCCTTTCTGAATGTATGACACAACAGGATTCGAACCCGAGACGCCAGCTCGGCAAGGCCGCAGCGCTAACAAGTGAGCCACCGTGCTTTGACTGGGATCGATGGATCCAGTTAGTACCCAATCCGTTACAGATATGACTGATCGACAGCCGTGTAGGTGCCACCCCCTGGGGCTGAGTCATCCCCCGTGATGCCGTATAGGCGATTATGGCAGGTGGATCCGGTCAGGTGCCACCCCTGGGGCTGAGTCATCCCCCGTGATGCCGTATAGGTGATTACAGCAGGTGGATCAGGTGAGGGATATATCATCAACCCTACGGATGTTTAGCGACCGTGGAGGTGCCACCCCCTGGGCTGACTCAACCCCCGTGGTGACCTATATCAGAGTACGGCAAAACACATCCGGTTAATTTCAATCACCTCAGCTGGCGTCTTTCACCTGCGTGGCTGACTCGCGCGGAGGAAAATCATTTGCCACAGTTCAAGACACAGAGAAACACGGCACTTTAATAAACTATTACGAGACGCTCTGTTTGACTGCGGGAAACCCTTCGCAATGGAGCGGTGAGTAGAAGACATTTGTCGGCCACGTAGAGACACATGAATGTACCTTGTAGTGGAGTTGTACACTTGCTGGCAAGGTGACCGGTTTTATTGCTTGTGTCTCCCCCGCAGGCACCCACGGACACCACTTACATGCCCCGTGTGCCACAGGGTAACCAAATATATATCCACACATCTGAGAAGGGTATGCCTGAGGTCACACGGTGATTCGGAGATAAAAACCGCCATAGCCTCCGCAAAGTATCAACTTCGCTGTATCGCCAACAAGGGGACAACAATCCAATTCAGTGAGCTCAAGCCCCTCCAATCCTTGGAGGAGACTGTAGCCTTCTTAGAAGGTCGCGGCTTTTTGATAGCAAACAAGCCTAGGTTTGAGTCACAAATCACACCACTGACCTGTGAAGGGCCCGCTCAGGTACCAACTGACAATCCGGAGCTCCGCCCAGGCTCCATGCCAGAGCTAGATTCAGATGTGATGGATGTGCCTTTCCTTTTACGGCCGGGAGACAGTCTGGAGGGAGACCCGTGCCCCCCGCCAGAGCTAGATTCAGATGAGATGGATGTGCCTTTCCTTTTACGGCCAGTAGACAGTCGGGAGGGAGACCCATGCCCCACGCCAAAGCTAGATTCGGATGAGATGGATATGCCTTTCCTTTTACGGCCGGTAGACAGTCGGGAGGGAGACCCGTGCCCTGAGCCTGACCACACAGGGAGCATTTCTGACCGCATAGGCAATGAGGAGGTCATGGATGGCAGCAATTTAAGTATCCAGAAAAGGGAATGGAAAGACAAAAACCGCACGGCTACCAAGGCCGCCAGATTGTACAAGCGTCACTCATTGAATCACCCCATGTTAAAGGGGTTCCACTCGTACCTAACAGTTACCCATGGGGTCCCAAACTGTCAACAGGAGGTATCAAACGTAGCACGGTTTCTATTTTTTGTGAACCCAAAATCTGTAACTCTGGAGTACCTCGTAAAACCAAACCAGGTTAATAATTTTTTTCAACAACTTGGAAAACTCCATCTATCGAGCCAGACCTCCCTCAAAATGTTGAAGCATATACGGAGATTTACCATGTATCAGATGAGGGCTACCAAACTGAGACTAGAGAATCCTCAACTTTATAAGGCATGCGAAGTGTTCATGAATTTTAAAACAGACCTTCAGAAATCATTGTACAAGGGAGCCTGCCGAGAGTCTGTAAGTAAAAGGTACACCGTTCAAAAGAGCCAATATTCAGCGCATTGTTACCAAACCTTGGATGTTGGTTAATTGCCTTTATTTTTCCCCACAGGTACGATCTATTGATGAAGCCATCAAAGTCACCCAAGGACTGCCAGATTATACTGGAGGAGGCAAGGCCAACATTTCTAGCTAGCATCGAGGCTGTGACAGATGGCGGATCAGAAGTAGATCGCCGGGAAGTGGTACTGTACCTCGAGGCCCTTCTGATTCTAAAACATCTCCAAAGACCAGGTGTTGTTCGTAACATGACGGTAAGTCGTCGGGCCCTGTGGGTCAGCGGTATTTGCTGAACCGGTTCAATATTTTTCCACCTTTTTTTTTCACATCGTAGGTTTCAGAGTGGAATGAGAGGATCCATCACACGTACCAAGGAAGACGCAAGACAATTGTGGGTGTGAAGACTCACAAGTGCTCCACCTCTCAGGTAGCAACTTTTGTACTTTCAGAGGAAGAGGAATCGGTAAGCTTTTCTCAAAGCCAGGGAACCCAGGCAACCCCACTCATTGTGGGGAGCAAAACACTCTCTTGTCCCCATGTAAAACCTTTTGGAGGGGTGCCCCCAGACTGGAGAGTAACATATATATATTTTTTTTCTTTTTCAGTGGTTCAATGCGTATGCGGAATATGTCAGACCGGTCTTTACCTTTGGCCGAAAGATTATCACAAACTTTTTCGTGACGTGTACCGGGAAGGTCATAAAAAATCCATCCATGAGCCTCAGACGATACCATTCAAGGTAAGGTAGCCACAAGTCAAGTGACCCACAGCCATAAGTAGCAACCGGTACTAACAATGTGCTTTCCTCCGTAGCTACAACCTCCCAAACATCACCAGCCACCTTGTACGGCGGATTTGCGAGACATGGACTTTGTCACAATACACAGATTGCGAAAAGCGCTTGTTTGCACGCTACTTGGCACATACAAACGATGTGGCCGAGAGAGTTTACCGGGAGAAGACCCTGACCGATATGTGCCGTGCCCAAGAGGTAGTGTTCAACGCAGGAAATCATGAGGACGCAAAAATTATGTCGCCAGTAATGGCATCAACCAGTGAATTGGATAACGAGGTGGTAGACCTCACGGAAAGTGATACCGAGTCATCCGAGTCTACTGAGGGGTATAGTCTCAAGAATATTCGGCTCATCCCAATCAGGAGAACAAAGCCCTTGTGAATATGTCAATTTTTATCTGACATTAATAAAATTATTCAAATGTACATTCATCTTTGCCTCTTTGACTTGCCTCACTTTTCTCCCACTTTGGGGACCCTTTCGGGGTACTCTGCAACATATTGAAGCCCCTCTTGGGTGGGGGGTAAGGGGAAATGTGATTTTTTTTTTTTCTCAGAAAATTGCCCAAAATTTTCCAAGTGTCAAGGACTCTTCCAGAAAAGCTTCCCCAGGCTTCTGGAAGTGTCCTCGGTACACCTCCAGCGGTTTCCCCCTGCCTGGAAGTCTGACACATGTCTGAAATTTTCAAAGTGTGAAAGTATGGTTTTTCACCCAAAATTCAACTTTCCGCCCATGAACCACAGACTTCACCCACACTTAGGTCACTGTCTTGGGGTACACCTCCAGTGCTATGTCACGGTCATCACTGTTGTCACAAAAAGTTGACTTTTGTTTAGGCCAAGCAATTTGAGGAAGGCACGGCAGCCAGCAGCCCGTACGGTACAGGGGTTGATCAGACTCCCGTACGTCCGGTTGTGGTCTCCGTGCCCCGAAGGGGTTCCCGCTTCTCGCCTGCACCAGGCACGGCAGCCAGCAGACCGTACGGTCCAGGGGTGGGTCAGACTCCCGTACGTCCGGTTGTGGTCTCCGTGCCCCGAAGGGGTTCCCACTTCTCGCCTGCACCAGGCACGGCAGCCAGCAGACCGTACGGTCCAGGGGTGGATCAGACCCCCGTACGTCCGGTTGTGGTCTCCATGCCCCGAAGGGGTTCCCGCTTCTCGCCTGCACCAGGAACGGCAGCCAGCAGACCGTACGGTCCAGGGGTGGGTCAGACCCCCGTACGTCCGGTTGTGGTCTCCGTGCCCCGAAGGGGTTCTCGCTTCTCGCCTGCGGCAGGCACAGCAGCCAGCAGACCGTACGGTCCAGGGGTGGGTCAGACCCCCGTACGTCCGGTTGTAGTCTCCGTGCCCCGAAGGGGTTCTCGCTTCTCGCCTGCGGCAGGCACAGCAGCCCGTACGGTCCAGGGGTTGATCAGGCCCCTGTACGTCTGCCCGTGGTCTCCGTGAGTCTTTCGCCCCTATACCCAGGGACCACACCTATGGCCATTTAGCTCAGTTGGTTAGAGCGTGGTGCTAATAACACCAAGGTCGTGGGTTCGATCCCCGTACGGGCCAAGCACATCTACAAACGCCCCTATACCCAGATGACCAATTTGCACATCAGGGCCGCTGCGGACCTCCACCAGAGTTTCCTCTGGCTTCGTCCTGCCCAGGCATAGCTCACCATCTTTCGGGTCCTATCGCGCACTCATGCTCCACCTCCCCGACAGAGGCGGGCCGATGGTGCACCCGCCGTGTCAACCCCCCGGAGCGGGCGGCGGGATCCCACCTCGGCCGGAGCGCCCCGGCCTTCACCTTCATTGCGCCACAGGGTTTCACGTCGCAACGGGGGGAGTGACGATGGTAAACCCCATCAGGTGGGCCCAGGGCAGGTGAGTCTGGCCTTGGGGGGACGTAAGGGATAAAGGAGAAGAGACCATCAGGGCACGGAGCCTCAGGCCTCCCTCGTTGTCACCCTTGCGAGGGGACCCCAGCTGCGCCATGGAGGCGATAGATGGAGGGGCAACCCTCAGACAGGCATAGCCCCGGGAGCACCCCGGGGCCGCAAGGTGCGTTCGAAGTGTCGATGATCAATGTGTCCTGCAATTCACACTAATTCTCGCAGCTAGCTGCGTTCTTCGACGCGCGCGCCGAGTGATCCACCGTTAAGAGTCGCGCTTTCTGGTTTGGGGACACTCGGAGGCGCCCCCCTTTTCACTCTCGTGTCAGCCGGCCGCAAAAGACTGGAATGCTTTGGAGGGTTGTTTTCAAATCTCGGCCCTGTTGCCCGGGCGCTCGGCCTCCCCGTCCCTCCCTCCAGCGGGGAGGAGAACAAAGGAGGGCTCGAGGCTTCTCAACCTACCGCCCAGACCCACATACCCCGGGGAGGGGTGTGTGAGCGCACAGGAGAATGGTACCCGGGACGGCCTTTCGCGTACGCGGGGGGCTTCTTATTTTTCCTCGGCAGGCAGCGGCAGGGCAACAATCGTCGGCGCGAGGCCGGGCGTCTTTTTCCTGGGCGACGGAGCGAGAGGGGCTCCCCGCACCCTCCCGACGTCGCCCGCCCGCTGTCCTCACGTGCCCTCACCGTCCCCACCCTGCGGAGCGCCCTGGCGAAGCAGAAAGAGACCTACCACCGCCCCCATCACGTTCGGTACCCTTCGGGGATTTGGCGGGCGGCTGGCCTCCTGATCTGCACCTCATCGGTATTTTTCACTCGCCCATTAAAGATCCTTCCACAGGTTCATCTAGGGAAACCTTGTTACGACTTTTACTGTCTCTAGATAGTCAAGTTCGATCGTCTTCTCGGCTCTCCACCATGGGTCTTGGCCGAACCCGGCGGGGCCGATCCAAGGACCTCACTAAACCATCCAATCGGTAGTAGCGACGGGCAGTGTGTACAAAGGCCAGGGACTTAATCAATCGAGGGAGAGAAGCCAGATAGGAAGCCCCGCAGCGGGAAGGGCACCCGGAGGAAGGGAAATCCTCCTCGTCGTCCGTGCCAGCAGGCGGGCATCCCGGGGCGTCACCTTGCGGAGGAAAAAAAGGAGCCTGAACGGCGAGTGCAGTGCCACTGGGGAGATCGTGCACGCTGTACGGTGCGAGGCGGCCGATGCGGAGGGTGTCTGGAAAAAAAACCCACCTTGCACGGAGAGGGCGAGGTGACTGGCCTCCGGAGGACGCCACGGCTCCCCTGCCTCGTGACCCACCGCTCCCGGGGCGACACACAGAGTCGCTGCTGGGGAGAGGGGCCAGGGCGGTGGGGGGCCTATGCGGCGCCTCCGTCTGGCTTAGACCCGGCCTCCCGATCGGAGGGCATCCGTTGTAAAAACCACCCCTTGCGCGGGGAGGGCCGTAGGTGACTGGCCTTCGGAGGACGCCATGGCCGCCCTGCCTCGTGACCCACCGCTCCCGGGGCGACACACAGAGTCGCTGCTGGGGAGAGGGGCCAGGGCGGTGGGGGGCCTATGCGGGGCCTCCGTCTGGCTTAGACCTGCCTCCGCCGCGGGGGGTCCTCGACCCACCGGCGGACGGGCGCGAGGAGTGGGAGAGGGGGGCTGGCCGTCGGGGTCCACCGCGGCTCAGGCGCAGAGCCCGCCAGCGACGCGGAGGTCGCGCGGGGGGCGCAGTTGGCCTGGCCGTGTCGGCGTCGCCCTCCGGCGTAGTCCCTCGTCCCGGGCCCTTGCCCGTAACCTCAAAGGAAGCCAACCGAGCGGCGTCTCCCCCCAAAGCCATGCCTCCGCTGTTGAGAACAGAAGAAGCCCGGGGAGTCACCTTGCGGAGAAAAAAAAAAAAAAAAAAAGGAGCCTGAACGGCGAGTGCAGTGCCGCTGGGGAGATCGTGCACGCTGTACGGTGCGAGGCGGCCGATGCGGAGGGTGTCTGGAAAAAAACCCACCTTGCACGGAGAGGGCGAGGTGACTGGCCTCCGGAGGACGCCACGGCTCCCCTGCCTCGTGACCCACCGCTCCCGGGGCGACACACAGAGTCGCTGCTGGGGAGAGGGGCCAGGGCGGTGGGGGGCCTATGCGGCGCCACCATCTGGCTTAGACCCGGCCTCCCGATCGGAGGGCATCTGTTGTAAAAACCACCCCTTGCACGGGGAGGGCCGTAGGTGACTGGCCTTCGGAGGACGCCACGGCCGCCCTGCCTCGTGACCCACCGCTCCCGGGGCGACACACAGAGTCGCTGCTGGGGAGAGGGGCCAGGGCGGTGGGGGGCCTATGCGGGGCCTCCGTCTGGCTTAGACCTGCCTCCGCCGCGGGGGGTCCTCGACCCACCGGCGGACGGGCGCGAGGAGTGGGAGAGGGGGGCTGGCCGTCGGGGTCCACCGCGGCTCAGGCGCAGAGCCCGCCAGCGACGCGGAGGTCGCACGGGGGGCGCAGTTGGCCTGGCCGTGTCGGCGTCGCCCTATGGCGTAGTCCCTCGTCCCGGGCTCTTGCCCGTAACCTCAAAGGAGCCCCAACCGAGCGGCGTCTCCCCCCCAAAGCCGTGCCTCCGCTGTTGAGAACAGAAGAAGCCCGGGGCGGCAGTTCGCCGGGTACTCCCCTTCGCCAAAACTCTTTTTGCCCCACTCGTCTCTCCCTTTTCCATCCTCCCTTCTCGCTCTGGGGCGTCCGCTTGGTCTCTCTCTCTCTCTCTCGCTCTCTCCCTCTCGCGCTCCCTTCCGAGCCGCCTCGGAGGACGTCGGACGAGCGGGGAAGGCGACGGCGTTCGGCCGGGCACACCACGCGGTGAGAACCCACTCCGCCTGCCTCCCCACGCGTCTGTCGTCCCCCCACTATCGTAGGGGCTCGGGAAAAGACTGGAGAACGCGGAGTTCGGCGGTGGCGTGGAAGCGCCACCCACCGCCGCCGCTCTCGCCGATGCCCACCGCGGAGGCCGCCCATCGGACGCTGGGTGGGGGTCGGCACGGGCCTCCGCGGGCGAGCTGCGCATCTGGAAGTCAAAGGGCCGCCCTCGGAGAAGATCGTTGTGCTACCCCGCGCAGGGAGCGATTCGGACGACGGGCCCCCACGCCGAGGTGGGTGGGCGCCCCGCCATTCGCCCGCGCGGGTCGTCGGACCCCTGCCGTACCACAGTTCGGGTCAAACTCCCCCTCTGCACGGCAGCCACCGTCCTGCGAACAGGAGGCGACTGCCGGCGTGCACGCCCAAGGATGCGTGCCTGAATCCCGGGGGGGTAAAAGAGGAAGGAGACCGCCCGCCTTAGACCGACGCGGGCTCCAAAGCCCGGGCCGAGCGAGCGGCACCACCTCCCCACCCGGGAGCGCTGAGCCAAATCGATCGGAGGAAGAGCCGGTGGGGGGCATGGGTGAGAAACCCCACCCGCTGCCATCCTTCCCCTCGGGGAGACGGGGAAGAAACATGCCCGATAGTCCTGGAGGTACCTCTCCGACACGCTACGGGCGCCCTTCGAGACGGAATCCGGGTCACAGTGCGATTCTCTCATAGGTCTCCCCGGTGGCGTGGAAGCGGGAGACATCCGACGCAGAGAAACGCCAAGCCTGCTCTGAGGGGACCGAATCAGGGGGTGCAATCCGCCCTCCTGGAGCCCTCCTCGGGACGAAGACTCCAGATCTGCCTCCCTTCTGACATCCGTCACCCTCGGAGAACCAGAACACGCTTGGGGAGGGTCCGTTCAGGCTCAGGCGACCCGGGAAACGCGTCTCTGACTTGGGGCAGACGACCGGCAAGAGTCCCCCTGGAGCCGCGGAAGCCTGGTGTCGACGCGAGGGCGGACTTCCATGCAAACAGGGGGGTACTCGCCAAACCGCCTACCCGACTTGAGGAACCACGAAAACATCGGAAATCAGTCGGGCCCGAGAGGTACCCCTCTCTCCTATATCCTGCAGCTGGTGTGCAAAAGTGGGTATTTGCATGGCGAAACACCGACCCCCACTTTAAGGGAGCGAAGCCGAAAAGTGTCCGACTTCCTGGAGCTGTGCGGCGGATCCGGCGGCCAGAAATTCCTCATTCCGGTTCTATTTTTTTTTTTTTCGATTTTGCGAAATTTGGCGGCCAGGCGGCGTAGCTGGGGCCTGGACTAGCCCGAAACACCTGGAGCCGGCGAGCGGAACGAATTTCCCAACGTTCTGCGGCTCCCGGAAGCCAAAAACGCATCGCCGAAAAATTTCAAAGTCCCAAGGACTCGTTCTTGAAAATCGATCCGGGGGCCATGGAAGTGTCCTCGGTACAGCTTCAGAGCTTTCCCCCCGCCTGGAAGTCTGAAAGTTCTATGTTTGTTCTAAGTGGAAAATCGCGTTTTTTTCAGTGTTCCACCCATCAGACCCAAACTTTGCCCACGCTTAGGTCTCTGTCTCGGGGTGCTTTACAACATATTGACGCCCCTTTAGGGTGGAAGTAGGGGAAAGGGGTCATTTTTCACAAAATCGGAAATTTCTCAAAATATTTCTAAGTGTCAAGGACACTTTTGGAAAATCTTCCCCAGGCTCCTGGAAGCCTCCTCGGTACGCCTCCTGCGGTTTCTCCCTGCCTGGAAGTCTGACACTTGTCTGAAATTTTTAGAGTATGAAAATGCGGTTTTTCACCCAAAATTCGACTTTGCGCCCATGACCCGCAAACTTCACCCACAGTTAGGTCACTGCCTTGGGGTACCTCACATCATATTGACGCCCCCCTGGCGTGGAAGTAGGGGAAACGTGTCAATTTTTACAAAATCGTGATTTTTTCAAAATATTTCTAAGTGTCAAGGACACTTTTGGATAATCTTCCCCAGGCTCCTGGAAGCCTCCTCGGTACGCCTCCTGCGGTTTCTCCCTGCCTGGAAGTCTGACACTTGTCTGAAATTTTTAGAGTATGAAAATGCGGTTTTTCACCCAAAATTCGACTTTGCGCCCATGACTCGCAAACTTCACCCACATTTGGGCGACTGTCCTGGGGTACCTCACAACATATTGACGCCCCCCTGGCGTGGAAGTAGGGGAAACGTGTCAATTTTCACAAAATCGTGATTTTTTCAAAATATTTCTAAGTGTCAAGGACACTTTTGGATAATCTTCCCCAGGCTCCTGGAAGCCTCCTCGGTACGCCTCCTGCGGTTTCTCCCTGCCTGGAAGTCTGACACTTGTCTGAAATTTTTAGAGTATGAAAATGCGGTTTTTCACCCAAAATTCGACTTTGCGCCCATGACTCGCAAACTTCACCCACATTTGGGCGACTGTCCTGGGGTACCTCACAACATATTGACGCCCCCCTGGCGTGGAAGTAGGGGAAACAGAAATATTTCTAAGTGTCAAGGACACTTTTGGATAATCTTCCCCAGGCTCCTGGAAGCCTCCTCGGTACGCCTCCTGCGGTTTCTCCCTGCCTGGAAGTCTGACACTTGTCTGAAATTTTTAGAGTATGAAAATGCGGTTTTTCACCCAAAATTCGACTTTGCGCCCATGACTCGCAAACTTCACCCACATTTGGGCGACTGTCCTGGGGTACCTCACAACATATTGACGCCCCCCTGGCGTGGAAGTAGGGGAAACGTGTCAATTTTCACAAAATCATGATTTTTTTCAAAATATTTCTAAGTGTCAAGGACACTTTTGGAAAATCTTCCCCAGGCTCCTGGAAGCCTCCTCGGTACGCCTCCTGCGGTTTCTCCCTGCCTGGAAGTCTGACACTTGTCTGAAATTTTTAGAGTATGAAAACGCGGTTTTTCACCCAAAATTCGACTTTGCGCCCATGACTCGCAAACTTCACCCACATTTGGGCGACTGTCCTGGGGTACCTCACAACATATTGACGCCCCCCTGGCGTGGAAGTAGGGGAAAGGTGTCAATTTTCACAAAATCGTGATTTTTTCAAAATATTTCTAAGTGTCAAGGACACTTTTGGATAATCTTCCCCAGGCTCCTGGAAGCCTCCTCGGTACGCCTCCTGCGGTTTCCCCCTGCCTGGAAGTCTGACACTTGTCTGAAATTTTTAGCGCATGAAAACGCGGTTTTTCACCCAAAATTCGACTTTGCGCCCGTGACTCGCAAACTTCACCCACATTTAGGCGACTGTCCTGGGGTACCTCACAACATATTGACGCCCCCCTGGCGTGGAAGTAGGGGAAACGTGTCAATTTTCACAAAATCGTGATTTTTTTCAAAATATTTCTAAGTGTCAAGGACACTTTTGGAAAATCTTCCCCAGGCTCCTGGAAGCCTCCTCGGTACGCCTCCTGCGGTTTCCCCCTGCCTGGAAGTCTGACACTTGTCTGAAATTTTTAGAGTATGAAAATGCGGTTTTTCACCCAAAATTCGACTTTGCGCCCATGACCCGCAAACTTCACCCACATTTAGGTCACTGCCTTGGGGTACCTCACATCATATTGACGCCCCCCTGGCGTGGAAGTAGGGGAAACGTGTCAATTTTCACAAAATCGTGATTTTTTCAAAATATTTCTAAGTGTCAAGGACACTTTTGGATAATCTTCCCCAGGCTCCTGGAAGCCTCCTCGGTACGCCTCCTGCGGTTTCCCCCTGCCTGGAAGTCTGACACTTGTCTGAAATTTTTAGCGCATGAAAACGCGGTTTTTCACCCAAAATTCGACTTTGCGCCCGTGACTCGCAAACTTCACCCACATTTAGGCGACTGTCCTGGGGTACCTCACAACATATTGACGCCCCCCTGGCGTGGAAGTAGGGGAAACGTGTCAATTTTCACAAAATCGTGATTTTTTTCAAAATATTTCTAAGTGTCAAGGACACTTTTGGATAATCTTCCCCAGGCTCCTGGAAGCCTCCTCGGTACGCCTCCTGCGGTTTCTCCCTGCCTGGAAGTCTGACACTTGTCTGAAATTTTTAGAGTATGAAAACGCGGTTTTTCACCCAAAATTCGACTTTGCGCCCATGACCCGCAAACTTCACCCACATTTGGGCGACTGTCCTGGGGTACCTCACAACATATTGACGCCCCCCTGGCGTGGAAGTAGGGGAAACGTGTCAATTTTCACAAAATCGTGATTTTCTGAAAATATTTCTAAGTGTCAAGGACACTTTTGGAAAATCTTCCCCAGGCTCCTGGAAGCCTCCTCGGTACGCCTCCTGCGGTTTCTCCCTGCCTGGAAGTCTGACACTTGTCTGAAATTTTTAGAGTATGAAAACGCGGTTTTTCACCCAAAATTCGACTTTGCGCCCATGACCCGCAAACTTCACCCACATTTAGGCGACTGTCCTGGGGTACCTCACAACATATTGACGCCCCCCTGGCGTGGAAGTAGGGGAAACGTGTCAATTTTCACAAAATCGTGATTTTCTGAAAATATTTCTAAGTGTCAAGGACACTTTTGGAAAATCTTCCCCAGGCTCCTGGAAGCCTCCTCGGTACGCCTCCTGCGGTTTCTCCCTGCCTGGAAGTCTGACACTTGTCTGAAATTTTTAGAGTATGAAAACGCGGTTTTTCACCCAAAATTCGACTTTGCGCCCGTGACTCGCAAACTTCACCCACATTTAGGCGACTGTCCTGGGGTACCTCACAACATATTGACGCCCCCCTGGCGTGGAAGTAGGGGAAACGTGTCAATTTTCACAAAATCGTGATTTTTTTCAAAATATTTCTAAGTGTCAAGGACACTTTTGTAAAATCTTCCCCAGGCTCCTGGAAGCCTCCTCGGTACGCCTCCTGCGGTTTTCCCCCGCCTGGAAGTCTGACATTTTTTACAGTGCGAAAATACGGTTTTTCGCTCAAAATTAAACTTTCCGCCCATGGAACGCACACTGTGCCCCCACCTTGGAGAGTCGCTATGGCGTACTCAGGGTGACTATTAAGCCCACAGACAACCTCCACAGGCCGACTATTAAGCCCCCTCCGTCTTCCGCAGGGCCGACTATTAAGCCCTCCACCGACTTCTGCAGGGCCGACTATTAAGCCCCCCTCCGACTATTAAGCCCTCCCTCTCGGAGTCCACTCAGCCAGCGACTGAAACGCGGCGAGCAGGGCGTGCGCACCCCGGCCGCGCCCAAAGTGCTTCGCCGCGGTCATGGCTGTCGCCACCGAAAACGGCAAATGTTTGTTTCGGCCAAGCTGCAAGGATACATCTCGGAACACAAAAACCAAACCGGTGGGGACATCCTACAGAGAAACACCGAGCCTGCTCTAGGGGACAGGGACAGAAGGCCGTTCGCCTTCCGAGAGCCCTCACCTGGGTGAGGACCCAAGATGTGCCCTTCTGACAGTGGTTACCTCCAGAGAACCAGGACCCCCGTGGGAAGGGTCCTGCCAAGCTCGGGTCGCCCAGATTCGCCTCTCTCACTCGGGTCACGCGCCCAGCCAACGTCCGCAGAAGACTTCCGAAAAACACCGAGCCTGCTCTGGGGGGACAAAGACAGAAGGGCGTCCGCCTTCCGAGAGCCCTCACCTGGGTGAGGACCCAAGATGTGCCCTTCTGACAGTGATTACCTCCAGAGAACCAGGACCCCCGTGGGAAGGGTCCTGCCAAGCTCGGGTCGCCCAGATTCGCCTCTCTCACTCGGGTCACGCGCCCAGCCAACGTCCGCAGAAGACTTCCGATAAACACCGAGCCTGCTCTGGGGGGACAAAGACAGAAGGGCGTCCGCCTTCCAAGAGCCCTCACCTGGGTGAGGACCCAAGATGTGCCCTTCTGACAGTGATTACCTCCAGAGAACCAGGACCCCCATGGGAAGGGTCCTGCCAAGCTCGGGTCGCCCAGATTCGCCTCTCTCACTCGGGTCACGCGCCCAGCCAACATCCGCAGAAGACTTCCGATAAACACCGAGCCTGCTCTGGGGGGACAAAGACAGAAGGGCGTCCGCCTTCCGAGAGCCCTCACCTGGGTGAGGACCCAAGATGTGCCCTTCTGACAGTGAAAACCTTCAGAGAACCAGGACCCCCGTGGGAAGGGTCCTGCCAAGCTCGGGTCGCCCAGATTCGCCTCTCTCACTCGGGTCACGCACCCAGCCAACGTCCGCAGAAGACTTCCGATAAACACCGAGCCTGCTCTGGGGGGACAAAGACAGAAGGGCGTCCGCCTTCCGAGAGCCCTCACCTGGGTGAGGACCCAAGATGTGCCCTTCTGACAGTGATTACCTCCAGAGAACCAGGACCCCCGTGGGAAGGGTCCTGCCAAGCTCGGGTCACCCAGATTCGCCTCTCTCACTCGGGTCACGCGCCCAGCCAACGTCCGCAGAAGACTTCCGATAAACACCGAGCCTGCTCTGGGGGGACAAAGACAGAAGGGCGTCCGCCTTCCGAGAGCCCTCACCTGGGTGAGGACCCAAGATGTGCCCTTCTGACAGTGATTACCTCCAGAGAACCAGGACCCCCGTGGGAAGGGTCCTGCCAAGCTCGGGTCGCCCAGATTCGCCTCTCTCACTCGGGTCACGCGCCCAGCCAACGTCCGCAGAAGACTTCCGAAAAACACCGAGCCTGCTCTGGGGGGACAAAGACAGAAGGGCGTCCGCCTTCCGAGAGCCCTCACCTGGGTGAGGACCCAAGATGTGCCCTTCTGACAGTGATTACCTCCAGAGAACCAGGACCCCCGTGGGAAGGGTCCTGCCAAGCTCGGGTCGCCCAGATTCGCCTCTCTCACTCGGGTCACGCGCCCAGCCAACGTCCGCAGAAGACTTCCGATAAACACCGAGCCTGCTCTGGGGGGACAAAGACAGAAGGGCGTCCGCCTTCCAAGAGCCCTCACCTGGGTGAGGACCCAAGATGTGCCCTTCTGACAGTGATTACCTCCAGAGAACCAGGACCCCCATGGGAAGGGTCCTGCCAAGCTCGGGTCGCCCAGATTCGCCTCTCTCACTCGGGTCACGCGCCCAGCCAACATCCGCAGAAGACTTCCGATAAACACCGAGCCTGCTCTGGGGGGACAAAGACAGAAGGGCGTCCGCCTTCCGAGAGCCCTCACCTGGGTGAGGACCCAAGATGTGCCCTTCTGACAGTGAAAACCTTCAGAGAACCAGGACCCCCGTGGGAAGGGTCCTGCCAAGCTCGGGTCGCCCAGATTCGCCTCTCTCACTCGGGTCACGCACCCAGCCAACGTCCGCAGAAGACTTCCGATAAACACCGAGCCTGCTCTGGGGGGACAAAGACAGAAGGGCGTCCGCCTTCCGAGAGCCCTCACCTGGGTGAGGACCCAAGATGTGCCCTTCTGACAGTGATTACCTCCAGAGAACCAGGACCCCCGTGGGAAGGGTCCTGCCAAGCTCGGGTCACCCAGATTCGCCTCTCTCACTCGGGTCACGCGCCCAGCCAACGTCCGCAGAAGACTTCCGATAAACACCGAGCCTGCTCTGGGGGGACAAAGACAGAAGGGCGTCCGCCTTCCGAGAGCCCTCACCTGGGTGAGGACCCAAGATGTGCCCTTCTGACAGTGATTACCTCCAGAGAACCAGGACCCCCCGTGGGAAGGGTCCTGCCAAGCTCGGGTCACCCAGATTCGCCTCTCTCACTCGGGTCACGCGCCCAGCCAACGTCCGCAGAAGACTTCCGATAAACACCGAGCCTGCTCTGGGGGGACAAAGACAGAAGGGCGTCCGCCTTCCGAGAGCCCTCACCTGGGTGAGGACTCAAGATGTGCCCTTCTGACAGTGATTACCTCCAGAGAACCAGGACCCCCGTGGGAAGGGTCCTGCCAAGCTCGGGTCGCCCAGATTCGCCTCTCTCACTCGGGTCACGCGCCCAGCCAACGTCCGCAGAAGACTTCCGATAAACACCGAGCCTGCTCTGGGGGGACAAAGACAGAAGGGCGTCCGCCTTCCGAGAGCCCTCACCTGGGTGAGGACTCAAGATGTGCCCTTCTGACAGTGATTACCTCCAGAGAACCAGGACCCCCGTGGGAAGGGTCCTGCCAAGCTCGGGTCGCCCAGATTCGCCTCTCTCACTCGGGTCACGCGCCCAGCCAACGTCCGCAGAAGACTTCCGATAAACACCGAGCCTGCTCTGGGGGGACAAAGACAGAAGGGCGTCCGCCTTCCGAGAGCCCTCACCTGGGTGAGGACCCAAGATGTGCCCTTCTGACAGTGATTACCTCCAGAGAACCAGGACCCCCGTGGGAAGGGTCCTGCCAAGCTCGGGTCGCCCAGATTCGCCTCTCTCACTCGGGTCACGCGCCCAGCCAACGTCCACAGAAGACTTCCGATAAACACCGAGCCTGCTCTGGGGAGACAAAGACAGAAGGGCATTCGCCTTCCGAGAGCCCTCACCTGGGTGAGGACTCAAGATGTGCCCTTCTGACAGTGAAAACCTTCAGAGAACCAGGACCCCCGTGGGAAGGGTCCTGCCAAGCTCGGGTCACCCAGATTCGCCTCTCTCATTCGGGTCACGCGCCCAGCCAATGTCCACAGCGGATTTCCGACAAATTTTCACTGAAAATTCAACTTTGTGCCCATGAACCAGACACTTTACCCACACTTGGGTCTCTATCTTGGGGTACTTTACAACATATTGACGACCCATGAGGTTGAAGTAGGGAAAATGTGAGATTTTTTTTTTTTACAAAATCGGGATTGTCTCAAAATTTTTCTAAATGTCAAGGACCCTGCCTGCAATTCTTCCCCAGGATCCCTGGAAGTGTCCTTGACATAACACCTGAGATTTTTCCCTTTCTGAATGTATGACACAACAGGATTCGAACCCGAGACGCCAGCTCGGCAAGGCCGCAGCGCTAACAAGTGAGCCACCGTGCTTTGACTGGGATCGATGGATCCAGTTAGTACCCAATCCGTTACAGATATGACTGATCGACAGCCGTGTAGGTGCCACCCCCTGGGGCTGAGTCATCCCCCGTGATGCCGTATAGGCGATTATGGCAGGTGGATCCGGTCAGGTGCCACCCCTGGGGCTGAGTCATCCCCCGTGATGCCGTATAGGTGATTACAGCAGGTGGATCAGGTGAGGGATATATCATCAACCCTACGGATGTTTAGCGACCGTGGAGGTGCCACCCCCTGGGCTGACTCAACCCCCGTGGTGACCTATATCAGAGTACGGCAAAACACATCCGGTTAATTTCAATCACCTCAGCTGGCGTCTTTCACCTGCGTGGCTGACTCGCGCGGAGGAAAATCATTTGCCACAGTTCAAGACACAGAGAAACACGGCACTATAATAAACTATTACGAGACGCTCTGTTTGACTGCGGGAAACCCTTCGCAATGGAGCGGTGAGTAGAAGACATTTGTCGGCCACGTAGAGACACATGAATGTACCTTGTAGTGGAGTTGTACACTTGCTGGCAAGGTGACCGGTTTTATTGCTTGTGTCTCCCCCGCAGGCACCCACGGACACCACTTACATGCCCCGTGTGCCACAGGGTAACCAAATATATATCCACACATCTGAGAAGGGTATGCCTGAGGTCACACGGTGATTCGGAGATAAAAACCGCCATAGCCTCCGCAAAGTATCAACTTCGCTGTATCGCCAACAAGGGGACAACAATCCAATTCAGTGAGCTCAAGCCCC
Source organism: Ranitomeya imitator (assembly GCF_032444005.1). Lineage (NCBI taxonomy): Eukaryota > Metazoa > Chordata > Amphibia > Anura > Dendrobatidae > Ranitomeya > Ranitomeya imitator. The sequence goes on along the minus strand of NC_091284.1, from coordinate 491,048,786 downwards.
TCCAATCCTTGGAGGAGACTGTAGCCTTCTTAGAAGGTCGCGGCTTTTTGATAGCAAACAAGCCTAGGTTTGAGTCACAAATCACACCACTGACCTGTGAAGGGCCCGCTCAGGTACCAACTGACAATCCGGAGCTCCGCCCAGGCTCCATGCCAGAGCTAGATTCAGATGTGATGGATGTGCCTTTCCTTTTACGGCCGGGAGACAGTCTGGAGGGAGACCCGTGCCCCCCGCCAGAGCTAGATTCAGATGAGATGGATGTGCCTTTCCTTTTACGGCCAGTAGACAGTCGGGAGGGAGACCCATGCCCCACGCCAAAGCTAGATTCGGATGAGATGGATGTGCCTTTCCTTTTACGGCCGGTAGACAGTCGGGAGGGAGACCCGTGCCCTGAGCCTGACCACACAGGGAGCATTTCTGACCGCATAGGCAATGAGGAGGTCATGGATGGCAGCAATTTAAGTATCCAGAAAAGGGAATGGAAAGACAAAAACCGCACGGCTACCAAGGCCGCCGGATTGTACAAGCGTCACTCATTGAATCACCCCATGTTAAAGGGGTTCCACTCGTACCTAACAGTTACCCATGGGGTCCCAAACTGTCAACAGGAGGTATCAAACGTAGCACGGTTTCTATTTTTTGTGAACCCAAAATCTGTAACTCTGGAGTACCTCGTAAAACCAAACCAGGTTAATAATTTTTTTCAACAACTTGGAAAACTCCATCTATCGAGCCAGACCTCCCTCAAAATGTTGAAGCATATACGGAGATTTACCATGTATCAGATGAGGGCTACCAAACTGAGACTAGAGAATCCTCAACTTTATAAGGCATGCGAAGTGTTCATGAATTTTACAACAGACCTTCAGAAATCATTGTACAAGGGAGCCTGCCGAGAGTCTGTAAGTAAAAGGTACACCGTTCAAAAGAGCCAATATTCAGCGCATTGTTACCAAACCTTGGATGTTGGTTAATTGCCTTTATTTTTCCCCACAGGTACGATCTATTGATGAAGCCATCAAAGTCACCCAAGGACTGCCAGATTATACTGGAGGAGGCAAGGCCAACATTTCTAGCTAGCATCGAGGCTGTGACAGATGGCGGATCAGAAGTAGATCGCCGGGAAGTGGTACTGTACCTCGAGGCCCTTCTGATTCTAAAACATCTCCAAAGACCAGGTGTTGTTCGTAACATGACGGTAAGTCGTCGGGCCCTGTGGGTCAGCGGTATTTGCTGAACCGGTTCAATATTTTTCCACCTTTTTTTTTCACATCGTAGGTTTCAGAGTGGAATGAGAGGATCCATCACACGTACCAAGGAAGACGCAAGACAATTGTGGGTGTGAAGACTCACAAGTGCTCCACCTCTCAGGTAGCAACTTTTGTACTTTCAGAGGAAGAGGAATCGGTAAGCTTTTCTCAAAGCCAGGGAACCCAGGCAACCCCACTCATTGTGGGGAGCAAAACACTCTCTTGTCCCCATGTAAAACCTTTTGGAGGGGTGCCCCCAGACTGGAGAGTAACATATATATTTTTTTTTTCTTTTTCAGTGGTTCAATGCGTATGCGGAATATGTCAGACCGGTCTTTACCTTTGGCCGAAAGATTATCACAAACTTTTTCGTGACGTGTACCGGGAAGGTCATAAAAAATCCATCCATGAGCCTCAGACGATACCATTCAAGGTAAGGTAGCCACAAGTCAAGTGACCCACAGCCATAAGTAGCAACCGGTACTAACAATGTGCTTTCCTCCGTAGCTACAACCTCCCAAACATCACCAGCCACCTTGTACGGCGGATTTGCGAGACATGGACTTTGTCACAATACACAGATTGCGAAAAGCGCTTGTTTGCACGCTACTTGGCACATACAAACGATGTGGCCGAGAGAGTTTACCGGGAGAAGACCCTGACCGATATGTGCCGTGCCCAAGAGCTAGTGTTCAACGCAGGAAATCATGAGGACGCAAAAATTATGTCGCCAGTAATGGCATCAACCAGTGAATTGGATAACGAGGTGGTAGACCTCACGGAAAGTGATACCGAGTCATCCGAGTCTACTGAGGGGTATAGTCTCAAGAATATTCGGCTCATCCCAATCAGGAGAACAAAGCCCTTGTGAATATGTCAATTTTTATCTGACATTAATAAAATTATTCAAATGTACATTCATCTTTGACTTGCCTCACTTTTCTCCCACTTTGGGGACCCTTTCGGGGTACTCTGCAACATATTGAAGCCCCTCTTGGGTGGGGGGTAAGGGGAAATGTGATTTTTTTTTTTTCTCAGAAAATTGCCCAAAATTTTCCAAGTGTCAAGGACTCTTCCAGAAAAGCTTCCCCAGGCTTCTGGAAGTGTCCTCGGTACACCTCCAGCGGTTTCCCCCTGCCTGGAAGTCTGACACATGTCTGAAATTTTCAAAGTGTGAAAGTATGGTTTTTCACCCAAAATTCAACTTTCCGCCCATGAACCACAGACTTCACCCACACTTAGGTCACTGTCTTGGGGTACACCTCCAGTGCTATGTCACGGTCATCACTGTTGTCACAAAAAATTGACTTTTGTTTAGGCCAAGCAATTTGAGGAAGGCACGGCAGCCAGCAGCCCGTACGGTACAGGGGTTGATCAGACCCCCGTACGTCCGGTTGTGGTCTCCGTGCCCCGAAGGGGTTCCCGCTTCTCGCCTGCACCAGGCACGGCAGCCAGCAGACCGTACGGTCCAGGGGTGGGTCAGACTCCCGTACGTCCGGTTGTGGTCTCCGTGCCCCGAAGGGGTTCCCACTTCTCGCCTGCACCAGGCACGGCAGCCAGCAGACCGTACGGTCCAGGGGTGGATCAGACCCCCGTACGTCCGGTTGTGGTCTCCATGCCCCGAAGGGGTTCCCGCTTCTCGCCTGCACCAGGAACGGCAGCCAGCAGACCGTACGGTCCAGGGGTGGGTCAGACCCCCGTACGTCCGGTTGTGGTCTCCGTGCCCCGAAGGGGTTCTCGCTTCTCGCCTGCGGCAGGCACAGCAGCCAGCAGACCGTACGGTCCAGGGGTGGGTCAGACCCCCGTACGTCCGGTTGTAGTCTCCGTGCCCCGAAGGGGTTCTCGCTTCTCGCCTGCGGCAGGCACAGCAGCCCGTACGGTCCAGGGGTTGATCAGGCCCCTGTACGTCTGCCCGTGGTCTCCGTGAGTCTTTCGCCCCTATACCCAGGGACCACACCTATGGCCATTTAGCTCAGTTGGTTAGAGCGTGGTGCTAATAACACCAAGGTCGTGGGTTCGATCCCCGTACGGGCCAAGCACATCTACAAACGCCCCTATACCCAGATGACCAATTTGCACATCAGGGCCGCTGCGGACCTCCACCAGAGTTTCCTCTGGCTTCGTCCTGCCCAGGCATAGCTCACCATCTTTCGGGTCCTATCGCGCACTCATGCTCCACCTCCCCGACAGAGGCGGGCCGATGGTGCACCCCCCGTGTCAACCCCCCGGAGCGGGCGGCGGGATCCCACCTCGGCCGGAGCGCCCCGGCCTTCACCTTCATTGCGCCACAGGGTTTCACGTCGCAACGGGGGGAGTGACGATGGTAAACCCCATCAGGTGGGCCCAGGGCAGGTGAGTCTGGCCTTGGGGGGACGTAAGGGATAAAGGAGAAGAGACCATCAGGGCACGGAGCCTCAGGCCTCCCTCGTTGTCACCCTTGCGAGGGGACCCCAGCTGCGCCATGGAGGCGATAGATGGAGGGGCAACCCTCAGACAGGCATAGCCCCGGGAGCACCCCGGGGCCGCAAGGTGCGTTCGAAGTGTCGATGATCAATGTGTCCTGCAATTCACACTAATTCTCGCAGCTAGCTGCATTCTTCGACGCGCGCGCCGAGTGATCCACCGTTAAGAGTCGCGCTTTCTGGTTTGGGGACACTCGGAGGCGCCCCCCTTTTCACTCTCGTGTCAGCCGGCCGCAAAAGACTGGGATGCTTTGGAGGGTTGTTTTCAAATCTCGGCCCTGTTGCCCGGGCGCTCGGCCTCCCCGTCCCTCCCTCCAGCGGGGAGGAGAACAAAGGAGGGCTCGAGGCTTCTCAACCTACCGCCCAGACCCACATACCCCGGGGAGGGGTGTGTGAGCGCACAGGAGAATGGTACCCGGGACGGCCTTTCGCGTACGCGGGGGGCTTCTTATTTTTCCTCGGCAGGCAGCGGCAGGGCAACAATCGTCGGCGCGAGGCCGGGCGTCTTTTTCCTGGGCGACGGAGCAAGAGGGGCTCCCCGCACCCTCCCGACGTCGCCCGCCCGCTGTCCTCACGTGCCCTCACCGTCCCCACCCTGCGGAGCGCCCTGGCGAAGCAGAAAGAGACCTACCACCGCCCCCATCACGTTCGGTACCCTTCGGGGATTTGGCGGGCGGCTGGCCTCCTGATCTGCACCTCATCGGTATTTTTCACTCGCCCATTAAAGATCCTTCCACAGGTTCATCTAGGGAAACCTTGTTACGACTTTTACTGTCTCTAGATAGTCAAGTTCGATCGTCTTCTCGGCTCTCCACCATGGGTCTTGGCCGAACCCGGCGGGGCCGATCCAAGGACCTCACTAAACCATCCAATCGGTAGTAGCGACGGGCAGTGTGTACAAAGGCCAGGGACTTAATCAATCGAGGGAGAGAAGCCAGATAGGAAGCCCCGCAGCGGGAAGGGCACCCGGAGGAAGGGAAATCCTCCTCGTCGTCCGTGCCAGCAGGCGGGCATCCCGGGGCGTCACCTTGCGGAGGAAAAAAAGGAGCCTGAACGGCGAGTGCAGTGCCACTGGGGAGATCGTGCACGCTGTACGGTGCGAGGCGGCCGATGCGGAGGGTGTCTGGAAAAAAAACCCACCTTGCACGGAGAGGGCGAGGTGACTGGCCTCCGGAGGACGCCACGGCTCCCCTGCCTCGTGACCCACCGCTCCCGGGGCGACACACAGAGTCGCTGCTGGGGAGAGGGGCCAGGGCGGTGGGGGGCCTATGCGGCGCCTCCGTCTGGCTTAGACCCGGCCTCCCGATCGGAGGGCATCCGTTGTAAAAACCACCCCTTGCGCGGGGAGGGCCGTAGGTGACTGGCCTTCGGAGGACGCCACGGCCGCCCTGCCTCGTGACCCACCGCTCCCGGGGCGACACACAGAGTCGCTGCTGGGGAGAGGGGCCAGGGCGGTGGGGGGCCTATGCGGGGCCTCCGTCTGGCTTAGACCTGCCTCCGCCGCGGGGGGTCCTCGACCCACCGGCGGACGGGCGCGAGGAGTGGGAGAGGGGGGCTGGCCGTCGGGGTCCACCGCGGCTCAGGCGCAGAGCCCGCCAGCGACGCGGAGGTCGCGCGGGGGGCGCAGTTGGCCTGGCCGTGTCGGCGTCGCCCTCCGGCGTAGTCCCTCGTCCCGGGCCCTTGCCCGTAACCTCAAAGAAAGCCAACCGAGCGGCGTCTCCCCCCAAAGCCATGCCTCCGCTGTTGAGAACAGAAGAAGCCCGGGGAGTCACCTTGCGGAGAAAAAAAAAAAAAAAAAAAGGAGCCTGAACGGCGAGTGCAGTGCCGCTGGGGAGATCGTGCACGCTGTACGGTGCGAGGCGGCCGATGCGGAGGGTGTCTGGAAAAAAACCCACCTTGCACGGAGAGGGCGAGGTGACTGGCCTCCGGAGGACGCCACGGCTCCCCTGCCTCGTGACCCACCGCTCCCGGGGCGACACACAGAGTCGCTGCTGGGGAGAGGGGCCAGGGCGGTGGGGGGCCTATGCGGCGCCACCATCTGGCTTAGACCCGGCCTCCCGATCGGAGGGCATCTGTTGTAAAAACCACCCCTTGCACGGGGAGGGCCGTAGGTGACTGGCCTTCGGAGGACGCCACGGCCGCCCTGCCTCGTGACCCACCGCTCCCGGGGCGACACACAGAGTCGCTGCTGGGGAGAGGGGCCAGGGCGGTGGGGGGCCTATGCGGGGCCTCCGTCTGGCTTAGACCTGCCTCCGCCGCGGGGGGTCCTCGACCCACCGGCGGACGGGCGCGAGGAGTGGGAGAGGGGGGCTGGCCGTCGGGGTCCACCGCGGCTCAGGCGCAGAGCCCGCCAGCGATGCGGAGGTCGCACGGGGGGCGCAGTTGGCCTGGCAGTGTCGGCGTCGCCCTATGGCGTAGTCCCTCGTCCCGGGCTCTTGCCCGTAACCTCAAAGGAGCCCCAACCGAGCGGCGTCTCCCCCCCAAAGCCGTGCCTCCGCTGTTGAGAACAGAAGAAGCCCGGGGCGGCAGTTCGCCGGGTACTCCCCTTCGTCAAAACTCTTTTTGCCCCACTCGTCTCTCCCTTTTCCATCCTCCCTTCTCGCTCTGGGGCGTCCGCTTGGTCTCTCTCTCTCTCTCTCTCTCTCGCTCTCTCCCTCTCGCGCTCCCTTCCGAGCCGCCTCGGAGGACGTCGGACGAGCGGGGAAGGCGACGGCGTTCGGCCGGGCACACCACGCGGTGAGAACCCACTCCGCCTGCCTCCCCACGCGTCTGTCGTCCCCCCACTATCGTAGGGGCTCGGGAAAAGACTGGAGAACGCGGAGTTCGGCGGTGGCGTGGAAGCGCCACCCACCGCCGCCGCTCTCGCCGATGCCCACCGCGGAGGCCGCCCATCGGACGCTGGGTGGGGGTCGGCACGGGCCTCCGCGGGCGAGCTGCGCATCTGGAAGTCAAAGGGCCGCCCTCGGAGAAGATCGTTGTGCTACCCCGTGCAGGGAGCGATTCGGACGACGGGCCCCCACGCCGAGGTGGGTGGGCGCCCCGCCATTCGCCCGCGCGGGTCGTCGGACCCCTGCCGTACCACAGTTCGGGTCAAACTCCCCCTCTGCACGGCAGCCATTGTCCTGCGAACGGGAGGCGACTGCCGGCGTGCACGCCCAAGGATGCGTGCCTGAATCCCGGGGGGGTAAAAGAGGAAGGAGACCGCCCGCCTTAGACCGACGCGGGCTCCAAAGCCCGGGCCGAGCGAGCGGCACCACCTCCCCACCCGGGAGCGCTGAGCCAAATCGATCGGAGGAAGAGCCGGTGGGGGGCATGGGTGAGAAACCCCACCCGCTGCCATCCTTCCCCTCGGGGAGATGGGGAAGAAACATGCCCGATAGTCCTGGAGGTACCTCTCCGACACGCTACGGGCGCCCTTCGAGACGGAATCCGGGTCACAGTGCGATTCTCTCATAGGTCTCCCTGGTGGCGTGGAAGCGGGAGACATCCGACGCAGAGAAACGCCAAGCCTGCTCTGAGGGGACCGAGTCAGGGGGTGCAATCCGCCCTCCTGGAGCCCTCCTCGGGACGAAGACTCCAGATCTGCCTCCCTTCTGACATCCGTCACCCTCGGAGAACCAGAACACGCTTGGGGAGGGTCCGTTCAGGCTCAGGCGACCCGGGAAACGCATCTCTGACTTGGGGCAGACGACCGGCAAGAGTCCCCCTGGAGCCGCGGAAGCCTGGTGTCGACGCGAGGGCGGACTTCCATGCAAACAGGGGGGTACTCGCCAAACCGCCTACCCGACTTGAGGAACCACGAAAACATCGGAAATCAGTCGGGCCCGAGAGGTACCCCTCTCTCCTATATCCTGCAGCTGGTGTGCAAAAGTGGGTATTTGCATGGCGAAACACCGACCCCCACTTTAAGGGAGCGAAGCCGAAAAGTGTCCGACTTCCTGGAGCTGTGCGGCGGATCCGGCGGCCAAAAATTCCTCATTCCGGTTCTATTTTTTTTTTTTTCGATTTTGCGAAATTTGGCGGCCAGGCGGCGTAGCTGGGGCCTGGACTAGCCCGAAACACCTGGAGCCGGCGAGCGGAACGAATTTCCCAACGTTCTGCGGCTCCCGGAAGCCAAAAACGCATCGCCGAAAAATTTCAAAGTCCCAAGGACTCGTTCTTGAAAATCGATCCGGGGGCCATGGAAGTGTCCTCGGTACAGCTTCAGAGCTTTCCCCCCGCCTGGAAGTCTGAAAGTTCTATGTTTGTTCTAAGTGGAAAATCGCGTTTTTTTCAGTGTTCCACCCATCAGACCCAAACTTTGCCCACGCTTAGGTCTCTGTCTCGGGGTGCTTTACAACATATTGACGCCCCTTTAGGGTGGAAGTAGGGGAAAGGGGTCATTTTTCACAAAATCGGAAATTTCTCAAAATATTTCTAAGTGTCAAGGACACTTTTGGAAAATCTTCCCCAGGCTCCTGGAAGCCTCCTCGGTACGCCTCCTGCGGTTTCTCCCTGCCTGGAAGTCTGACACTTGTCTGAAATTTTTAGAGTATGAAAATGCGGTTTTTCACCCAAAATTCGACTTTGCGCCCATGACCCGCAAACTTCACCCACAGTTAGGTCACTGCCTTGGGGTACCTCACATCATATTGACGCCCCCCTGGCGTGGAAGTAGGGGAAACGTGTCAATTTTTACAAAATCGTGATTTTTTCAAAATATTTCTAAGTGTCAAGGACACTTTTGAATAATCTTCCCCAGGCTCCTGGAAGCCTCCTCGGTACGCCTCCTGCGGTTTCTCCCTGCCTGGAAGTCTGACACTTGTCTGAAATTTTTAGAGTATGAAAATGCGGTTTTTCACCCAAAATTCGACTTTGCGCCCATGACCCGCAAACTTCACCCACATTTGGGCGACTGTCCTGGGGTACCTCACAACATATTGACGCCCCCCTGGCGTGGAAGTAGGGGAAACGTGTCAATTTTCACAAAATCGTGATTTTTTCAAAATATTTCTAAGTGTCAAGGACACTTTTGGATAATCTTCCCCAGGCTCCTGGAAGCCTCCTCGGTACGCCTCCTGCGGTTTCTCCCTGCCTGGAAGTCTGACACTTGTCTGAAATTTTTAGAGTATGAAAATGCGGTTTTTCACCCAAAATTCGACTTTGCGCCCATGACTCGCAAACTTCACCCACATTTGGGCGACTGTCCTGGGGTACCTCACAACATATTGACGCCCCCCTGGCGTGGAAGTAGGGGAAACGTGTCAATTTTCACAAAATCGTGATTTTTTCAAAATATTTCTAAGTGTCAAGGACACTTTTGGATAATCTTCCCCAGGCTCCTGGAAGCCTCCTCGGTACGCCTCCTGCGGTTTCTCCCTGCCTGGAAGTCTGACACTTGTCTGAAATTTTTAGAGTATGAAAATGCGGTTTTTCACCCAAAATTCGACTTTGCGCCCATGACTCGCAAACTTCACCCACATTTGGGCGACTGTCCTGGGGTACCTCACAACATATTGACGCCCCCCTGGCGTGGAAGTAGGGGAAACGTGTCAATTTTCACAAAATCATGATTTTTTTCAAAATATTTCTAAGTGTCAAGGACACTTTTGGAAAATCTTCCCCAGGCTCCTGGAAGCCTCCTCGGTACGCCTCCTGCGGTTTCTCCCTGCCTGGAAGTCTGACACTTGTCTGAAATTTTTAGAGTATGAAAACGCGGTTTTTCACCCAAAATTCGACTTTGCGCCCATGACTCGCAAACTTCACCCACATTTGGGCGACTGTCCTGGGGTACCTCACAACATATTGACGCCCCCCTGGCGTGGAAGTAGGGGAAAGGTGTCAATTTTCACAAAATCGTGATTTTTTCAAAATATTTCTAAGTGTCAAGGACACTTTTGGATAATCTTCCCCAGGCTCCTGGAAGCCTCCTCGGTACGCCTCCTGCGGTTTCCCCCTGCCTGGAAGTCTGACACTTGTCTGAAATTTTTAGCGCATGAAAACGCGGTTTTTCACCCAAAATTCGACTTTGCGCCCGTGACTCGCAAACTTCACCCACATTTAGGCGACTGTCCTGGGGTACCTCACAACATATTGACGCCCCCCTGGCGTGGAAGTAGGGGAAACGTGTCAATTTTCACAAAATCGTGATTTTTTTCAAAATATTTCTAAGTGTCAAGGACACTTTTGGAAAATCTTCCCCAGGCTCCTGGAAGCCTCCTCGGTACGCCTCCTGCGGTTTCCCCCTGCCTGGAAGTCTGACACTTGTCTGAAATTTTTAGAGTATGAAAATGCGGTTTTTCACCCAAAATTCGACTTTGCGCCCATGACTCGCAAACTTCACCCACATTTGGGCGACTGTCCTGGGGTACCTCACAACATATTGACGCCCCCCTGGCGTGGAAGTAGGGGAAACGTGTCAATTTTCACAAAATCATGATTTTTTCAAAATATTTCTAAGTGTCAAGGACACTTTTGGATAATCTTCCCCAGGCTCCTGGAAGCCTCCTCGGTACGCCTCCTGCGGTTTCTCCCTGCCTGGAAGTCTGACACTTGTCTGAAATTTTTAGAGTATGAAAATGCGGTTTTTCACCCAAAATTCGACTTTGCGCCCATGACCCGCAAACTTCACCCACAGTTAGGTCACTGCCTTGGGGTACCTCACATCATATTGACGCCCCCCTGGCGTGGAAGTAGGGGAAACGTGTCAATTTTCACAAAATCGTGATTTTTTCAAAATATTTCTAAGTGTCAAGGACACTTTTGGATAATCTTCCCCAGGCTCCTGGAAGCCTCCTCGGTACGCCTCCTGCGGTTTCTCCCTGCCTGGAAGTCTGACACTTGTCTGAAATTTTTAGAGTATGAAAATGCGGTTTTTCACCCAAAATTCGACTTTGCGCCCATGACCCGCAAACTTCACCCACAGTTAGGTCACTGCCTTGGGGTACCTCACATCATATTGACGCCCCCCTGGCGTGGAAGTAGGGGAAACGTGTCAATTTTCACAAAATCGTGATTTTTTTCAAAATATTTCTAAGTGTCAAGGACACTTTTGGATAATCTTCCCCAGGCTCCTGGAAGCCTCCTCGGTACGCCTCCTGCGGTTTCTCCCTGCCTGGAAGTCTGACACTTGTCTGAAATTTTTAGAGTATGAAAACGCGGTTTTTCACCCAAAATTCGACTTTGCGCCCATGACCCGCAAACTTCACCCACATTTGGGCGACTGTCCTGGGGTACCTCACAACATATTGACGCCCCCCTGGCGTGGAAGTAGGGGAAACGTGTCAATTTTCACAAAATCGTGATTTTCTGAAAATATTTCTAAGTGTCAAGGACACTTTTGGAAAATCTTCCCCAGGCTCCTGGAAGCCTCCTCGGTACGCCTCCTGCGGTTTCTCCCTGCCTGGAAGTCTGACACTTGTCTGAAATTTTTAGAGTATGAAAACGCGGTTTTTCACCCAAAATTCGACTTTGCGCCCATGACCCGCAAACTTCACCCACATTTGGGCGACTGTCCTGGGGTACCTCACAACATATTGACGCCCCCCTGGCGTGGAAGTAGGGGAAACGTGTCAATTTTCACAAAATCGTGATTTTCTGAAAATATTTCTAAGTGTCAAGGACACTTTTGGAAAATCTTCCCCAGGCTCCTGGAAGCCTCCTCGGTACGCCTCCTGCGGTTTCTCCCTGCCTGGAAGTCTGACACTTGTCTGAAATTTTTAGAGTATGAAAACGCGGTTTTTCACCCAAAATTCGACTTTGCGCCCATGACCCGCAAACTTCACCCACATTTGGGCGACTGTCCTGGGGTACCTCACAACATATTGACGCCCCCCTGGCGTGGAAGTAGGGGAAACGTGTCAATTTTCACAAAATCGTGATTTTCTGAAAATATTTCTAAGTGTCAAGGACACTTTTGGAAAATCTTCCCCAGGCTCCTGGAAGCCTCCTCGGTACGCCTCCTGCGGTTTCTCCCTGCCTGGAAGTCTGACACTTGTCTGAAATTTTTAGAGTATGAAAACGCGGTTTTTCACCCAAAATTCGACTTTGCGCCCATGACCCGCAAACTTCACCCACATTTAGGCGACTGTCCTGGGGTACCTCACAACATATTGACGCCCCCCTGGCGTGGAAGTAGGGGAAACGTGTCAATTTTCACAAAATCGTGATTTTCTGAAAATATTTCTAAGTGTCAAGGACACTTTTGGAAAATCTTCCCCAGGCTCCTGGAAGCCTCCTCGGTACGCCTCCTGCGGTTTCTCCCTGCCTGGAAGTCTGACACTTGTCTGAAATTTTTAGAGTATGAAAACGCGGTTTTTCACCCAAAATTCGACTTTGCGCCCGTGACTCGCAAACTTCACCCACATTTAGGCGACTGTCCTGGGGTACCTCACAACATATTGACGCCCCCCTGGCGTGGAAGTAGGGGAAACGTGTCAATTTTCACAAAATCGTGATTTTTTTCAAAATATTTCTAAGTGTCAAGGACACTTTTGTAAAATCTTCCCCAGGCTCCTGGAAACCTCCTCGGTACGCCTCCTGCGGTTTTCCCCCGCCTGGAAGTCTGACATTTTTTACAGTGCGAAAATACGGTTTTTCGCTCAAAATTAAACTTTCCGCCCATGGAACGCACACTGTGCCCCCACCTTGGAGAGTCGCTATGGCGTACTCAGGGTGACTATTAAGCCCACAGACAACCTCCACAGGCCGACTATTAAGCCCCCTCCGTCTTCCGCAGGGCCGACTATTAAGCCCTCCACCGACTTCCGCAGGGCCGACTATTAAGCCCCCCTCCGACTATTAAGCCCTCCCCCTCGGAGTCCACTCAGCCAGCGACTGAAACGCGGCGAGCAGGGCGTGCGCACCCCGGCCGCGCCCAAAGTGCTTCGCCGCGGTCATGGCTGTCGCCACCGAAAACGGCAAATGTTTGTTTCGGCCAAGCTGCAAGGATACATCTCGGAACACAAAAACCAAACCGGTGGGGACATCCTACAGAGAAACACCGAGCCTGCTCTAGGGGACAGGGACAGAAGGCCGTTCGCCTTCCGAGAGCCCTCACCTGGGTGAGGACCCAAGATGTGCCCTTCTGACAGTGGTTACCTCCAGAGAACCAGGACCCCCGTGGGAAGGGTCCTGCCAAGCTCGGGTCGCCCAGATTCGCCTCTCTCACTCGGGTCACGCGCCCAGCCAACGTCCGCAGAAGACTTCCGAAAAACACCGAGCCTGCTCTGGGGGGACAAAGACAGAAGGGCGTCCGCCTTCCGAGAGCCCTCACCTGGGTGAGGACCCAAGATGTGCCCTTCTGACAGTGATTACCTCCAGAGAACCAGGACCCCCGTGGGAAGGGTCCTGCCAAGCTCGGGTCGCCCAGATTCGCCTCTCTCACTCGGGTCACGCGCCCAGCCAACGTCCGCAGAAGACTTCCGATAAACACCGAGCCTGCTCTGGGGGGACAAAGACAGAAGGGCGTCCGCCTTCCGAGAGCCCTCACCTGGGTGAGGACCCAAGATGTGCCCTTCTGACAGTGATTACCTCCAGAGAACCAGGACCCCCGTGGGAAGGGTCCTGCCAAGCTCGGGTCGCCCAGATTCGCCTCTCTCACTCGGGTCACGCGTCCAGCCAACATCCGCAGAAGACTTCCGATAAACACCGAGCCTGCTCTGGGGGGACAAAGACAGAAGGGCGTCCGCCTTCCGAGAGCCCTCACCTGGGTGAGGACCCAAGATGTGCCCTTCTGACAGTGAAAACCTTCAGAGAACCAGGACCCCCGTGGGAAGGGTCCTGCCAAGCTCGGGTCGCCCAGATTCGCCTCTCTCACTCGGGTCACGCACCCAGCCAACGTCCGCAGAAGACTTCCGATAAACACCGAGCCTGCTCTGGGGGGACAAAGACAGAAGGGCGTCCGCCTTCCGAGAGCCCTCACCTGGGTGAGGACCCAAGATGTGCCCTTCTGACAGTGATTACCTCCAGAGAACCAGGACCCCCGTGGGAAGGGTCCTGCCAAGCTCTGGTCACCCAGATTCGCCTCTCTCACTCGGGTCACGCGCCCAGCCAACGTCCGCAGAAGACTTCCGATAAACACCGAGCCTGCTCTGGGGGGACAAAGACAGAAGGGCGTCCGCCTTCCAAGAGCCCTCACCTGGGTGAGGACCCAAGATGTGCCCTTCTGACAGTGATTACCTCCAGAGAACCAGGACCCCCCGTGGGAAGGGTCCTGCCAAGCTCGGGTCACCCAGATTCGCCTCTCTCACTCGGGTCACGCGCCCAGCCAACGTCCGCAGAAGACTTCCGATAAACACCGAGCCTGCTCTGGGGGGACAAAGACAGAAGGGCGTCCGCCTTCCGAGAGCCCTCACCTGGGTGAGGACTCAAGATGTGCCCTTCTGACAGTGATTACCTCCAGAGAACCAGGACCCCCGTGGGAAGGGTCCTGCCAAGCTCGGGTCGCCCAGATTCGCCTCTCTCACTCGGGTCACGCGCCCAGCCAACGTCCGCAGAAGACTTCCGATAAACACCGAGCCTGCTCTGGGGGGACAAAGACAGAAGGGCGTCCGCCTTCCGAGAGCCCTCACCTGGGTGAGGACTCAAGATGTGCCCTTCTGACAGTGATTACCTCCAGAGAACCAGGACCCCCGTGGGAAGGGTCCTGCCAAGCTCGGGTCGCCCAGATTCGCCTCTCTCACTCGGGTCACGCGCCCAGCCAACGTCCGCAGAAGACTTCCGATAAACACCGAGCCTGCTCTGGGGGGACAAAGACAGAAGGGCGTCCGCCTTCCGAGAGCCCTCACCTGGGTGAGGACCCAAGATGTGCCCTTCTGACAGTGATTACCTCCAGAGAACCAGGACCCCCATGGGAAGGGTCCTGCCAAGCTCGGGTCGCCCAGATTCGCCTCTCTCACTCGGGTCACGCGCCCAGCCAACGTCCACAGAAGACTTCCGATAAACACCGAGCCTGCTCTGGGGAGACAAAGACAGAAGGGCATTCGCCTTCCGAGAGCCCTCACCTGGGTGAGGACTCAAGATGTGCCCTTCTGACAGTGAAAACCTTCAGAGAACCAGGACCCCCGTGGGAAGGGTCCTGCCAAGCTCGGGTCACCCAGATTCGCCTCTCTCATTCGGGTCACGCGCCCAGCCAATGTCCACAGCGGATTTCCGACAAATTTTCACTGAAAATTCAACTTTGTGCCCATGAACCAGACACTTTACCCACACTTGGGTCTCTATCTTGGGGTACTTTACAACATATTGACGACCCATGAGGTTGAAGTAGGGAAAATGTGAGATTTTTTTTTTTTACAAAATCGGGATTGTCTCAAAATTTTTCTAAATGTCAAGGACCCTGCCTGCAATTCTTCCCCAGGATCCCTGGAAGTGTCCTTGACATAACACCTGAGATTTTTCCCTTTCTGAATGTATGACACAACAGGATTCGAACCCGAGACGCCAGCTCGGCAAGGCCGCAGCGCTAACAAGTGAGCCACCGTGCTTTGACTGGGATCGATGGATCCAGTTAGTACCCAATCCGTTACAGATATGACTGATCGACAGCCGTGTAGGTGCCACCCCCTGGGGCTGAGTCATCCCCCGTGATGCCGTATAGGCGATTATGGCAGGTGGATCCGGTCAGGTGCCACCCCTGGGGCTGAGTCATCCCCCGTGATGCCGTATAGGTGATTACAGCAGGTGGATCAGGTGAGGACCAGAATACGTGTGCACATACCAAAACCCTAACCCTAGCCCTAACCCTACCCCTAACCCTAGCCCTATCCCTAACCCTAGCCCTAACCCTAACCCTAGCCCTAACCCTAGCCCTACCCCTAACCCTACCCCTAGCCCTAACCCTAGCCCTAACCCTAGCCCTAACCCTACCCCTAACCCTAACCCTAGCCCTTGCCCTAACCCTAACCCTAACCCTAACCCTACCCCTAACCCTAACCCTAACCCTAACCCTATTCTAACATTAGTGAAAAAAAAAATTTTTCTTTATTTTTTTATTGTCCCTACCTATGGGGGTGACAAAGGGCGGGGGTCATGTATTATTTTTTTTATTTTGATCACTGAGATATAATCTATCTCAGTGATCAAAATGCACTTTGGAACGAATCTGCCGGCCGGCAGATTCGGCGGGCGCACTGCGCATGCGCCCGCCATTTTGGAAGATGGCGGCGCCCAGGGAGAAGACGGACGGGACCCCGGCTGCATCGGTAAGTATGATGGGGTGGGGGGGGACCACGGGGGGGGGATCGGAGCACGGGGGGAATCGGAGCACGGGGGGGGGAATCGGAGCGCGGCAGGCGTGGAACGGAGCACGGGGGGCGTGGAACGGAGCACGGGGGGGCTGGAACGGAGCATGGGGGGGTGGAACAGAGCACGGGGGGTGGATCTGAATGCAGGGGGGGTGATTGGAGCACGGGGGGGTGATTGGAGCACGGGGGGAGCGGACAAGAGCACGGGGGGGAGCGGAGCACTGGATGGAGGGGAGCCGGAGCAGTGTACCGGCCAGATCGGGGGGCTGGGGGGGCGATCGGTGGGGTGGGGTGGGGGCACACTAGTATTTCCAGCCATGGCCGATGATATTGCAGCATCGGCCATGGCTGGATTGTAATATTTCACCCGTTATAATGGGTGAAATATTACAAATCGCTCTGATTGGCAGTTTCACTTTCAACAGCCAATCAGAGCGATCGTAGCCACGAGGGGGTGAAGCCACCCCCCCTGGGCTAAACTACCACTCCCCCTGTCCCTGCAGATCGGGTGAAATGGGAGTTAACCCTTTCACCGGATCTGCAGGGACGCGATCTTTCTGTGACACAGCATATGCGTCACAGGTCGGATTGGCACCAACTTTCATGACGCATACGCTGTGTCACAGGTCGGGAAGGGGTTAATGTTAATAATGGCAAAGTGGAGCGCCCAGGGGGGAACTAGATGTTATAAGTGCCAGGGTTGGCCAACAATAGAGAAATTAGGAATGTCACAGGCAGTGTTGTGGCGTGCTAGCCCTGTGTCCCTCACACTGAGCCCTTACAGCCTCTTAGTGTGTGTGTGCGCAGTTTCAAGGATGAATGCTGACAAGGGTATTAACGTAATCAAAAGGGAGTCTCTACTTTATTCACATCAAAATACATGGTCCATAGCGATGGTATCATAATCTTTCATAGAAGCTTGAAATTTTAGGTAGCAAGAGAGATGGTTACCGTGATGTTTAAGATGGAATCTTCCCAGTTCATTGCTTAAATAAAGTGATCAGCTGACTGTCAGTTATATACTGGGTTTCTATCTTAATTCACACAGTCCTTCAGTTATATTACTACCAAGGATGGGCCTACACAGTCTGGTTCACTGTGGAAATAATGTTCACTGCGCTTACTCACGATTAAGTCCTGTTGCGGTTCCCTGTTGCAGGGCATACAGTAGAAGATGCGGTAAAAATGGCACCAAAATTTGGTCCACAATTACTGCTGAATGTAGAAATACCCTATATGTGGATGTACAGTACTACTTTGCCATATGGAGTGATTTGGGAGGGATGGAGCGCTATTTGCCCCCTGGTGCGCAGATTTTCCTAGACTAGTTTGCGGCTTCCATATAAAGAGCCTCTAAGTGCTATTAAAGAAGAATCGATTCTCAAGTGGCCAAATTTTGGAAATTATAACCCTTTGGGATTTTCTCTATAGATGTAGGGATGATTTACAGAAATAGGCAGCAGTGGATGTTGCTGAGCGAAAATTGCAAACTGCTGTTACAGAGACCAGTACACTGTAGTGACCGATATGTTGCAGTCACAAGTACATTATGCCCAACTCATGCTACTGGAGACACGCACCTGCAAATTAGGTGGGCTCTCGTCACTACAGAAATGCCAAACATGTGGGCACTAAATGTGGTTTAGACACACTGGGGCTCAGAAGGGAGGAGAGAATTTGGATTTGGGAGCGGAGAATTTGCTGAATTTCTTTTGGTTGGTGAGGAGCCATTTCACTTTTCCTGAGCCTTTGTGCTACCAGTAATGTGGTAGCCCCCTATATTTCCATTACCAGATGACAGTAGATTACACAAGAAGGAAAACACACAGCAAGTCAGCAGGATCTAGGAGCAACATGGCAGATGTGACAACCTACATGGTGAGCTGCAGCATGTGCTACATGTTCACAGATCGACCAGAAGAAGAATCAAATTTCACCTGTCAGAAGTGTAGACTAGTGGCCCTTTTAGAAGAAAAGGTGCGGGGTCTGGAAGAAAGAATAGCAACTTTGAAACTCATCAAAGAGAATGAAGACTTTCTAGACAGAACAGAAGCATCTCTACTGGTCACAGAAGGTGAAAAAAGTGTCAGAGAACCTCCAAAAGCAGATGAGTGGAAGCATGTGACCAAAAGAAGCAAGAAGACCATGGAGAAATCACCAACCACACAACTGAAGAACCGATATCAAATCTTTGTAGAGGATGAAGATGGCACACCTAAGGATGAAGCAATACCAGCAAGCAAAAAAGAAAAGGGCACACAGCAACAAGTGACAGCAAAAAGTACAGCCAAGAAGCAACGAAGAGTGGTGGTGGTGGGAGACTCACTACTGAGAGGCACAGAAGCAGCCATCTGCAGACCGGACATAACTGCAAGAGAAGTATGCTGCCTTCCAGGTGCGATGATCAAGGATGTGACCGATAGGATACCAAAGCTCTTCAACTCCAAGGACGTCCACCCATTTCTTCTGATACATGTTGGCACCAATGACACGGCAAGTAAGGACCTACCGACAATCTGCAAAGACTTTGAAGAGTTGGGGAAGAAAGTAAAGGAACTGGATGCACAGGTAGTTTTTTCTTCTATCCTTCCAGTAGACGGGCATGGCACCAGGAGATGGAACAGGATCCTTGATGCAAACAACTGGCTAAGACGATGGTGCAGACAACAAGGATTCGGATTCCTGGACCACGGTGTGAATTACTTGTACGATGGACTCCTCGCCAGAGACGGACTACACCTCAACAAACCTGGGAAACACACATTCGCCAGAAGACTCGCTACACTCATCAGGAGGGCGTTAAACTAGAAGAAGAGGGGATGGAAAGAAAAACATTAGACTTGAACAAAGAAGATCCAGGAAAACATACTCAGAAGGGAGGTAAGAACATTTCTAAAACAATCCACAGCGAGGAGATTGGAACAAAACAAAATCCTCTAAACTGCATGCTCGCAAACGCCAGAAGCCTGACAAACAAGATGGAAGAACTAGAAGCAGAAATATCTACAGGTAACTTTGACATAGTGGGAATAACAGAGACATGGTTAGATGAAAGCTATGACTGGGCAGTTAACTTACAGGGTTACAGTCTGTTTAGAAAGGATCGTAAAAATCGGAGAGGAGGAGGGGTTTGTCTCTATGTAAAGTCTTGTCTAAAGTCCACTTTAAGGGAGGATATTAGCGAAGGAAATGAGGATGTCGAGTCCATATGGGTCGAAATTCATGGAGGGAAAAATGGTAACAAAATTCTCATTGGGGTCTGTTACAAACCCCCAAATATAACAGAAACCATGGAAAGTCTACTTCTAAAGCAGATAGATGAAGCTGCAACCCATAATGAGGTCCTGGTTATGGGGGACTTTAACTACCCGGATATTAACTGGGAAACAGAAACCTGTGAAACCCATAAAGGCAACAGGTTTCTGCTAATAACCAAGAAAAATTATCTTTCACAATTGGTGCAGAATCCAACCAGAGGAGCAGCACTTTTAGACCTAATACTATCTAATAGACCTGACAGAATAACAAATCTGCAGGTGGTCGGGCATCTAGGAAATAGCGACCACAATATTGTGCAGTTTCACCTGTCTTTCACTAGGGGGACTTGTCAGGGAGTCACAAAAACACTGAACTTTAGGAAGGCAAAGTTTGACCAGCTTAGAGATGCCCTTAATCTGGTAGACTGGGACAATATCCTCAGAAATAAGAATACAGATAATAAATGGGAAATGTTTAAGAACATCCTAAATAGGCACTGTAAGCAGTTTATACCTTGTGGGAATAAAAGGACAAGAAATAGGAAAAACCCAATGTGGCTAAACAAAGAAGTAAGACAGGCAATTAACAGTAAAAAGAAAGCATTTGCACTACTAAAGCAGGATGGCACCATTGAAGCTCTAAAAAACTATAGGGAGAAAAATACTTTATCTAAAAAACTAATTAAAGCTGCCAAAAAGGAAACAGAGAAGCACATTGCTAAGGAGAGTAAAACTAATCCCAAACTGTTCTTCAACTATATCAATAGTAAAAGAATAAAAACTGAAAATGTAGGCCCCTTAAAAAATAGTGAGGAAAGAATGGTTGTAGATGACGAGGAAAAAGCTAACATATTAAACACCTTCTTCTCCACGGTATTCACGGTGGAAAATGAAATGCTAGGTGAAATCCCAAGAAACAATGAAAACCCTATATTAAGGGTCACCAATCTAACCCAAGAAGAGGTGCGAAACCGGCTAAATAAGATTAAAATAGATAAATCTCCGGGTCCGGATAGCATACACCCACGAGTACTAAGAGAACTAAGTAATGTAATAGATAAACCATTATTTCTTATTTTTAGGGACTCTATAGCGACAGGGTCTGTTCCGCAGGATTGGCGCATAGCAAATGTGGTGCCAATATTCAAAAAGGGCTCTAAAAGTGAACCTGGAAATTATAGGCCAGTAAGTCTAACCTCTATTGTTGGTAAAATATTTGAAGGGTTTCTGAGGGATGTTATTCTGGATTATCTCAATGAGAATAACTGTTTAACTCCATATCAGCATGGGTTTATGAGAAATCGCTCCTGTCAAACCAATCTAATCAGTTTTTATGAAGAGGTAAGCTATAGGCTGGACCACGGTGAGTCATTGGACGTGGTATATCTCGATTTTTCCAAAGCGTTTGATACCGTGCCGCACAAGAGGTTGGTACACAAAATGAGAATGCTTGGTCTGGGGGAAATTGTGTGTAAATGGGTTAGTAACTGGCTTAGTGATAGAAAGCAGAGGGTGGTTATAAATGGTATAGTCTCTAACTGGGTCGCTGTGACCAGTGGGGTACCGCAGGGGTCGGTATTGGGACCTGTTCTCTTCAACATATTCATTAATGATCTGGTAGAAGGTTTACACAGTAAAATATCAATATTTGCAGATGATACAAAACTATGTAAAGCAGTTAATACAAGAGAAGATAGTATTCTGCTACAGATGGATCTGGATAAGTTGGAAACTTGGGCTGAAAGGTGGCAGATGAGGTTTAACAATGATAAATGTAAGGTTATACACATGGGAAGAAGGAATCAATGTCACCATTACACACTGAATGGGAAACCACTGGGTAAATCTGACAGGGAGAAGGACTTGGGGATCCTAGTTAATGATAAACTTACCTGGAGCAGCCAGTGCCAGGCAGCAGCTGCCAAGGCAAACAGGATCATGGGGTGCATTAAAAGAGGTCTGGATACACATGATGAGAGCATTATACTGCCTCTGTACAAATCCCTAGTTAGACCGCACATGGAGTACTGTGTCCAGTTTTGGGCACCGATGCTCAGGAAGGATATAATGGAACTAGAGAGAGTACAAAGGAGGGCAACAAAATTAATAAAGGGGATGGGAGAACTACAATACCCAGATAGATTAGCGAAATTAAGATTATTTAGTCTAGAAAAAAGACGACTGAGAGGCGATCTAATAACCATGTATAAGTATATAAGGGGACAATACAAATATCTCGCTGAGGATCTGTTTATACCAAGGAAGGTGACGGGCACAAGGGGGCATTCTTTGCGTCTGGAGGAGAGAAGGTTTTTCCACCAACATAGAAGAGGATTCTTTACTGTTAGGGCAGTGAGAATCTGGAATTGCTTGCCTGAGGAGGTGGTGATGGCGAAGTCAGTCGAGGGGTTCAAGAGAGGCCTGGATGTCTTCCTGGAGCAGAACAATATTGTATCATACAATTAGGTTCTGTAGAAGGATGTAGATCTGGGGATTTATTATGATGGAATATAGGCTGAACTGGATGGACAAATGCCTTTTTTCGGCCTTACTAACTATGTTACTATGTTACTATGTTAGATCACAGTAGTGACTAGCTTTTTTGAGGATTGAATTTAAGCTTTTATTGAGAAAATATTTATAACTAGCTGAAGAGCCCAGCGTTGCCTGGGCATAGTAAATATCTGTGGTTAGTTATAGCACCTCACGTCTCTTATTTTCCCATCATGCCTCTCATTTTCTCCCTTACACCTCTCATTTTCTCCCTTACACCTCTCATTTTCCCCCTCACTCCTCTCATTCCCCCCTAACACTTGTCATTTCGACCTCACATCTGTCATTTTCTGATCACTCCATTATTTTCCCTCACTCCTCTCATTTTGCACTCACACCTTTTCATTTTCACCTCACACCCCTCATTTTCACCTCAGTATATACATGTTTGTCATCTCCCTTATATATAGTATACACCTGTATGTCTTCTCTTGTATATAGTATATACCTGTATGCCATCTCCCCTGTAAATAGTATATACCTGCTGTATGTCATCTCCTCCTGTATATTGTATATACCCATGTGTCATCTCCTCCTGTATATATTATATAACTGTATGTCTCTTCTGTATATACTATATACCTGTATGTCATCTCCTCCTATATATAGTATATACCTGTATGTTATCTCCTGTAGTATATACATGTATGTCATCTCCCCTGTATATAGTATATACCTGCTGCATGTCCTCTCCTCCTCTATACCTATGTGTCATCTCCTCTTTTATATAGTATATACCTGTATGTCATCTCCTCCTGTATATAGTATATACGTGTGTCATCTCCTCCTGTATATAGTATGTACCTGTAAGTCATCTCCTCCTGTATATAGTATATACCTGTGTCATCTGCTCCTGTATATAGTATATACCTGTGTGTCATCTGCTCCTGTATATAGTATATACGTGTGTCATCTCCTCCTTTATATAGTATATACCTGTGTGTCATCTCTCCTGTATATAGTACTAAATTGGCAGCCTGATAAATCCCCAGCCAACAGGAAGCCCTCCCCCTGGCAGTATATATTAGCTCACACATACACATAACAGACAGGTCATGTGACTGACAGCTGCCGTATTTCCTATATGGTACATTTGTTGCTCTTGTAGTTTGTCTGCTTATTAATCAGATTTTTATTTTCGAAGGATAATACCAGACTTGTGTGTGTTTTAGGGCGAGTTTCACGTGTCAAGTTGTGTGTGTTGAGTTGCATGTGGCGACATGCATGTAGCGATTTTTGTGAGATGAGTTTTGTGTGGCGACATGCGTGTAGCAACTTTTTGTGTGTCGAGTTGCATGTGACAGGTTAGTGTAGCAAGTTGTGTGCATGGTGAGTTTTGCGCGTGGCGAGTTTTATGTGTGGTGCGTTTTGAGTATGTGCAAGTTTTGAGTGAGGCAACTTTTGCATGTGTTGCAACTTTTGTGCATGTAGCAATTTTTCCGCGTGTGCAAGTTTTGCTTGAGCCTAGTTTTGCATGTGGCGAGTTTTGAGCGGCGACTTTTGTGTTTCGACTTTTATGTGGCGAGGTTGGTGTATGTGTGGTGAAATGTGTGCTAAGGGCGGTATATGCGTTCAAGCACGTGGTAGTTTGTGGCGCCTTTTGTGTGTGTTCATATCCCCGTGTGTGGTGAGTATGCCATGTCGGGGCCCCACCTTAGCATTTGTACGGTATATACTCTTTAGTGCCATCGCCCTCACTCTTTAAGTCCCCCTTGTTCACATCTGGCAGCTGTCAATTTGCCTCCAACACTTTTCCTTTCACTTTTTCCCCATTATGTAGATAGGGGCAAAATTGTTTGGTGAACTGGAAAGCGCGGAGTTAAAATTTCACCTCAACATAGCCTATGACGCTCTCAGGGTCCAGGCGTGTGACTGTGCAAAACTTTGTGGCTGTAGCTGCGACGCTTCCAACACTTTTCCTTTCACTTTTTCCCCATTATGTAGATAGGGGCAAAATTGTTTGGTGAATTGGAACGCGCGGGGTTAAAATTTCGCCTCACAACATAGCCTATGACGCTCTCGGGGTCCAGACGTGTGAGTGTGCAAAATTTTGTGGCTGTAGCTGCGATGGTGCAGATGCCAATCCCAGACATACACACACACAAACACACATACACACATTCAGCTTTATATATTAGATTGAGAGTCCTCAGTGGTTTGTACCTTTTAATGGCTAACTGAAAAGATGGTAACAAATTGCAAGCTTTCGAGACTACTCATCAGGCATAGACTAATACAAATTCTGAAAAAACACATATTTATGCACAACACAGCACAGAAAAATGCCATAGATATGACAGGTGAGCGGTGTGAAGGTAAAGGGGAAACGCTGCAAAGAGGCGAGATGCTCGCAAAGGAAGAAGCGCTGGGACCTTAGAAGACACCGGCGCCGTGACGCAGTCTCGGGAGCAGCACGGCTCTTGCATCACGGCGCCGGTGTCTTCTAAGGTCCCAGCGCTTCTTCCTTTGCGAGCATCTCGCCTCTTTGCAGCGTTTCCCCTTTACCTTCACACCGCTCCAGACGCTATTCCCTCCCGGTCTCCATCTGACGCTGACTCCTGTGTAGGTTCATACACACATTTTGTGGTCTCCAGTATTCAAAACTATTTCTGATGAAGGTCCTGTGATTAGACCGAAAATGTTTAAAATTTTGAACTGGATGCACCGAATAAAATGAATCTTTTACCTTACAAATAAGATCTCCTGAGTGCCAAGTATTTTTTGATGGACTTGGAGTTTGCCAGGCGCTGTGGTTTTTTCTTGGAGCCCTTGCAGCATCCTATTCCATTGAGAGGAATTGATGCTACGCCTTTGGCCAAGAATAAGCCTCAGTACTGGACTCAATTGACCATGTGCATGGCTCCTGCACATCAGAAGGATATTCGCTTTTTGGTGTTGCATAATCTGCATGATGTGGTCGTTTTGGGGTTGCCATGGCTACAGGTCCATAATCCAGTATTGGATTGGAAATCTATGTCTGTGTCCGGCTGGGGTTGTCAGGGGGTACATGGTGATGTTCCATTGCTGTCAATTTCGCCTTCCACTCCTTCTGAAGTCCCTGAGTTTTTGTCAGATTACCGGGACGTATTTGAAGAGCCCAAATCCGGTGCCCTACCTCCTCATAGGGATTGCGATTGTGCTATTAATTTGATTCCTGGTAGTAAGTTTCCTAAGGGCCGACTGTTTAATTTATCTGTGCCAGAGCACGCCGCTATGCGGAGTTATATAAAGGAATCCTTGGAGAA
This sequence comes from Ranitomeya imitator, assembly GCF_032444005.1. Lineage (NCBI taxonomy): Eukaryota > Metazoa > Chordata > Amphibia > Anura > Dendrobatidae > Ranitomeya > Ranitomeya imitator. The sequence goes on along the minus strand of NC_091284.1, from coordinate 491,023,795 downwards.
AGGTCATATTCGCCCGTCGTCATCACCGTTGGGAGCAGGGTTCTTTTTTGTGGCCAAGAAGGATGGCTCTTTGAGACCTTGTATTGATTACCGCCTTCTTAATAAGATCACAGTCAAATTTCAGTACCCTTTGCCGCTGCTGTCTGATTTGTTTGCTCGGATTAAGGGGGCTAGTTGGTTCACCAAGATAGGTCTTCGAGGGGCGTATAATCTTGTGCGAATTAAACAGGGCGATGAATGGAAAACAGCATTTAATACGCCCGAGGGCCATTTTGAGTACCTGGTTATGCTATTCGGGCTTTCTAATGCTCCATCTGTGTTTCAGTCCTTTATGCATGACATCTTCCGAGAGTACCTGGATAGATTCATGATTGTATATTTGGATGATATTTTGGTCTTCTCGGATGATTGGGAGTCTCATGTGAAGCAGGTCAGAATGGTGTTCCAGGTCCTTCGTGCGAATTCCTTGTTTGTGAAGGGGTCGAAATGTCTCTTTGGAGTTCATAAGGTTTCATTTTTGGGTTTCATTTTTTCCCCTTCTACTATCGAGATGGACCCTGTTAAAGTTCAGGCCATTTATGATTGGACTCAGCCGACATCTGTGAAGAGCCTGCAGAAGTTCCTGGGCTTTGCTAATTTTTACCGTCGCTTCATCACTAATTTTTCTAGTGTTGCCAAACCGTTGACTGATTTGACCAAGAAAGGTGCTGATGTGGTCAATTGGTCCTCTGCGGCTGTAGAGGCTTTTCAGGAGTTGAAGCGTCGTTTTTCTTCTGCCCCTGTGTTGTGCCAGCCAGATGTTTCGCTCCCGTTTCAGGTCGAGGTTGATGCTTCTGAGATTGGAGCAGGGGCTGTTTTGTCGCAAAGAAGTTCTGATGGCTCGGTGATGAAGCCATGTGCCTTCTTTTCTAGAAAATTCTCGCCTGCTGAGCGCAATTATGATGTTGGCAATCGAGCGTTGTTGGCCATGAAGTGGGCATTCGAGGAGTGGCGACATTGGCTTGAAGGAGCCAAGCATCGCGTGGTGGTCTTGACGGATCACAAGAATTTGACTTATCTCGAGTCTGCCAAACGGTTGAATCCTAGACAGGCTCGATGGTCGCTGTTTTTCTCCCGTTTTAATTTTGTGGTTTCGTACCTTCCGGGCTCTAAGAATGTGAAGGCTGATGCCCTGTCAAGGAGTTTTGTGCCTGACTCTCCGGGTGTTCCTGAGCCGGCGGGTATTCTCAAAGAGGGGGTGATTTTGTCTGCCATCTCCCCTGATTTGCGGCGAGTGCTGCAGAAGTTTCAGGCTGATAGACCTGACCGTTGTCCAGCGGAGAAACTGTTTGTCCCTGATAGATGGACTAGTAGAGTTATCTCTGAGGTTCATTGTTCGGTGTTGGCTGGTCATCCTGGAATCTTTGGTACCAGAGATTTGGTGGCTAGATCATTTTGGTGGCCTTCTTTGTCACGGGATGTGCGTTCTTTTGTGCAGTCCTGTGGGACTTGTGCTCGGGCTAAGCCCTGCTGTTCTCGTGCCAGTGGGTTGCTTTTGCCCTTGCCGGTCCCGAAGAGGCCCTGGACGCATATTTCCATGGATTTTATTTCAGATCTCCCTGTCTCTCAAAGGATGTCGGTTATTTGGGTGGTTTGTGATCGTTTCTCTAAGATGGTCCATTTGGTACCCTTGTCAAAATTGCCTTCCTCCTCTGATTTGGTGCCATTATTTTTCCAGCATGTGGTTCGTTTGCATTGCATTCCAGAGAACATCGTCTCGGACATAGGTTCCCAGTTTGTTTCGAGGTTTTGGCGGTCCTTTTGTGCTAAGATGGGCATTGATTTGTCGTTTTCTTCGGCTTTCCATCCTCAGACAAATGGCCAAACCGAACGAACTAATCAGACTTTGGAAACATATCTGAGATGCTTTGTTTCTGCTGATCAGGATGATTGGGTGTCCTTCTTGCCTTTGGCTGAGTTCGCCCTTAATAATCGGGCCAGCTCGGCTACTTTGGTTTCGCTTTTTTTCTGTAATTCTGGTTTCCATCCTCGTTTCTCTTCAGGGCAGGTTGAGCCTTCGGACTGTCCTGGTGTGGATACTGTGGTGGACAGGTTGCAGCAGATTTGGACTCATGTGGTGGACAATTTGACATTGTCCCAGGAGAAGGCTCAACGTTTCGCTAACCGCCGGCGCTGTGTTGGTCCCTGACTTCGTGTTGGGGATTTGGTTTGGTTGTCGTCTCGTTATGTTCCTATGAAGGTTTCCTCTCCTAAGTTTAAGCCTCGTTTCATTGGTCCATATAAGATTTCGGAAGTTCTCAATCCTGTGTCATTTCGTTTGGCCCTTCCAGCTTCTTTTGCCATCCATAATGTGTTCCATAGGTCGTTATTGCGGAGATACGTGGCGCCTATGGTTCCCCCCGTTGATCCTCCTGCCCCGGTGTTGGTCGAGGGGGAGTTGGAGTATGTGGTGGAGAAGATTTTGGATTCTCGTATTTCGAGACGGAAACTCCAGTACCTGGTCAAGTGGAAGGGTTATGGTCAGGAAGATAATTCCTGGGTTTTTGCCTCTGATGTTCATGCTGCCGATCTAGTTCGTGCCTTTCATTTGGCTCTTCCTCATCGGCCTGGGGGCTCTGGTGAGGGTTCGGTGAGCCCTCCTCAAGGGGGGGTACTGTTGTGAATTCTGTGATCAAACTCCCTCCTGTGGTTATGAATGGTACTTCGGCGAATTCTGTCCATGGACTCCCTCTGGTGGCTGTGAGTGGAGCTGCTGCTTCTGAGGTTCCTTCCACAGGTGACGGAGTTTAGTCTTTGGCTGGCTGCTCTATTTAACTACACTCAGATCGTTACTCCATGCCAGCTGTCAATGTTCTTGTACTGGTTCAGTTCGCTCTTGGATCTTTCTGGTGACCTGTCTACTCCGGCAGAAGCTAAGTCCCTGCTAGTTAATTATTTGTTCATTGTTTTCTTGTCCAGCTTGCTATAATGATTTTGCCTTGCTAGCTGGAAGCTTTGGGATGCAGAGTGGCACCTCTGCACCGTGAGTCGGTGCGGAGGTCTTTTTGCACACTCTGCGTGGTCTTTTGTAGTTTTTTGTGCTGACCGCAAAGATATGTTTCCTATCCTCTGTCTGTTTAGTAAGTCGGGCCTCCCTTTGCTGTAACCTGTTTCATTTCTGTGTTTGTGACTTCATCTTAACTCACAGTCAATATATGTGGGGGGCTGCCTTTTCCTTTGGGGAATTTCTCTGAGGCAAGGTAGGCTTTATTTTCTATTTCTAGGGCTAGTTAGCTTTTAGGCTGTGAAGAGGAGTCTAGGCCGTGTTAGGTACGCTCCACGGCTATTTCTAGTTGTGTGATAGGATTAGGGGTTGCGGTCAGCAGAGTTCCCACTTCCCAGAGCTTGTCCTGTGAGAGTTTAACCATCTGGTCGTTCCGGGTGCTCTTAATCACCAGGTCCATAACACCCTACATAGTCTGGGGAGCAAATTCCTTAGTTGATATAAAAAAACATAAATCCATGCGACACATTCATTCCTGCACTGAGAGTGTCAAAGGTAATCATCAGCTTATACTCACAGACTCTTCTGTCTCTCTGAGATTTGAAATTGCTTTTTAATACAAGTAGTTGCATGTCCATAATGCTATGATCGGAAAGACAAAAATGTATTGCCACAGGTAGATCCATTCTGCCTCTGGCAATACACAGCACACAGCAATGGGAAGTAAAATGGCCCCACAGTATGCAAATCTTTTCATGGCCAAGCTTGAAAGCAACTTCTCATGTCCCATCAGTCCTCTGGCCTACTACTGCTGCATTGATGATATTTTAATCACCTGGACGGAGTCTGAGCCACAGCTAAAGACATTCCATGAACAGTTTAATCAATTTCATCCCACCATCAACTTAACATTCAACAACTGCAGCACTGAAATTAACTTATTGGACACTATCATTAAGCTGCAGAACAATGAAATAGAGACATCCATGTATCAGAAGCCAATCGGTCATCCAACATACATTAAATGGGACAGTTTCCATCCAAAACACATAAAAACAATCGGATATGTTCCAACCCCATGGATAGAGATGAACACCTTGGTCGCCTCAGGAAGACCTTTCTGAATCAAGGTTACCATCCAAGAACAATTCAAAACCAAATTACAATAGCCACCAGAATATTAAGAAATCACCTGCTACATTACAAAGCTAAAGAAGAAAATAACCGGGTGCCTCTAGTAGTCACCTACTATCCAAATCTGGAGGTGCTAAGGGGAGCTGCATGGAAATTACAACCTTTAGTACAAAAAGATGCCTGCTTACAATCCATATTCCCAGACCCCCACTACTGTGTTTTAGGCAGCCCCCAAATCTAAGAAGCATCACTGTCAGAAGCTCGCTGTCCTCTCCAACAGCTGCAGGAACCTTTCTTTGCAACCAGAAAAAATGTAATACCTGTCCATTTATAATGACCACGGACAAGATAAAGATTCCCAATTCACATCAGGACTACAAGATGCCAGGTACTTTCAGCTGAATCACATCTAATGTGGTGTACCTAATTATTTGTACCAAATGTCCAACTGGGGGTCTGCATGTAGGAGAGACAGGGCAGAAACTGAGAACAAGGATGAACTCTCATCGTCATACAATAAGAGAAAAAGAATGGATCTACCTGTGGCAATACATTTTTGTCTCCCCGTTCATAGCATTATGGACATGAAATTACTTGTATTAAAAGGCAATTTCAAATCTCAGAGAGACAGAGGAGTCTGTGAGTATAAGCTGATGATGACCTTTGACACTCTCAGTGCAGGAATGAATGTGTCGCATGGATTTATGCCTTTTTACATCAACTAAGGAATTTGCTCATCAGACCATGTGGGGTCACCATAACATAGAACCAGACCCCAATCAGAGGAAAATAAAACATTCACACTCCTTATCTATGAACTGTCCAATATTTATGGACATAACTGTTTATTACTCACATAATGGTGGTTCTGCTTCATGTCACCTGTGATATCTATGGCATTTTTCTGTGCTGTGTTGTGCATAAATATGTGTTTTTTCAGAATTTGTATTAGTCTATGCCTGATGAAGAGACCTGAGTAGTCTCGAAAGCTTGCAATTCGCTACCATCTTTTCAGTTAGCCATTAAAAGGAATCAACCACTGAGGACTCTCAATTCTAAATATTTTACTATCCACTAGCTAACACGGTACCCAGACATATATTTTTCCTGTAGCTTTTATTGGGAACATTTTACTTAATGCTAGGGATTACATTTATGTGGCACTGTACCAGGGTTGGACTGAGCATCGGGCACTTCTGGCAAATGCCAGTAGGGCCGGTGCCTGTATTGGGCCACTCGATTCGTGCATGCTCCGCCCAGGCCCAGATTGCTAATCTGACACCTCTTGGGGGGCCAACAGCCCATTTTCTGGCTGCCGGCCCCTTTAATTTTTCAAGCACCTGGTGGTGCAGCATGATGGGGGAGGGGGCAGGACACGCAAGCGTGCACATGTAGCTGGAGCCATGGCTGGCCTCAGTGATGTGCATGCAGTGGTGAGAGAGCCGCTCCTGGCACACAACTGAAAAAAGAGGAGACTGCGTTATTTACATCGCAAGCAGCATCCTCTCTTATCTGTGTGCAGATCTCTGAAACTGACTGATCAGCCAGGACCTGGAGGGGGAGGAGCATCAGCTTGCAGAGCAGCAGCACAGTAGGACAGCAGGACAAGATGAGAGAACTGCCCTGTGTGCCCACTGCCCAGCACACTCTAGGTCTCCAGCTGCCCATCTCAGCTTCTGCTGTGCTGAAATAAGTAATAAGAAGGGGGGGAGATTTGATAAATGATAAATTAAACATGGCAGGTTAGAGTAAATGTGTTTTCCTATGTGTGTGAGGTTGCATTTGTATGCATCTTTTGCAGTGTGTGTATGTCTTTTGCAATGTGTGTGAACATGCATGTATGTGTGTGAGTGTGCTTGTGTGTATATTTTCCAATGTATGTGTCTTTTGCAGTATGTTCGAGTGTGTATGTATGTCTTTTGCAATGTGTGTGAACATGCGTGTGTGTGTTTTGCAATGTGCGTGTGTGAGTGTGCATCTGTGTGTAATTCCAATGTGTGCCTGTGTATTACAGTGTGGGTGAACGTACATGTGTGTTTTCATATATACAGTATGTGTATGTGAAGGCAGCCCATAAATTCACTTTCAAATATCACATATGTAATGTATAAATATCAGCCCCAGCATATCCCGTGTGGCGGATACATGTCGGCCCCGGTGTATCCCATGTGGCAGACACATGACAGCCCTGGCGTGTCCCGTGTTGGGGGTACATGCCGGCCCCAGCGTGTCACGTGTGGCAGATTCTCGTCAGCCCTGGCATGTCCCGTGTGGTGGATACACATTGACCCCGGTGTGTCATGTGTGGCAGATTCTCGCCAGCCCCGGCGTGTCCCGTGTGCTGGATACACGTTGACCCCAGCGTGTCCCATGTGGCGGATACACATCGGCCCCAGCATGTCAAGTGTGGCAGATTCTCGTCAGTCCCGGTGTGTCCCATGTGGCGGATACACGTCAGCCCCGGCTTGTCACATGTGGCAGATTCTCGTCTGCCCCGGCGTGTCACATGTGATGGATACACGTCGGCCCCAATGTGTCACGTGTGGCAGATTCTCGTCAGCCCCGGTGTATCACATGTGGCGGATACATGTCGGCCCCGGTGTGTCCCATGTGGCGGGTATTCATCGGCGTGCCCCGTGTGGTGGGTACACGGTGGCCCTGGTGTGTCCCATGTGGCGGGTATTCGTCAACCCTGGCATGTCCTGTGTGGCGGTACTTGTCAGCCTCATCGTGTCCATTTTGATGGGTACATGTCCGCCCCGACGTGTCCTGTGTGGCAGTACTCCTCACCCCGGCGTGTCCCGTGTGATGTAAATGGCATAATTAAATGGAACCTGTCAACAGGATTGCGCTGAGTAACCTACACACACGGTGTCAGATCTGAGCCGGCAGTAGCCCCTCGCGCTGCAGCCTGATCGTATATGTAATGTGTATATAATTAATTTGTATAAGGTTATCCAGAAATTCCTATAAAAAAAATAAATAAATAAAAATCTGTTTGAAAATAGCACCGGCCGTGCCTGCGCAGTAACAGCTATCGGTGATCCGACAGCTACTATTGTGCAGGTGGCGCCGTCTTTGTAGAGAAAAAAAATTCCACCTCCAAGATGGCGCTGGTGCCTGCGCAGTAGCAATTATTGGATCACCTCTATATACACTGATAGCTGCTACTGTGCAGGTGCGGCTGGCACCATTTTCAAACGGATTTTTTTTTTTCATGAATTTCAGGATTGCATCAAACAAATTAATTATATGCACATTATATATGTGATTATCCTGCAGCGCAGGGGCTTTCACCTAACTGCAGAAGGGGATTTTCCCCCCCAAGATATATATATATATATATATATATACAGTATATATATATATATATTGGGTATATATATATATATATAGTGAATATATAAGAAAATAGAGCGCACTCGCCGATCATCCAGTGCAGGAATCTTCATTCAAACATCGTGCTGTACATCTTCACGACCGGGGGTGCTGTACAGAGAGTGCGGCAAAGTGGGACGACGGCCGTTTCACGCCTGGCTGGCGCTTCAACGGGTCACCCGTTGAAGGTCGTCCCACTTTGCCGCACTCTCTGTACAGCACCCCCGGTCGTGAAGATGTACAGCACGATGTTTGAATAAAGATTCCTGCACTGGATGATCAGCGAGTGCGCTCTATTTTCTTATATATTCACTATTTCATATGGACTTTTCTCCAGCGGAGCTACGCACCCAAGATCAGATATCCTGGCTTCACACAGGTGAGCGGTTCCCACTTTGTTCTTCCTGGCAGTGGTGCTGTCTGGCTGTTCCTTTTGTATTGGCTATATATATATATATATATATATATATATATATATATATATATATATTCAATGTTCATTATGTAAAAAAGGGGGCAGGTCAGTGATGGATCAGTCACCTGTCAGAAGCCATGCAGATGAATATCGATTCAGAGCACCACATGAAGACCCCACTTCAGGCCCGCACAAGCATATCATTAACTCAAAACTGAAAATAAAGATTTAGCAACAAGCACAAAATGGATTCCTTCACCCCTGTATCATTTTAATCAGTATAACAGCGCCGACCTGACAGTGTGTATAGGTTGCTGTGCACAATCCTGCTGACAGGTTTCCTTTAACCCCTTAATGACAGCCAGTGCGTCTTTTAACTGACCTGAGATATAAGAGAATAGCCTCCCCACACAGGTGACAATCCAGAAGCTGTCTGCTGTACACTATAGCTGACAACTTGCTGTATCAGCCACGATCAGTATTGGCACCGTACATATCTGTTTAACCCCTTAGATGCTGCTGTCAATAGTGACTACATCATTATAAATGGTTAACAGAGTGTGGGGGCTTCCTCTTTATCCAAACTGGTGCCCTCAGATCATGATTTTGTGGTCCTGATGTTTGCCATGGCAATTCATGACCAAATAGCGGCCTTAGAGTATGACGGCTGTAGTAATCTGTTTAGAAGTTAGCGACATTTAGGTGGTAAAAATACACATTTTCATTTCTGTCATACCACTTTGCATTAATTCCTGTAAAGCACCTGAAGGGTTAATAAACTACCTGACAGCAGTTTTCAATATGTTTAGGGGTGCTGTTTTTAAAATGGTAACACGTTTGGGGGTTTACCAAAATGTGGGACCCCTAAAGTCACTACAAACATGGATAAGTCCCTAAAAAAATAAATTTTGTAAATTTCTTTGAAAAACTGAAAAATTGCTGCTACATTTTTAAACCTCCTAAAATGCTAACAAAATAAAATAACATTTTACAAATGGTGCTGATGTAAAGCCGACATGTGGGAAATGTTATTTATTAATGGTTTGCTGTGGTATGGCCATCTGGATTAAAGGGATAATCATTCAAATTTAGAAAATTGCTAATTTTTTAAAATTTTTCTCAAATTTTTGATATTTTTTATAAATAAACACAAAACATATTGAACTAAATTTACCATTATCATAAAGAATAATGTGACATGAAAAAACAATCTCAAAATCACTGGGATTTGTTGAAGCATTGCAGAGTTATTACCACATAAAGTGACACTGGTCAGATTTAAAAAATTTGGCTCTGTCACTATTAAGTACATAGTGAGGACTTGTGTATATAGCATATAGTAAGGTGCTGTGTATATTTATAGTGTAGATACGTGTATATAATATGGTGCTGTGTGTATTAGATGGTGTGGACTCTATCCTATATACACAGTCACATCTCTACACTATATAATATACACACCGCTCCATATCATGCTTTATAACCCAGCATATAGTGTGGAGCTCTGTATATACTGTGGACTCCCCATTACAAAATATACACACAGGCGCAGCGCCCTCTAAATAACTATATCACAGCTCCACAGAACATACTACAATATAGTCCATGTATTGGTACAGTACACATGTAGTAAATAGTATGGCACCACTATACACCCACACACATACACACTCTGCACAGTGCCACTTCTCTTGTCCTGAATACTGGGTGTAAGGTCGGTGTCACACTTGCGAGTGCAATGCAAGAAACTCGCATCAATACCGAGCACTAGGGTTGAGCGAAACGGATCGGACAAATTCAAAAATCGCAGACTTTCTGCAAATTCGGGTTTCATGAAACCCGACCCAATCCTAGTGTGGGATCGGCCATGAGGTCGGTGATCAGCGCACAAAAGTCGCGTTTCGTATGAGGCTTTCAGCGCCAAGAAGACGCAGAGTGTGGGCAGCGTGATGACATAGGTCTCGGTCCCCACGATCCTAGAGAAGGGCATGATAGTGATTGGCTTGCTTTCTGCGGCGTCACAGGGGCAATAAAGGGGCATGCATGCCGGCCGCCATCTTACTTCTGCCGATCTGAGCATAGGGAGAGGTTGCTGCAGCTTCATCAGAAGAAAAGATATAGTTAGGGAGGGAAGATTAACCCCCAAACTGCTTGTGCTGTAGCGATTTCCACTGTCCAACGCCACCATTTTTTTGCAGGGACAGTGGAGGCTATATTTTTGTGCATCAGCTCTGTAGCTTATTGGGCTGCCTTATAAGACTCCCTGATAGCTGCAGTGCTGTTTACACGCTGCTGTGCAAACCAACTGCTTTTTTAAAAGCAAAAATCATGTTGCTCCTTTCTGCACAGTTATCTTGTTTATTTGTCCACACTTTTGTGTGCAGCAGTCTTTTTTATTGCTGCCATACTTTTCCTGAGATCATTGTAGGGAGATTGAAATTGTACTACAGTCCTTGTATTCTTTCATATATCTTCCAGCCACTTTCTGCCACTTAGATTGCGTTGTTATATACACTGGGCCTGAGTTTTGGTTCAGTCTCCCCCCAAAAAAGTGAGATTCAAATTCTCACAAAGTGGATATACTGCAGTCTAGTGTTGAGCATTCCGATACCGCAAGTATCGGGTATCGGCCGATACTTGCGGTATCGGAATTCCGATACCGAGATCCGATACTTTTGTGGTATCGGGTATCGGTATCGGATACATAGAGACCAATCACAAGCCGCGACGTCACCGCAAGCTATTAACGCGCTCATTTTTAAAAATGAGCGCGTTAATGGCTTTCAAAGACGTAGCGTGGCCGCGACCAATCACAAGCCGCTACGTCTTTGAAAGTCATTACCGCGCTCATTTTTAAAAATGAGCGCGTTAATAGCTTGCGGTGACGTCGCGGCTTGTGATTGGTCGCGACCACGCGACCAATCACAAGTCGCTACGTCTTTGAAAGCCATTAACGCGCTCATTTTTAAAAATGAGCGCGTTAATAGCTTGCGGTGACGTCGCGGCTTGTGATTGGTCGCGTGGCCGCGACCAATCACAAGCCGCTACGTCTTTGAAAGCCATTAACGAGCTCATTTTTAAAAATGAGCGCGTTAATAGCTTGCGGTGACGTCGCGGCTTGTGATTGGTCGCGTGGCGGTCACATGGGCGGCCCGCGACCAATCAGAAGCCGGGACGTGATTCTCAGGTCCTAAAAGCGCTGATTTTGAACAACGAAGCCTGCCGGTTACCCGCGCTGAGTTCAGGGGCCGCCGGAGAGGTAAATATATCAATATTTTTTATTTTAATTCTTTATTTTACACATCCCTATGGATCCCAGGGCCTGAAGGAGAGTTTCCTCTCCTTCAGACCCTGGGAACCATGAGAATACCTTCCGATACTTGATGTCCCATTGACTTGTATTGGTATCAGATATCGGTATCGGCGATATCCGATATTTTTCGGATATCGGCCGATACTATCCGATACCGATACTTTCAAGTATCGGACGGTATCGCTCAACACTACTGCAGTCCTGTTAGTTTGGTGTATATCAGCCAGCCACTTTCTGCCACTTACATTGTGTTGTTTTATGCACAGGGCCTGAGTTTTGGTTCCGTCTCCCCCCCAAAAAAGTGAGATTCAAATTATCACAAAGTGGATATACTTCTGTTCTGTTAGTTTGTCGTATATCAGCCAGCCACTTTCTGCCACTTACATTGTGTTGTTTTATGGACGGGGCCTGAGGTTTGGTTTAGTCTCCCCCCAAAAAAGTGAGATTCAAATTATCACAAAGTGGATATATTTCAGTCCTGTTAGTTTGTGGTATATCAGCCAGCCACTTTCTGCCACTTACATTGTGTTGTTTTATGCACAGGGCCTGAGTTTTGGTTCAGTCTCCCAAAAAAAATGGAGATTCAAATTATCACAAAGTGGATATACTTCTGTCTTGTTAGTTTGTCGTATATCAGCCAGCCACTTTCTGCCACTTACATTGTGTTGATTTATGCACAGGGCCTGAGGTTTGGTTTAGTCTCCCCCCCAAAAAAGTGAGATTCTAATTATCACAAAGTGGATATATTTCAGTCCTGTTAGTTTGTGGTATATCAGCCAGCCACTTTCTGCCACTTACATTGTGTTGTTTTATACACTGGGCCTGAGTTTTGGTTCAGTCTCCCAAACAAAAAAGGGGAGATTTAAATTCTCAACAAGTTTATATACACCTTCTACCTTGTTTTACAGTACCATATAACGGTTGTTATTTTGTTTAGATTTTCCAAAAAATGAGGAAGTCTGGTGGAAGAGCCCGTGGGCGCTGGTTGCCAGCTGGTACTGATGGTGGTGGTGGTGCATCTGGTGGTAGTGGCAATAGCACAATAGCACCTAAGGCTGGAGGTGTTGAGCGAGCGTCATCGTCTGGCTGCACAAAGCCTCGAAGGCTCCCTTTTCTGGGAGTAGGAAAACAGCTTTTAAAGCCGGAGCAGCAGGAAAAAGTTTTGGCTTTCCTTGCTGACTCAGCCTCTAGCTCTTTCACCTCCTCTTATATGTATTACAGGAGCTCGCTTTCCCTGCTGCTAGTGTGCTATCAGAAAGAGTCTTCAGTGCTGCTGGTTCAATACTGACCATAAAAAGGACACGTCTGGCTACCCAGAATGTTGATGATCTAACCTTCATTAAAATGAACCAATCATGGATTTCAAATTATTTTGCCCCACCTTCCCCTGCTGATACGTAGCTTGCCTTAAAACTGTCTTGCTTTTGGCCTCCTCTTACTGACTTCTCCAATTCCTCCATTTGCAGCTACTGAATGTCCATTTTTATACCTCCCTAAATGGGCTGACTCCCCCCACAGGGCCGTGGTCACCACTTGGCGTAAGCACCCGTGTGAGTGTTGTTTTGCCTGGACAGGTGGGTGTGCCCACTCTTGGGTGACGGCACTGGCACAGGATCCCTCATAGTACAATGAAGTGTCTCTGATGGTGGTGGTGCACAACCAACATCAGACACACCGTCGTAATATGAGGGACCCTGTGCTAGTACCGCCGCCCATGAGAGAGTGCTCCCCCCCAGGTCGAACAGTGCTCTACCACTTGCAATACTTATATCTCCCTGCTCCACCACTGTGTAGCCTGTGCTGTTAAATCCTTCAATGGCACTGCCAATACAAATTTGTTGAAATGATAGATGATAGTTAAAATATACAGGGGCCCTGGCCTCCATTTGGACCAGTTTAAACTTTGCGCCTACTACCAATGTCTGCTACTCAGCAGAGGAGCCCACCCCTGTACCTAGCTATGTGTTGTGAATTCCGCTCTTGGGCTCCCTCCGGTGGTTGTAAGTGGCACTTTTGTGAGTTCTGCTCTTGGGCTCCCTCCGGTGGTTTTAAGTGGAATGGCTGCTCCTTGGATTTAGCAGTCAGCAGCTGCTTCCACTGATTGTCTATTCTGCTCGGCTATTTAGCCTGGCTCTTTCCTTCAGCTTGTGCCACTTGTCAATGGTTCCTGGTTGGATTCACATCTCTTTGGATTTCTCTGTTATCCTGACCAGTTCAGCAAAGTTAAGTCTTTGCTTGCTCTTTTCTGTCCACAGGTTGTGGACTTATCCGTTCTGTGCTTTCTGTGTTTGTCCAGCTTGTTAGTATGAATTAATTCAGTGAAGCTGGAAGCTCTGGGAAGCAGATTTACCCTCCACACCTTTAGTCAGGTGTGGAGATTTTTGTAAACTCTGTGTGGATTTTTGTAGTGTTTTATACTGACCGCACAGTATCCATCCTGTCCTATCTATCTAGCTAGACTGGCCTCCTGTGCTCATCCTGGTTTCATTCTGTGTATGTCTTTTCCCTCTCCACTCACAGTCATTACTTGTGGGGGGCTATCTATCTTTTGGGGATTTTCTCTGAGGCAAGATAGTTTTCCTGTTTCTATCTTTAGGGGTAGTTAGATCTTAGGCTGTGACGAGGTGCCTAGGGAGTGTCAGGAGCATCCCACGGCTACTTTTAGTGTTGTGTTGAGCTTAGGGACTGCAGTCAGTACAGGTACCACTTCCTTCAGTGCTCGTCCCATGTTGCTCATAAACCAACAGTACAAGTGGCCAAAAATGAATTAAATGCATCTCAAAAGAAGGAAAAAATTCTGAGAAATTTTTTTTTCTGTGCTATGTTTTGTCTTTTTTTTTTCCTCTTGATCTCTGGGTGGTTCAGGATTTATGCTCTGGCATGGATGTTCAGGGTTTGTTTTCTCGTGTGGATCAACTTGCTGCAAGAGTACAGAGTATCCAAGATTATGTTGTCCAGACTCCGGCTTTAGAGCCTAGAATTCCTACTCCTGATTTGTTTTTTGGGGACAGATCCAAGTTTTTGAACTTTAAAAATAACTGCAAATTGTTTTTTGCTTTGAAACCCCGTTCTTCTGGTGATCCCATTCAGCAAGTTAAAATCATCATATCCTTGCTGCGTGGTGACCCTCAGGACTGGACATTCTCCCTTGAATCAGGGGATCCGGCATTGCTGAATGTGGACGCATTTTTTCAAGCGCTTGGATTATTGTATGACGAACCTAATTCTGTGGATCATGCAGAAAAAACCCTGTTGGCCCTGTGTCAAGGTCAGGAAGCAGCATAATTATACTGCCAGAAATTTAGGAAATGGTCTGTGCTCACTAAATGGAATGAGGATGCTCTGGCTGCTATTTTCAGAAAAGGTCTTTCTGAAGCCCTTAAAGATGTTATGGTGGGCTTCCCTACGCCTACTGGTTTGAGCGAATCTATGTCTCTTGCCATTCAGATTGATCGGCGTCTGCGCGAGCGCAAAGCTATGCACCATATGGCGGTGTCCTCTGAGCAGAGTCCTAAACCTATGCAATGTGATAGGATTTTGACTAGAACAGAACGGCAGGAATTCAGACGTCAGAATAGGCTGTGTTTTTACTGTGGTGATTCTGCTCATGTTATTTCTGATTGCCCTAAACGTACTAGGAGGGTTGCTAGGTCTGTTACCATTAGTAATGTACAGCATCAATTTCTTTTATCTGTGACCCTGATTTGCTCATTGTCGTCCTTTTCTGTCATGGCATTTGTGGATTCAGGCGCTGCCCTGAACTTAATGGACTTAGAATTTGCCCGGCGCTATTCCTTTGAGGGGCATTGATGCTACACCATTGGCCAAGGATAAACCTCAGTACTGGATGCAGATGACCATGTACATGGCTCCAGCACATCAGGAAAATTGCCGTTTTCTGGTGTTGCATAACCTGCATGATGTTGTTGTTCTGGGTTTTCCATGGTTACAGGAACATAATCCGGTGCTGGATTGTAAAACTATGTCTGTGACCAGTTGGGGTTGTCAAGGGGTACATAGTGACGTTCCTTTGATGTCCATTTCCTCTTCCCCCTCTTCTGAGGTCCCTGAGTTTTTGTCGGATTTCCAGGATGTATTTGATGAGCCCAAGTCCAGTTCCCTTCCTCCACATAGGGACTGTGATTGTGCTATTAACTTGATTCCTGGTTGTAACTTCCCTAAGGGCCGACTTTTCAATCTGTCTGTGCCAGAGCATGCCGCCATGCGGAGCTATGTTAAGGAATCTTTGGAGAAGGGGCATATTCGGCCGTCTTCGTCACCATTGGGAGCGGGTTTCTTTTTTGTTGCTAAGAAGGATGGTTCCTTGAGACCCTGTATAGATTATCGTCTTCTTAATAAGATCACTGTCAAATTCCAATACCCCTTGCCTTTGCTTTCTGATTTGTTTGCTCAGATTAAGGGGGCTAGTTGGTTTACTGAGATTGACCTCCGAGGGGCATATAATCTTGTTCGTATTAAACAGGGTGACGAATGGAAAACTGCATTTAATACGCCCGAAGGCCATTTTGAATACCTTGTGATGCCATTCGGGCTCTCTAATGCTCCATCTGTGTTCCAATCCTTCATGCATGATATTTTCCGCAATTATCTTGATTAATTCATGGTTGTATATTTGGATGATATTTTGATTTTTTACGATGATTGGGAGTCTCATGTGAAGCAGGTCAGGATGGTATTCCAGATCCTTCATGATAATGCTTTATTTGTGAAGGGGTCTAAGTGCCTATTCGGAGTTCAGAAGGTCTCTTTTTTGGGTTTTATTTTTTCTCCCTCGTCTATGGAAATAGATCCTGTTAAGGTCCAAGCTATTCATGACTGGATTCAACCCACATCTGTGAAGAGCCTTCAAAAATTTTTGGGCTTTGCTAATTTCTATCGCCGTTTCATTGCCAACTTTTCCAGTGTGGTTAAGCCCCTTACTGATTTGACGAAGAAAGGCGCTGATGTGACGAATTGGTCCTCTGCGGCTGTTGAGGCCTTTTGGGAGCTTAAACGCCGATTTACTTCTGCCCCTGTGTGGCGTCAGCCGGATGTTTCTCTTCCTTTTCAGGTTGAGGTTGACGCTTCTGAGATTGGGGCAGGGGTCGTTTTGTCTCAGAGGGATTCTGATGGTTCTTTGATGAAACCGTGTGCTTTTTTTTCCAGAAAGTTTTCGCCTGCAGAACGCAATTATGATGTCGGCAATCGGGAGTTGTTGGCTATGAAGTGGGCATTTGAGGAGTGGCGACATTGGCTTGAGGGAGCTAAGCACCGCGTTGTGGTCTTGACTAGGGTTGAGCGACCTTGACTTTTTTAGGGTCGAGCCGGGTTTCGCGAAACCCGACTATCTCAAAAGTCGAGTCGAGTGAAATCGGCCGATTATGGCGAAAAGTCGAGGATCGACCGAAACACGAAACCCAATGCAAAGCCAATGGGAATTTTTTTTTTTTTCTCACTCTCTCTCTCTCTCTCTCTCTCTCTCTCTCTCTCCCCTCCGTCCGTCCCTGAACTGAAAAGCTGGTGTTACACAGTGCAAATCGCTACAGCGCACAAGCGACAACATGGCGATAGGCGTCCACGCCCCTAATACCTATGTCATCACTCTGCCCACGCCCCTTCATTGGCTGAAAAAAATGGCGCCAAGCACGTCATACGAAACGCGACTTTGGCGCGAAAGTCGCGTACCGCATGGCCGACCCCACACAGGGATCGGGTCGGGTTTCATGAAACCCGACTTTGCCAAAAGTTGGCGACTTTTGAAAATGAACGATCCGTTTCGCTCAACCCTAGTCTTGACTGATCATAAGAATCTGATTTACCTCAAGTCGGCCAAGCGGCTGAATCCTATTCAGGCTCGATGGTCTCTGTTTTTCTCCCGTTTTGATTTTGTGGTCTCGTATCTTCCGGGATCTAAGAATGTTAAGGCTGATGCTCTCTCTAGGAGTTTTTCGCCTGATTCTCCTGGAGTCTTTGAGCCGGTTGGCATTCTTAAGGAAGGGGTGATTCTTTCTGCCATCTCCCCTGATTTGCGGCGGGTGCTTCGGGAATTTCAGGCTGATAGGCCTGACCGCTGTCCAGTGGGGAAGCTGTTTGTTCCTGATGGATGGACAAGTAGGTGATTTCTGAGGTTCATTGTTCAGTGTTGGCTGGTCATCCTGGGATTTTTGGTTCCAGAGATTTGGTTGCTAGGTCCTTTTGGTGGCCTTCCTTGTCGCGCGATTTGCGTGCTTTTGTGCAGTCCTGTGGGACTTGCGCCCGGGCCAAGCCTTGCTGTTCCCGCGCTAGTGGGTTACTTTTGCCTTTGCCGGTGCCTGAGAGGCCCTGGACGCATATTTCCATGGATTTTATTTCGGATCTTCCTGTTTCCCAGAAGATGTCTGTTATCTGGGTTGTTTGTGACTGGTTCTCTAAAATGGTCCATCTGGTACCTTTGCCTAAGTTGCCTTCCTCCTCAGATTTGGTTCCATTGTTTTTTCAGCATGTGGTTCGTTTGCATGTCATTCCGGAGAATATTGTGTCTGACAGAGGTTCTCAGTTTGTCTCTAGGTTTTGGCGGGCCTTTTGTGTTAGGATGTGCATGGATTTGTCTTTTTCTTTGGCGTTTCATCCTCAGACTAATGGCCAAACTGAGCGAACTAATCAGACCTTGGAGACCTATTTGAGATGCTTTGTGTCTGCTGATCAGGATGATTGGGTGGCTTTCTTGCCGTTGGCCGAGTTTGCCCTTAATAATCGGGCTAGTTCGGCTACTTTGGTTTCACCTTTCTTTTGTAATTTTGGTTTTCATCCTCGTTTTTCTTCTGGGCAGGTTGAGCCTTCTGATTGTCCTGGTGTGGATTCTGTGGTCGACAGGTTGCAGCAGATTTGGGCTTATGTGGTGGACAATTTGACATTGTCTCAGGAAAGGGCTCAACGTTTTGCTAACCGCTGTCGGTGTGTTGGTCCCCGTCTTCGTGTGGGGGATTTGGTTTGGTTGTCTTCTTGTCATGTTCCTATGAAGGTTTCTTCCCCTAAGTTTAAGCCTCGGTTTATTGGTCCTTATAAGATTTCTGAAATTATCAATCCGGTGTCTTTTCATTTGGCTCTTCCAGCCTCTTTTGCCATTCATAATGCTTTCCATAGATCTTTGTTGCGGAGATATGTGGTCCTCCTGCCCCGGTGTTGGTTGAGGGAGAGTTGGAATATGAGGTTGAGAAAATTTTGGATTCTCATTTTTCGAGGCGGAGGCTTCAGTATCTTGTCAAGTGGAAGGGTTATGGCCAGGAGGATAATTCTTGGGTTGTTGCCTCCGATGTCCATGCTGCCGATTTGGTTCGTGCTTTTCACTTGGCTCGTCCTGATCGGCCTGGGGGCTCTGGTGAGGGTTCGGTGACCCCTCCTCAAGGGGGGGGTACTGTTGTGAATTCCGCTCTTGGGCTCCCTCCGGTGGTTGTAAGTGGCACTTTTGTGAGTTCTGCTCTTGGGCTCCCTCCGGTGGTTTTAAGTGGAATGGCTGCTCCTTGGATTTAGTAGTCAGCAGCTGCTTCCACTGATTGTCTATTCTGCTCGGCTATTTAGCCTGGCTCTTTCCTTCAGCTTATGCCACTTGTCAATGGTTCCTGGTTGAATTCACATCTCTTTGGATTTCCCTGTTTTTTCCTGACCAGTTCAGCAAAGTTAAGTCCTTGCTTGCTCTTTTCTGTCCACAGGTTGTGGACTTATCCGTTCTGTGCTTTCTGTGTTTGTCCAGCTTGTTAGTATGAATTAATTCAGTGAAGCTGGAAGATCTGGGAAGCAGATTTACCCTCCACACCTTTAGTCAGGTGTGGAGATTTTTGTAAACTCTGTGTGGATTTTTGTAGTGTTTTATACTGACCGCACAGTATTCCATCCTGTCCTATCTATCTAGCTAGACTGGCCTCCTGTGCTCATCCTGGTTTCATTCTGTGTATGTCTTTTCCCTCTCCACTCACAGTCATTACTTGTGGGGGGCTATCTATCATTTGGGGATTTTCTCTGAGGCAAGATAGTTTTCCTGTTTCTATCTTTAGGGGTAGTTAGATCTTAGGCTGTGACGAGGTGCCTAGGGAGTGTCAGGAGCATCCCACGGCTACTTCTAGTGTTGTGTTGAGCTTAAGGACTGCGGTCAGTACAGGTACCACTTCCTTCAGAGCTCGTCCCATGTTGCTCATAAACCACCAGATCATAACAGCTATGCCACCTGTTTAGTCCTGTTACCAATTTTGAACTGCATTTAGCCTACTTTATTATTTGGGCCTACTAACTGTGTCTGACACTCATTACAGTTGTTCTCCACTGAACAAAGCA
Source organism: Ranitomeya imitator (assembly GCF_032444005.1). Classification (NCBI taxonomy): domain Eukaryota; kingdom Metazoa; phylum Chordata; class Amphibia; order Anura; family Dendrobatidae; genus Ranitomeya; species Ranitomeya imitator. The sequence goes on along the minus strand of NC_091284.1, from coordinate 491,004,265 downwards.
ATGCCGCCTGTTTAGTCCTGTTACCAATTTTGAACTGCATTTAGCCTACTTTAGTATTTGGGCCTACTAACTGTGTCTGCCACTCATTACAGTTGTCCTCCACTGAACAAAGCAATGCCGCCTGTTTAGATACCAATTTTGAACTGCATTTAGCCTACTTTATTATTTGGGCCTATATCTGTGTTTCCTCCTCATCCTGCCCATTGCCCAGCCACTGCTAGATGAGTCTGCTGGTACATTGACCCAGACCACTGCATTCCCCTTGCACTCTACACAGCCAGAATTTGACCCTGCTGAAAGTCAGGTTCCCCTTCCCACATACTATACCACCTTACACGGGGACAAAGAGGAAGGTGCAGATGAAAGTGCAGGTTCCTTCATCAGGTGGGGGGCATACTTGTTGGCGACATCACTGGCACAGGGCCCCTCATAGTACGCAAAAGTGTCTCTGCCAGTGGGAGGCGCCACCCGCCGTCAAACACGCCGCCGTACTATGAGGGGTGTTATGATTAGGTGGCCTTGGAGCAGCATGAAAACCACTGGAGTAAGTGGTAACTATACTGACCGCGAACCCTGATCTTATCACCACAACTAGAAGTAGCCGTGGGGTGTGCCTAACATCACCAGTGTGACGGACTCAGTGCTACAGGACCCTTGCAGACTTCGCCTACTCCAGACTGCTTCTGCACCTTTTCTACCCTCCATTAGAAGTGTGGTTTTGACAAAGACCAGCCTTGGTCGAAACTTTAACCGTAACTTAAAGTATCCGTCATTTTCTCTGAACACTAATAAGCATTTGGTGATGCCTGTACTAATAATAAAAAATACAACTTTCACGTAAAAACCTGCAAGTCTTGAGTGTGCGGCTGTTTTTTCTATAGACACTGTAACAAAACCTAGACACCTCGACACAGCCGGAGGACTAAATTCCCCTAAAGATGGAAATAGGAAAACTTTCTTGCCTCAGAGTAGACCCCCAAAGGATAGGCAGCCCCCCACAAATAATGACTGTGAGTTGGAGAGGAAAAGACACACACAGGCAGAAAACAGGCTTAGCAAAGGAGGCCAATTCTAGCTAAATAGAAAAGGACAGGACAGGATACTAAGCGGCCAGCATAAAAACACTACAAAAATATCCACAGCAGAAAATACAAAACTCCACCACCTAACTAAAGATGTGGAGAGTATATCTGCAACTCCAGAGAATCCAACCAGACTGAGAAAAAACTACTGACACAGTCTAAGCTGGACAAATAGAAACAAAAGATCAGCACTGAAAATAAGCACACAGCATATGTGCTTCAGAAAAAGAAACAGACACTTATCTTGCTGAACTGACAGTTAAGCAGGAGAGGCCAGGCAGAGATCCAATACTTCCAAAGAAACATTGACAACTGGAAAGGGCTAATGAATCCTGCACACTTAAATATCCCAGTCAGAACAGCAATTAGCAGATACACCTGGCCAGGACTGTGACTCAGAGACAACTACATTCCCACCTACAACCACTGGAGGGAACCCAAGAGCAGAATTCACAACAGAGGGGCCCTGTGCCAGTGCCAACGAGCGGGCCCCCCCTGCTTGCTGAGGATCACAGCACCTGCAAAGTTGAAATACTTACCTCTCCCTGCTCCACCGCCGTGATGTATTTCGCGCTTCCTGGGCCCCCGAAAATCTTGAGCCAGCCCTACCCCCCACAACTTTAGCCAAATGACCCCCAGTTTTCAATGCTTAACTATTATTATAAAGTAAATTAAGATTAGCAAGCTTAAGTAATAAGAATTTATGTTTTTGGCATTAAATTTGGCACTGTAGGTGTTTCCTGTCCTCCACACACTGCTGACTTTGATTCCCCATTGACTTGCATTGAGTTTCGTGTTTCAGTCGGCCCCCGACTTTTTGCAATAATCGGCCGATTTCACCCGACCCGACTTTTGACAAAGTCGGGTTTCGCGAAACCCAACTTGATCCGGAAAAAGTAAAAGTCGCTCAACTCTAGTGGACGGCTGCAGTGACATTTGACTTTGTGGAACTTTCTCCCATCTCCCTACTGCATCTCTGAAGCTCAGTCACAGTCATCTTGGGGTTCTTCATTTACCTTTCTCACCAAGGCTCTTCTCCCACAATTGCTCAGTTTGGCTGGACAGCCAGGTCTAGGAAGACTTTTGGTGGTCCAAAACTTCTTCCATTTAAGGATTATGGAGGACATTGTGCTCGTAGGAACCTTGAGTACTGCAGAAATTCTGTTGTAACCTTGGCCAGATCTGTTTCTTGCCACAATTCTGTCTCTGAGCTCCTTGGCCAGTTCCGTTGACCTCATGATTCTCATTTGGTCTGACATGCACTGTGAGCTGTGAGGTCTTATATAGACAGGTGTGTGCCTTTCCAAATCAAGTCCTATCAGTTTAATTAAACACAGCTGGCCTCCAATGAACGAGTAGAACCATCTCAAGGAGGATCACAAGGAAATGGACAGCATGTGACTTAAATATGAGTGTTGAGCAAAGGGTCTGAATACTTATGACCATGTGATAGTTCAATTTTATTAAATTTGCAAAAATTTCTACATTTCTGTTTTTTGTTTGTTTTTTTCAGTCAAGATGAGGTGTGGTGGGACGCTGGGTCAGCTGCAGGTAGATATTGCATTGGTTTCTGGTTTTGCACATGTCTGTAATGGTTACACTATATGCATGCTAAGGCTTGGTTCATATTGCGTTAATGTGACTGCGCTAACGGACAGCGTTGCACAGCGAAATTAACGCTGTGCAACGTGTCCGTTAGCGCGCCCATTAACAGCAATGGGGACGCGCATCACTAGCGCGTGCAATTTTTGGCACGCGCTGGCGATGTGCCGGTGTTTTGTGGCGCGCCCGAGGTCCATTCCCCGCTCTCGGAGATCTGCGAGAGCGGGGACGTTTAACGCGACCCCATAAAACAACATTGCGTTAGCGCAATCTGCTAGCGCTAGGCGCTAAACGGATTGCACTAACGCAATATGAACCTAGCCTTAGGCAGCTAATGTGGATTAATACCGGATTAATGTAGGACTCTGTATTTACTACCTTGCATCATATGCTTTTAGCAATATATACTACTTGGCCTCCCATTTCTTGTTAAGGTGCTTGTGCACTATGGCACTGGATATAATTTTTGTTCCGTAATAAATAGTGTTGAGCGATACCGTCCGATACTTGAAAGTATCGGTATCGGATAGTATCGGCCGATACCCGAAAAGTATCGGATATCGCCGATACGATACCCGATACCAATACAAGTCAATGGGACACCAAGTATCGGAAGGTATCCTGATGGTTCCCAGGGTCTGAAGGAGAGGAAACTCTCCTTCAGGCCCTGGGATCCATACTAATGTGTAAAATAAAGAATTAAAATAAAAAATATTGATATACTTACCTCTCCGGAGGCCCCTGGACATCACCGCTGGTAACCGGCAGCCTTCTTTGCTTAAAATGAGCGCGTTTAGGGCCTTCCATGACGTCACGGCTTCTGATTGGTTGCATGCCGCTCATGTGACCGCCACGCGACCAATCACAAGCCGCGACGTCATTCTCAGGTCCTAAATTCCTAGAATGAGGAGTTTAGGGCCTGAGAATGACGTCGCGGCTTGTGATTGGTCGCGTGGCGGTCACATGAGCGGCACGCGACCAATCAGAAGCCGTGACGTCATGGAAGGCTCTAAACGCGCTCATGTTAAGCAAAGAAGGCTGCCGGTTACCAGCGGTGATGTCCAGGGGCCTCCAGAGAGGTAAGTATATCAATATTTTTTATTTTAATTCTTTATTTTACACATTAATATGGATCCGATACTGATTCCCGATATCACAAACGTATCGGAACTCGGTATCGGAATTCCGATACCGCAAGTATCGGCCGATACCCGATACTTGCGGTATCGGAATGCTCAACACTAGTAATAAAGCCTTATTTTAATTTCATACTGGATCTCTTCGTTTCGGCTATCTGTTAGGTTAGACTGAAGGTAGTGAGTATGTATTAGGAAGTGCCAGCTTTATGATATGGACATTGGTGGTTAAATACATACCATGTAATGTATCATTTTTCTTGTGATGAAGCAAAAACAATAACCTAAATAAAAAGTTTTCATTATCTGAACCATATATTTAGGGATATTGGACCATTTATGAACAATATGGATATGGATATTCTGTAAGGAGAAGAACCGGACCAGGCGTACCTTCTCTGTTGTGGATTCGGAACTGTTGGGGTTGTCACCCAAGTTGCACAGGGGAAAGCTTAATACCCTGGACTGACCTTTGCACTCAGTGTTAGGGGCGTGGTTATGCAAAAGAAGCTGCAGTGCGCAGGGAGCAGGGCAGACTTCGTGGGAACGTGCAGTGTGCAGGAGGACATAGTCAGGGTTCTGACCAGTGTGCAATGGGATCGTGCAGGCCCAAGCCTAAAGGGCCTCAGATCCTCAATCAGAGACTGCCTACAGAAACCAGCAAAGAATAAGCTGACACCGGAGACCGTAAGCCCCCTGTCGGGACTTAGACGCGCGTGTGCTGAGACAAGAACGCCGGGTGACCCGCTGTGATCTGTATCCTGATACACCCGCTTGCATCTGCCAAGTAACATCCTACTCTGGCAGTGTTAGAGACTATGACGGTACCTCTACTCTGTCTTCTGGACTCAGGACCCCTGTCAGGACAATGAGGATTCACTGCCACCACCAGGACCCCCATCAGGATGACAAGGATTCACCACCACCGTTAGGAGCCGGAACGCCATCTTCCTCAGGACGCCGCCGGACCCCTTATGCGCCAAAGCCTTGGTGCCACCGCTTGATTACAAGATTCCAGATTCTGACGTCATCGGACTGATAAGTGTAACATTACTGAACTTCTCCTTTAAATTGCCCACACCTCTTTTATTCCAAGTTAACATTTCCTGCTCAAATCAGTTTAACCCCTTTTCTCCCTGCGTGGAGAATCCACTGTTAAATAAATTCCACGTTAACCCTTCCTCTGCCTCCAGTCCATTACTGAATCCCACAACCTGCTCACACTTCAACCCCTGATTAAACATATATAGTGGGTACAGTAGGTAATTGTTTCACTCTTTGTTTCATTGCAGCCATTTGGTAAATTCAAAAAAGTTTATTTTTTCTCATTAATGTACACTCTGCACCCCATCTTGACTGAAAAAAAAGAAATGTAGTAGTTTTTGAAAATTTATTAAAAAAGAAAAACTGAAATATCACATGGTCATAATTATTCAGACCATTTGCTCAGTATTGAGTAGAAGCACCCTTTTGAGCTAGTACAGCCATGAGTCTTCTTGGGAACGATGCAACAAGTTTTTCACACCTGGATTTGGGAATCCTCTGCCATTCTTCCTTGCAGATCCTTTCCAGTTCCATCAGGTTGGATGGTGAACGTTGGTAGACAACCATTTTCAGGTTTCTCCAGAGCTGCTCAATTGGGTTTAGGTCAGGGATCTGGATGGGCCAGTGAAGAATGGTCACAGAGTTGTTCTGAAGCCACTCGTTTGTTATTTTAGCTGTGTGCTTAGGGTCATTGTCTTGTTGGAAGGTGAACCTTCGGCTAAGTCTGAGGTCCAGAGCACTCTGGAAGAGGTTTTCATCCAGGATATCTCTGTACTTGGCTGCATTCATGTTTCCTTCAATGACAACCAGTCGTCCTGTCCCTGCAGCTGAAAACCACTCCAAAGCATGATGCTGCGACCACCATGTTTCAATGTTGGGATTGTATTGAGAAGGTGATGAGCATTGTCTGGTTTTCTGCACACATATTGCTTAGAAATATCACCAAAAAGATCTATCTTCAACTCATCAGACCAGAGAATCTTATTTCACAGTCTGGGAGTCATTCATGTGTTTTTTTGCAAATGCTATGCGGGCTTTCATATGTCTTGAACTGAGGAGAGGCTTCCGTCGGGCCACTCTGCCATAAAGGCCCGACTGGAGGAGGGCTGCAGTGACAGTTTACTTTGTTTAACTTTCTCCCATCTCCCTACTGCATCTCTGAAGTTCAGTCACAGTCATCTTGGGGTTCTTCCTTACCTCTCTCACCAAGGCTCGTCTCCCACGATTGCTCAGTTTGGCTGGACGGCCATGTCTAGGAAGACTTTTGGTGGTCCAAAACTTCTTCCATTTAAGGATTATGGAGGACATTGTGCTCGTAGGAACCTTGAGTACTGCAGAAATTCTGTTGTATCCTTGGCCAGATCTGTTTCTTGCCACAATTCTGTCTCTGAGCTCCTTGGCCAGTTCCGTTGACCTCATGATTCTCATTTGGTCTGACATGCACTGTGAGCTGTGAGGTCTTATATAGACAGGTGTGTGCCTTTCCAAATCAAGTCCTATCAGTTTAATTAAACACAGCTGGCCTCCAATGAACGAGTAGAACCATCTCAAGGAGGATCACAAGGAAATGGACAGCATGTGACTTAAATATGAGTGTTGAGCAAAGGGTCTGAATACTTATGACCATGTGATAGCTCAATTTTATTAAATTTGCAAAAATTTCTACATTTCTGTTTTTTGTTTTTTTTTCAGTCAAGATGGTGTGCAGAGTGTACATTAATGTGAAAAAATTAACATTTTTTCCAAATGGTTGCAATGAAACAAAGAGTGAAAAATGTAAAGGGGTCTGAATACTTTCCATACTCAGTTTACGAGTGCTTCTCACTAAATTAGAAAATCATCAAAAAGTTAATTTATTTCAGTTCAAGAAGTGAATCTCTTATATAAAGTCATTACAAACATTGTGATCTATTTCAAGTGTTTATTTCTGTTAATGTTGATGATTATTGCTTAGGCTAGGGTCACATTGCGTTATGTAACTGCGTTAAACGGACTATGCTACACCACAGCAAAACGCGGTGTAACGTAGTCCGTTAACGCCGCCATAGCCTGTAATGGTGAATGCATCGCTAGCGCACGCCCACATTGGGCGTGCGCTAGCGATGTGCCGTCATTTGAGTGGTGGACCGCGAACGCTGCTTGCAGCTTTCGCGGTCCGTTCCTCGCTAGCGCAGATCGGGGATCTGCGCTAGCGTGATCGGCTAACGCGATCCCCTTTGGGACATTGCGTTAGCGCGGTCCGTAGTACTATGCACTAAACGGACTGCCCTAACGCAATGTGACCCTAGCCTTACAGCCAATGAAAACCCAAAAGTCATTATCTCAGTAAATTAGAATACTTTATAACACCAGCTTGAAAAATTATTTTAAAATCCGAAATGTTGGCCTACTGAAATGTATGTTCAGTAAATGCACTCAATACTTGGTCAGGTGTTGTGAATTCTGTGGCAGAGCTCCCTCCTGTGGTCACAAGTGGTACTTCGGCTGATTCTGTCTGTGAGCTTCCGTTGGTGGAGGAGAGTGGTACTGCGGCTTCTGAGTTTCCTTCCTCAGGTGATGTGGTGAAGTCGTTAGGTGCTGCTCTATTTAACTCCACCTGGTGCTCTGATCCTGGCCTCCAGTCTATGTTCTAGTATTGGACTTGCTTCATCCTGGATCGTTCCTGTGGCCTGCTGCTCTGCATAGCTAAGTTTTGCTTGAGTTATTTTTGTTAGCTGTTTTTTCTGTCCAGCTTGCTTATTTGGTTTTTCTCGCTTGCTGGAAGCTCTGGGACACAGAGGGTGTACCTCCGTGCCGTTAGTCGGTACGGAGGGTCTTTTTGCCCCCTTTGCGTGGTTGTTTGTAGGGTTCTGTGTTGACCGCAAAGTTACCTTTCCTATCCTCGCTCTGTTCAGAAAGTCGGGCCTCACTTTGCTAAATCTATTTCATCTCTACGTTTGTCTTTTCATCTTAACTCACAGTCATTATATGTGGGGGGCTGCCTTTTCCTTTGGGGTATTTCTCTGAGGCAAGGTAGGCTTATTTTCTATCTTCAGGCTAGCTAGTTTCTCAGGCTGTGCCGAGTTGCGTAGGGAGCGTTAGGCGCAATCCACGGCTGCCTCTAGTGTGGTTGGAGAGGATTAGGGATTGCGGTCAGCAGAGTTCCCAAATCTCAGAGCTCGTTCTATGTTTTTGGGTTATTGTCAGATCACTGTATGTGCTCTGACTTCTATGTCCATTGTGGTACTGAATTACCTGATCATAACAGTCAGGGCTCCTTTTGCATCAATCGCTGCATCAATGCTGCATGGCATGGAGGCGATCAGCCTGTGGCACTGCTGAGGTGTTATGGAAGCCCAGGTTGCTTTGATCACAGCCTTCAGCTCGTCTGCATTTTTGGGGTCTGGTGTCTCTCATCTTCCTCCTGACAATACCCCATAGATTCTCTATGGGGTTAAGATCAGGCGAGTTTGCTGGCTAATCAAGCACAGTGATACTGTTGTTTTTAAACCAAGTATTGGTACTTTTGGCAGTATGGACAGGTGCAAACTCCTACTGGAGAATGAAATTTCCATCTCCAAAAAGCATGTCGCAAGAGGGACGCATGAAATGCTCTATAATTTCCTGGTAGATGGCTGCGCTGACTTTGATAAAACACAGTGGACCTACACCAGCAGATGACATGGCTCCCCAAACCATCACTGATTTAGTGAGAAGCACTTGTATATAGTTATATTGGACCTTTGATGAGCCATATATATATAGGGATATTGCACAACTGATGCACTACATGTATGAGGAAATTGGACCACTGATGAACTATATGCATATGGATATTAGACAATTGATAAACTATCAGTTTAGGGATATTGTATCATTGATGAATCATATGTACAGGAACTTTGGACCACTGATGAATCTTTCATATAGAAATATTGGATCATTGATCACCCATATGTATATATATGGATATTGGTCCATTGATAAACCATATGTATATTAATATTGGTCCGTTGATGAACCATATGCATATGGATATTGGCCCATTGATTAACCATTTGTATAGTAATATTGGCCTATTGATGAACCATATGTATATGGATATTGAAGATTTGATGAACCATATGTATATGGATATTGGCCCCTTGATGATCCGTATATATATTGATATTGGCCCATTGATGAAACATATGCATATGGATATTGGCCCATTGATTAACCATATGTATATTAATATTGGCCCATTGATGAACCATATGCATATGGATATTGGCCCTTTGATTAACCATATGTATAGTAATATTGGCCTATTGATGAACCATATGTATATGGAGATTGGAGCATTGATGCAACATATGTATATGAATATTGGCCCATTGATGATCCGTATATATATTGATATTGGCCCATTGATGAACCATATGCATATGGATATTGGCCCATTGATTAACCATATGTATAGTAATATTGGCCTATTAAACATAACATAGTAACATAGTTAGTAAGGCTGAAAAAAGACATTTGTCCATCCAGTTCAGCCTATATTCCATCATAATAAATCCCCAGATCTACGTCCTTCTACAGAACCTAATTGTATGATACAATATTGTTCTGCTCCAGGAAGACATCCAGGCCTCTCTTGAACCCCTCGACTGAGTTCGCCATCACCACCTCCTCAGGCAAGCAATTCCAGATTCTCACTGCCCTAACAGTAAAGAATCCTCTTCTATGTTGGTGGAAAAACCTTCTCTCCTCCAGACGCAAAGAATGCCCCCTTGTGCCCGTCACCTTCCTTGGTATAAACAAATCCTCAGCGAGATATTTGTATTGTCCCCTTATATACTTATACATGGTTATTAGATCACCCCTCAGTCGTCTTTTTTCTAGACTAAATAATCCTAATTTCGCTAATCTATCTGGCTATTGTAGTTCTCCCATCCCCTTTATTAATTTGTTGCCCTCCTTTGTACTCTCTCTAGTTCCATTATATCCTTCCTGAGCTCCGGTGCCCAAAACTGGACACAGTACTCCATGTGCGGTCTAACTAGAGATTTGTACAGAGGCAGTATAATGCTCTCATCATGTGTATCCAGACCTCTTTTAATGCACCCCATGATCCTGTTTGCCTTGGCTGCTGCTGCCTGGCACTGGTTGCTCCAGGTAAGTTTATCATTAACTAGGATCCCCAAGTCCTTCTCCCTGTCAGATTTACCCAGTGGTTTCCCATTCAGTGTGTAATGGTGATATTGATTCCTTCTTCCCATGTGTATAACCTTACATTTATCATTGTTAAACCTCATCTGCCACCTTTCAGCCCAAGTTTCCAACTTATCCAGATCCATCTGTAGCAGTATACTATCTTCTCTTGTATTAACTGCTTTACATAGTTTTGTATCATCTGCAAATATCGATATTTTACTGTGTAAACCTTCTACCAGATCATTAATGAATATGTTGAAGAGAACAGGTCCCAATACTGACCCCTGCGGTACCCCACTGGTCACAGCGACCCAGTTAGAGACTATACCATTTATAACCACCCTCTGCTTTCTATCACTAAGCCAGTTACAAACCCATTTACACACATTTTCCCCCAGACCAAGCATTCTCATTTTGTGTACCAACCTCTTGTGCAGCACGGTATCAAACGCTTTGGAAAAATCGAGATATACCACGTCCAATGACTCACCATGGTCCAGCCTATAGCTTACCTCTTCATAAAAACTGATTAGATTGGTTAGACAGGAGCGATTTCTCATAAACCCATGCTGATATGGAGTTAAACAGTTATTCTCATTGAGATAATCCAGAATAACATCCCTCAGAAACCCTTCAAATATTTTACCAACAATAGAGGTTAGACTTACTGGCCTATAATTTCCAGGTTTACTTTTAGAGCCCTGTTTGAATATTGGCACCACATTTGCTATGCGCCAGTCCTGCGGAACAGACCCCGTCGCTATAGAGTCCCTAAAAATAAGAAATAATAGTTTATCTATTACATTACTTAGTTCTCTTAGTACTCGTGGGTGTATGCCATCCGGACCCGGAGATTTATCTATTTTAATCTTATTTAGCCGGTTTCGCACCTCTTCTTGGGTTAGATTGGTGACCCTTAATATAAGGTTTTCATTGTTTCTTGGGATTTCACCTAGCATTTCATTTTCCACCATGAATACCGTAGAGAAGAAGGTGTTTAATATGTTAGCTTTTTCCTCGTCATCTACAACCATTCTTTCCTCACTATTTTTTAAGGGGCCTACATTTTCAGTTTTTATTCTTTTACTATTGATATAGTTGAAGAACAGTTTGGGATTAGTTTTACTCTCCTTAGCAATGTGCTTCTCTGTTTCCTTTTTGGCAGCTTTAATTAGTTTTTTAGATAAAGCATTTTTCTCCCTATAGTTTTTTAGAGCTTCAATGGTGCCATCCTGCTTTAGTAGTGCAAATGCTTTCTTTTTACTGTTAATTGCCTGTCTTACTTCTTTGTTTAGCCACATTGGGTTTTTCCTATTTCTAGTCCTTTTATTCCCACAAGGTATAAACCGCTTACACTGCCTATTTAGGATGTTCTTAAATATTTCCCATTTATTATCTGTATTCTTATTTCTGAGGATATTGTCCCAGTCTACCAGATTAAGGGCATCTCTAAGCTGGTCAAACTTTGCCTTCCTAAAGTTCAGTGTTTTTGTGACTCCCTGACAAGTCCCCCTAGTGAAAGACAGGTGAAACTGTACAATATTGTACCATGAACCATATGTATATGAAGATTGGAGCATTGATGCAACATATGTATATGAATATTAGCCCATTGATGAACCATATGTATAGGAATATTAGGTCATTGATGAACCATATGTATAGGAATATTGGCCTATTCATTAAATAACTCTATAGGGATATTGGAGCAAAAGTGAAGTCTTTATATTTGGTATAAAACCAGTTTGGCACTTCAAGCCCCTTCCCCTCCACTAATGCAAATTTGGATCTGCATTAGAACTTTCTTTAACGGCTGTCAGACTATAAAGCATTCCAGATTAGAGTGACAGACAACGTGATTCTACTTTAGTAACTAGCTAATGTACACATGCATAACTAGTATACCAATAACAGTTAAAACAGGATTATATTAGCATCATAAAATGTGTAATTTTATTCAAAGTATCTCACAAATTACAACTTCCTTCCTGATCCATTGCTTTTCATTTAAAAATGTCTTTTTTATTATATATGACAGGTATAAAAGGAGCGCTACTCAGTCAGGCACACGAATATACATTTAACAATAGTGACAGTTAATAATTTAACTTTGAGATTACCTGGCAGGTACACCATGAAGTAATCATACTGTAATTGGAATAGACAGTGTCTATCCAACAAAGAAAAATAAATTAAAAGAAAGATAAGTGAAGAAAAAAAACACCACTGATTGCCCCACGACAGAATTTCCATCTTGACTGAATAGTAATAAATCTGTCATTATTTTATATATAAAACTTATGATTGGGGAAGTCAGTTAATGTATTACTTGTTAATGCAAAATATTACATTTGTCTTTTTTTAACAAGTGACTGGAAGGAAGGAGTGAACTGAGACGCACACTGTTAAAATAGGATGAGAATGATTATCACTTTGATGCTATGTATCATACGCCATGCAAACGCAAATATTAAGTTCTGCAGAAAGATATCAGAAATTAAATATGGAGCCATAAAGTAACAAGATGACACCCTGTTCTTTCTTTTTAACAGGTGATATAAATATAAAAAATTTCTACAATATCTGCCACAAACTGTGAAGCTGAGAGGCCAGTCCACCATAATGTTTAAAGATTGTGACATCCTACTTAATCCACCATGCTGTTATCATTTCTGCTGCAATTAAAAGACAGCAGCCGTAGCTCTGGAGAAGTATCTTACGCTCTGGTATTTTTTATTAAAAGTCTTGCATTCTCACTTATATAAAAACTATTTTTCTTTTTCAGATACAAATACAGTGCCAACCACAGTGCCTGACAAAGAACCCCTATATAAAGTGCCCAACAATACCCAATGTAGAAATTCACCGATATACCCAATAGGACATGGACAGACAAAGATTAAAGAGGGCCCCTGTGCAGAAACACCACATGGGTCACTGCAGTCCATTGGCTCATCATAAAGAACCCCTTTATGTGTTTGTGACAGAAGCTGTTTACTGCTTTGATGGTAGAAGTGGCCCCCCTTACCTCTTAGGCCCCTGTGTGGCGGCACAGGTTGTACCAATGGCATGTCTGCCACTCCAATAGGAGCCAGCCATAGACAAACTACTACAAAATTCTCCAACACACAGGGCCATATTACAGCTGCCCCTACCCCTGTATATAATACTCCCCTCCATGCAGAAAAGATTCACCCTAATCATTGGCCCTGGTTGCATGATATTTAGAGTATATTTGTTATTATTATTATTATTATTATTATTATAGTGCATTTTCACCACAAAAGAAATAAATATTATGACCGCAACCTGTGACTACAGCCATAAGTTAATAAAACCTTTACGTACTAATGGCATCCATAAACATTAAAAGACAAATATATTTTTGTGGGAAAAATGTGATTTTTTTTTTATTTTCATGGCTTAATGTTATAAACTTCTGTGAAGCACCTGGGGGTTCAAGGTGCTCACCACACATCTAGATAAGATCCCTGTGGGCTCTAGTTTCCAAAAGGGTGTCACTTGTGGGGGTTTACTCTGTTTAGGCACATCAGAGGCTCTCCAAATGGGACATGGCATCTGCTAGATATTCTAGCAAATTTTAGATTAAAAAAATCAAATGGTGCTCTTTCCCTTCCGAGCCCTGCCGTGCGTCCAAAGAGTGGTTTTCCAATACATTTGGGGTATCGGCATGCTCAAGAGAAATTGCTCAACAAATTGTATGGTGCAATTTTTCCAATTACCCTTATGAAAATGCAAAATTTGGAGCTAAAAATCATTTTTGTGGGTAGATGTGATTTTTTTATTTTCACTTTATAAAGGAATTTTTTTGTGAAAAATTAAAAGTTTGAAAATTGCAAATTGTTCAAAATTTCTGATTTTTTCACAAATAAACTTGTCACATCAAATAAATTTTACCACTATCATGAAGTACAATATGTCACAAAAAATCTCTGATGATCCCTCAGAGCACCATCAAATCAATTATCATTAAATGGAAAGAACATGTTACCACAGCAATTCTGCCAAGAGAGGTCTGCCCACCAAAACTCTCAACCCAGGCAAGGAGGGTGTTAATCAGAAAGGCAGCACAGATACCAAAGGTAACCCTGAAGGAGCTGCAGAGTTCCAAAGTAGAGACTGGAGTATCTGTCCATGTGACCACAATAAGCCATACACTTCATAGAGGTGGACTTTATGGTAGAGTGGGCAGAAAAAAGCCTTTAATTACTCACAAAAATTGTAAGGCTCGTTTTGAGTTTGCCAAAAGACATGTGTGAGACTCCCCAAATGTATGGAGGAAGGTGCTGTGGTAAGATGAGACCAAAATTTATCTTTTTGGCCACCAAGGTAAACTCTATATCTGGCTCTAAATCAACACAGCTCATCACTCCAAGAACACTATCCCCACAGTGAAGCATGGTGGTAACTGCATCATGCTTTGGGGATGTTTTTTTGGCAGCAGGGACAGGAAAAATTTTCCGAGTCAAGGGGAAGATGGATGGTGCAAAATACAGGGATATTCTAGAGCAAAACTTGTTTTAGTCTGTTGGTGATTTAAGACTTAAGAATGAGGTTCACCTTCCAACAAGACAATGACAGAAAGCATACTGCAAAATCAAAAAATCTGTAGTCAGACTTGAAGATTTCTGTTCACCAGAGAAACCATCTAACTTGAATGAGCTGGAGCAGTTTTGTCTTTGGAAATGTGCAAAAATCCCTGTGGCAAGATGTGAAAAGACAACATGAAAAAATTGTTTGATGCATTTGTCGTAAATAGTGTTGAGCATTCCGATACCGCAAGTATCAGGTATCGGCCGATATTTGCGGTATCGGAATTCCGATACCGAGTTCCGATATTTTTGTGATATCGGGAATCGGTATCGGGATTAAGATTCATGTGTAAAATAAAGAATAAAAATAAAAAATATTGATATACTTACCCTCGGACGCGCCCTGGTTGTCACCGCTGCAACTGCCATGCTTCCGTTCCTAAGAATGAACGCGTTAAGGACTTTCGATGACGTCGCGGCTTGTGATTGGTCGCTGAGCGGACATGTGACCGCTCACGCGACCAATCACAAGCCGCGACGTCATCGAAGGTCATTAACGCGCTCATTCCTAACAAGCGGTTAGAAGAAGGGAAGCATGGCGGTTGCAGCGGTGACAACCAGGGCGCGTCCGAGGGTAAGTATATCAATATTTTTTATTTTTATTCTTTATTTTACACATGAATATGGATCCCAGGGCCTGAAGGAGAGTTTCCTCTCCTTCAGACCCTGGGAACCATAGAGGATACCTTCCAATATTTGTGTCCCATTGACTTGTATTGGTATCGGATATCGGTATCGGTGCTATCCGATATTTTTCGGATATCGGCCGATACCATCCGATACCGATACTTTCAAATATCGGACGGTATCGCTCAACACTAGTCGTAAATCAAAAAGTCACTAATTGAGAGATATACCAACCAAATAACTCGTGGAAATGTAATGATTAATCAAGCCCTATGTTTCCCTGCACATTTGACTTTTATGTAGTCTGTGGTAATAAATCAGCGGAGATGAGCTCAGAAAAAGACAGCTAAAAGAGTTCAAATTGACTGTCATAGCAGGCTGACATATTTTCAGTTAACTCATTCAGCAGCCAGCAATAGAATGTGCAACACAAGCTAATGTAAAGCAAACGGTGCAAATTTTTAAACGGACCCATTTGTAAAAGTTTATTTTTAGCCCCAATTACCTGTATTTAAGTAAAACAAATTGTCCCCGAAGATCAGCAACGTCTTTTGATGATGGCTGATATTCGAATTATGTGAACAGAATCTGCTCGACTATAACTTCCAGTGACAGAATATATGTTGTTAAAATGAATGAAAACAAACTAAACACAACTTACACATTGCACATAATGAAATATGATCCTTGCTAATAACATCTGATAATTAGGCTATGTTCGCGGAGCGTTTTTTCTTTTTTGCTATGTTTGATATTAGAGCATACTCCTTATATACCCATAGGCTCACACTCTACCTTTGGACTCCATCGGCTTAGAAATAGAATGCTTCAGCAAACCTTTTTCTCTTTTTCTTTTTGTATTTGAAAGAGAAGCAGACAATTCTTTTCAAACCACTGCAAAAAAAAATGTCTACGGCACGATATATGGTGTTAAACATTAGCAGCTATAGGCAATGTAGTCCTCTGTATACTATATACGGTGACATAAATTTGTAGATTTCTTCTACTTCTTTGGAGCCTTGTTTTTGGTGTTTTCTTCCCTAGTGATTTAAATAGCAATGATTAGTAGGGGTAAATTCAAGGCTTAGCCTCTTCTGGGTCACTTATGACACATCCTCAGTGGGAAGACCCACAAGTGTCTTAAAAATTGAGTCTCCTGCCATCAAATATGGAGAGGTGGCAACTAATGATGAGTGAATATGCTCGGATAAGGTGTTATCCTAGCACGCTCGTGTACTAACTGAGTGTCTTTGGAGTGCTTGAATACTCTATTCGAGTTGCCGCGGCTTCATGTCTCGCGGCTGTTAGACACCTGAAACACATGCAAGGATTGCCTGTTTGTTAGGCAATTCATCTATTTGTTGCGACTGTCAAGACATGGAGGCGCGGTGAATCGAACATAGTATTCGAGCACGTCGAAGATACTCTTATTACCACATGAGCGTGAGCGTGTTCGCTTATCACCAGTGGCCACAAATCTATTTTTCTCTAGTGACTTTTACGGAAGTTCTAAAAATTGCAGAGCAAGCGTGCTTCAAAATGTTCAGAACTCCCTTATAAAAATGCTATGCCACCTCTACGCTCACACCTGGACCTAATGTCCGAGATAGATGCGAGTCCCAGCAGTGGGAACTACATTTATCGGAGAATTATGTCATGTCTTGTAGATATGCCTTAAATGCTTCAGATGTACCAGGTAGTGTTCAGCTTCTAATCATTGCTCAGTAAACCTCTTGAAAGAAAATATACCGTAAGCAAAACATGAATCAAAATATTGGTCCTCCCATTAGTATCAATAACAATGTTTCAGTATCCAGTCTAATTTTCTTTCTTATAAAAGCTCATACATCCTACCTGCATGTTATGCTATGTCTTAAACACAGATCATAGGGCTGCCATAAACAAAAGTAAAGAAATAGAACTTTAACAAAGGAACATGATTTGGAAGAAACGACTTAATTGAGTAAACTGTTTAAAAATTGGATTTTTTAAGACGAATGGTCATATCTACAGAATGTAAAGCGCTCAATCTATTTCTCTTAATTCACCCAGAACATTTTAAAGAGCTATGTGCAACGAACCTTCTCGCTTTATGTGCAAATGGGAAGTAAAATTACATATGCATCAAAATTAGTAATGGCAAAAGTTCTGAAATGTTAAAACCGTGTTATTTTATGACTCTACTGATGTATATTCGGAGAAGGAATATCCATGGTTTATGGTTCAAAACCCATCACTCCAATCAGCGTACCAAAAGGTTTTTTCATCATGCAAGTGTGACACCTAGAGGCCAAACGGAGAGTAACGCACTGATCATTTCACCGGTGATGACACTGAGTAACTTTTATGTTTTAGAATCTAATTTTTCATATTCTTAATAAATTTTAACTGCATAGAGGACTAACAAAATTACATTTAGGTGCATTATGTTTATCTTTGTATAATCTAATGAGCTAACAGTGAGATTAGTCAGATGACTATTAGGAGCAGCACGGTGGATTTATTAAAATCAATATCTCCAGATTGGTAAAAAAAGCAAATTCAACTGGAGATATCTACAAATGTATTTATGCGCACTATAACATTGTGGCATTTATGGACCCTGTAACATCTGATGGATTAGTAGTCTCGGTTTGGCAAATGCCAAGAGAACATTACCTGCCAACTTGCCACATTACAGTGGGCCAACTATAAAAATGTGACGGAGGTGGGATAATGCTATGGGGTTGTTTTTCACAAATTGGCCTACGCCCCTCCGTTCTAGTGCAGGGAAGTCTTAAAGGAGTTGTCCGGCTTTAAGGTGCTAGTCTGCAGTAAGTCTACGCAGTAAGGCCATGTTCACATGATCCTTTTTTTCATGCGGAATTGCCGCGATTTTCCCGCTGCGGGTCCGCAGCTGTTTTCCATGCAGGGTACATTACATTGTACCCTATGGAAAACAGGAACTGCTGTGCCCACAATGCGGAAAATCAAAAAAAAAACGCGCTGAATAGCTGCGGGAAAAAAGAAGTACCATGTCACTTCTTTTTTCGGAGCCGCAGCGGTTCTGCACCCATTGACCTCCATTGTGAGGTCAAACCCGCAGTAAAACCCGCAGATGAAAAAAATATCTGCGGGTTTTACTGCGGTTTGTGGTGCAGAACCGCTGCAGCAGGAAGTGCGGGGAAGCGGGCGGAAGTGCGTGGGCGGAGTGTGGCTGCCCCCCCGTGCTCCGATCCCGCCCCCCCCGTGCTCCAATCCCACCGCCCTGTGCTCCGATGCCCCCCCCAGTGCTCTGATGCCCCCCCCGTGCCCTAATCTCCCCACCTTATACTTACCCGGCGTCCCGGTGTCCGTCCGGCCGTCTTCTCCCTGGGCGCCGCCATCTTGCAAAATGGCGGGCGCATGCGCAGTGCGCCCGCCGAATCTGCCGGCCGGCAGATTCGTTCCAAAGTGCATTTTGATCACTGAGATATAACCTATCTCAGTGATCAAAATAAAAAAAAAATAGTAAATGACACCCCCCCCCCCTTGTCTCCCCCATAGGTAGGGACAATAAAAAAAAATTAAGAATTTTTTTTTTCCACTAAGGTTAGAATAGGGTTAGGGTTAGGGGTAGGGGTAGGGGTAGGGTTAGGGGTAGGGTTAGGGGTAGGGTTAGGGGTAGGGTTAGGGGTAGGGGTAGGGTTAGGGGTAGGGTTAGGGGTAGGGTTAGGGGTAGGGTTACGGGTACGGTTAGGGGTAGGGTTAGGGTATTTTCAGCCATTTTAAAAACTGCATAAAAAAAAGGATAAAAAAAAGGATCAAAAAAAGGATCAAAAAACGCATCAAAAAAGGACAAAAAAAGGACCAAAAAAGGACCTGCGTTTTCTGCCAAGAGCTGCAGTTTTTTAAAAAACAGTCCTGAAAAAAAAAGGATGGAAATCAGGAACGTGTGAACATACCCTAAGACTGCAGATTGAGAATCCTCACATCTCGCACATTCTCAGCCGCCTTCTTCACATCTCTCCACTGGGTCCAGGTCAGGCAATTGTAATGGCCTCTTCAGAAACTTCCAGCACTTCTTTCCTAGAAGATTCTGGAGCGGCCATCCCCTCATTTTGCTGGCAGACCACTCTGCCTTTAGAAAAACAGAAGGGGGTTTTCAGAGTAAATGATGAGTTCATGAAACGGATGGTGTGGGAAGCGTGTTTCCTATAGCTGCCTGTACTAATGATTTATGTTCTGGTTATTGAAAGAACAGTTTCCATATAATAAGTGATTTATAGAAGGACCTGTCACTTGGTCAAAAATAGTAAATTTTTGCTCTAAATGTATCCCTGCTGATACCAAGTATCCCGTTTTTGTTTTTACTTTAAATCCACCATGCGGTAAAAGATATTGGCCTTTTTATATGTATGTAATGTACTGTAAGTGCATTAATATACTCAACATACTGTATGCCAACTTCCCTGGTATCCGTGCCACTCCTGGGTTTATTTGTGATCCGGAAGTGGTTTTTACAATGTAAGTTTATGGAGTGTGAGAACGAGACTCCATAGGTTTATATTGCAAGGGTGACATCCGTCTCACACGTAAAGCGCAGTGTGATCCAGTGAGTGAAATTTAGTGACATGAGTGAGGAGAAGACTGGAACAGATCATCAAGTACATTAAAGAGGACCTGCCATGACGATTTTGCACGGGAAAGTAAAGGAATAGCCATAATGGCGCTGTTATACAAATTAAACAGATACCTTTAGTGAAGAAATCGGCATCCTTGTCTTTGTTAAATCAGCATTTGAGGTGTGGGTGAAATACATTTCAGTGCATTGGGGTGGGACTGTGGGTATGGCCCTGCCCCTGCCTCTCCGCTGCCTCTGGTGTCCGTATCTTCCTCCCATTTCAAAGTTTGCGCCATCGCTATCCTTGTCGCAGGTGATACTTTCACAGACTGATTTCTTGGCAGTCTTCAGTAAAATGTTACATAAATACAACTATTACATCAGTACAAAAGCTGGGGATAATTGTAGAAAACAAAATGTGCTCATTTGTTCATTACAAATTACAAATTGCAAGGAAATGTACAGCAGATAGTGACAGCTAAGGCTACGTTCACACTAGCGTTGTGCGCCGCTGCGTCGGCGACGCGACGCACAACGCACCGAAAAACGCTGCGTTTTTCGATGCGTGCGTCGTTTTTTGACGAAAATCGGACGCAAGAAAAATGCAACTTGTAGCATTTTCTTGGTCCGACGCTAGCGTAAAAAAAGACGCACATGTCGGAAAACGCAACAAGCAAAAACGCATGCGTCCCCCATGTTAAACATAGGGGCGCATGACGCGTGCGTCGCCGCTGCGTCGCCCGACGCTAGCGCGACGCACACTAGCCGAACGCTAGTGTGAACGTAGCCTAAATAATAGCTCAAAGCTCAAATAATATTTAACTTTAACCCCTTAATGACCAGAGGTATTTTTAATTTTGTATTTTCATTTTTTGTCCCCCGTCTTCCAGAGCCATTACTTTTTTATTTTTTGGTCAAAATGGCCATGTGATGGCTTGTTTTTGTGGGACGAGTTGTACTTTTGAACCACACCATTGGTTTTACCATGTTGTGTACTCAAAAACTTTCAAAAAATTCCAAGTGCTGTGAAATTGCAAAAAAAGTGCAATCCCACAGTAGGTTTTTTTACCATGTTCACTAAATGCTAAAACTGACCTGCCATTATCATTCTCCAGGTCATTACGAGTTCAGAGATACCTAACATGTCTAGGTTCTTTCTTTATTTAAGTAGTGAAAATAATTTCCAAATTTCACCCCCCAAAAAATTGCATATTTTCCGATACCCGTGGCTTCTCCATTTTTCATGATCTCGGGTTAGGTGAGGGCTTATGTTTTGTGTGCTGAGCTGAAGTTTTTAATGACACAATCTTTTGATCGCCCGTTAAATGTTGTGGTGAGCAAAAACCCCCCATAATTCTGACATTTTGACTTTTTCTCATTACGCCGTTTAGCGGTCAGGTTAATTCTTTTTTTATATTGATAGATCGGGCGATTCTGAATGCGGCGATACTAACTATGGGTATGTTTTGCTTTTTATTGTTTTATTTTGAATGGGGCAAAAGGGGAGTGATTTGAACTTTTATATTTTTTATTTTTTAAATATTTTTAAAAACATTTTTTTTTTTTACTTTTGGCATGCTTCAATAGTTTCCATGGGATACTAGAAGCTGCCATAATCCAATCGGCTCTGCTATATACAGGCGATGATCAGATTGCCTGTATGTAGCAGAAATGCTCACTTGCTGTGAGTGCCGACCACTAGGCGGCACTCATAGCAATCCGGCAGTGACAACCATAGAGATCTGCTGGAGACCTCTGGTTGTCATGCAAACCCATCGGTGACCCGCGATCACATGATGGGGTCACAGATGAGCGGAATTTCAGGCACACTTGCCGCAATCGCGAGTTAAATGCCGCTGTCTGCCAAATGCCAGAATTATGAGAGAGAGCAAGAGAGAGAGAGACAAAATCAAAAGACCTTGTGAAGATGATGGTGAAAGCTGCTAAGTTTGTGTCAATATCCACAGTGAAACGAGTACTGTATCCAAAAGAAACATAAAAAAGCAAGATTAATGATTGCAAATGCACACAGGAACAAAGATCTTAATTTCTGGAGATATGTCCTGTGGTCTGATGGAACTAAAATGGAACTTTTTGGGCATAATGACCATCGTTATGCTTGGAGGAAAAAGTGAGAAGCTGGGAAGCCTAAGAACACCATCCCAACTGTGAAATACAGGGGTCTCAGCATCATGTTGTGGGGTTGTTTTGCTGCAGGAGGGACTGATGCACTTCATAAAATAGATGGCATCATGACAAAATAAGATTATGTGGCAATACTGAAGCAACATCTCAAGACATCAGCCAGGAAGTTAAAGCTTGGGTGGAAATTGGTCTTCCAAATGGATAATGACCCGAAGCATACTGCCAAAATGGTAACAAAGTGGCTTAAGGATAACAAAGTCAATGTTTTGGAGTGGCCGTCACAAAGCCCTGTTCTTAATCCTGTTTAAAATTTATGGGCAAAGCTGAAAAGGCAGGTGTGAGTAAGGCCACCTACAAACCTGGATCAGTTACTCCAGTTTTGTCAAGGGGAAAGGGCTGAAATTCTGACCAACAATTGTCAGAAGCTTTTGGAAGGATATTCCAAACGTTTGAACCAAGTCATTCAGTTTAAGAGCAATGGTACCAAATGCTGATGAAATGTATGTAAACTTTTGACTTTGCAGTAAGTAATAAAAATGCCTTAAAACATTCTCTCTCTCATTATTCTGGCGGTGGACAGTTTTTAATCATTAAGGTAATCCTAATTAATGTAAAACGGGAAAGGTCTATTCTGATTTTATGTCAGATATTGAGAAAAACATGCATAGGTGTCTTTTTATATAGTGTATGTAAACTTCTAGTTTCAACTGTACATTTTGTGAGTGTGTCACTCAGGATGTTAACCTCAGTGATATGAACCATGAAAAAATGCTCCAACATACTAAGTGCTGAGAGCGGTCAATCAGCCATGTCAAGGGCTGGGTTTTTGTTAACTGAAGGTACCAAAACCCTGAGCTTTGGACAGAGGGGGAATGGTATGTGAGAAGGTCACTGTTAATATACTGGAGAGAAGATAAGCTTGGCCATCAAATCGGCAATTGACACTGTGAGGTACTACCAGCTAGGCAGAAAATTCAGGCTAGTGTTAGACCATGCACCCCTGAGATGGATGAGATAGAGGTATCAGAGGGTCTAGGGTTCCTTGGGGAGGCAACCCACTCCATACTGGGGGTCCCAACAGGGGGCTGAGGCCCAAAAGGGGGGTGGGGCATCCAAGGTCCAAAGGGTTAATGAACGTAGCACCAAAGGTCCCATATTATATGCTGGAGATGTCTCAGCCTCCCAATGCTCCTGGACCCTGACCTCTGAGCAGATGGACTGTAGACTGGGATGCCGCTGTTCATACTATGGGTATCTGACCTGCAATGTGAAAGGTTCACCTAGCGAAGGGCAACAGCTTTGTCTCCTTAAGGTGAATGGTCAGAAATTGACTGGACTGCTAGACTCAGGTAGTTTGGTGATCTCATGAAGGCCACACATCATCTTAAGCTGATTTCTGGGAAGAGGGTTGACGTCCACTGCAACCATGGAGATGCTAAAAACTACCAGTGGCTACAGTGGATATTAAGTACTGAGTCCCATGAGGTCAGCGTGGTTCCGGACTATTGTACGCTATTATCATAGGCCAGGACTTTTGTTTGTTTTAGGACTTGTAGGGTAAGGAGACAGAGCTTGGTTACCTAGATAAGAGACGGGTCACCCCTAGCAGTGTCCCCTGAGGCTGATATTCCTGAGTTAGTGAATCAGTGATCAGTGAAAATTTGGGACTGCTCAAACCAAGGACCTTACATTAAAATGGGTATTTGATGATGTTACTGTTCTAAATGGGGTTGCTCAAGAGCCAGGGGCCCGCCACCAGGTTTCTATACTTTGCAGTAAATGAGGACTTGCTCTGAGTTACTAAACTGAGGGGGGAGGTAATAAGGTAATAGAGCAACTGTTAGTACCAGAAATCCTATAGAAGTAGGGTGGCAGACCTGGCCCATTCTCATGTCAGGGTGGGCATCGACAAAACTCAAGAGTGGTTCCTTCAGGGGTTCTACTGGCCTGGACATCACCAAGAGATTGTAAACTACTGCCAGTCCTGTCCCACCTGTCAACTACCTGCTCCAGTTTCTCACTTCTGTACTCCCCTAATGCCATTACCCTTTATACAGGTCCCATTTGACCACAATGCTATGGATCTTGTCAGATCCCTAGTTAAGTCCACCAGAGTGCACCAATATATCCTGGCGGTCATGAACTATGCAACATGGTACTCTGAGGCAGTGCCACTGAGACACTTCTCCGCCTGGATTATAGCCTGAGAGCTAGTCCATATTTTTTTGTAAGGCCCTCCTGATTACGTAACTCAGGACATTGGTGCACCATCCGCAGACAACCTGGTGCACAGGTTCAACAAAACCTTGAAGTCAATGCTCAAGAAGGTCTAGGAGAAGGATGGCCAAGACTGGGAGTGCCTAGTCCCATATCTGGTGTTTTCTGTTAGGGAAGTCCCACAGGCCTCTACAGGGTTTTCTCCATTCAAGCTGCTGTACAGTCCGCACCATCGTGGACATCTGGATATTGCAAAGAAGACCTGGGAAGCAGAAGTTACATTCTACTGTAGTATCATCGAGCATGTGGCTCAGATGCAGGAAAGAATCGCAAAGGTGATGCTGATTGTGAGAGAGCGTCTTTCAGGCACAAGAGGCCCAGGCACGAGTCTATAATCGGTCGGCGAGGCTGAGAAAGTTTAGACCTGGATATCGAGTGTTAGTGCTGATTTGCACTGTCAGAAGCAATGTCAACTACATGGTCCATCTACCATGGATAAGAAATCCATACTAAATGAAAGGCGTCAACCTGCTTAAGCCACGGCAAGACAGGGAACTCGTGGAAGGCTGTTCACCATATCTCCACACCAGGGTGCGGTCCAAAAGGTAAAAGTGGAGCCTTTGGACTCAGTCAGTGTCCTGTGTGTCTGGAGATGAGATAACCAGAGCTGTGCTCATGCTAAAAAGAACTAAATCAAGTGTTTTTTTCCCTGATTGGATGAATCCCCATAGCTACACATAGTGTACTGTACGCTATTTTGTTTTTCCCATCATGCCAGAAGGTTCTTGTTTAGTTACTTAACTTTACACTGGTTTATAGAGTATGTTTTAATAAACCAGTTGAAAACTTAAATGGAAAGTGTTCCTGTGACTACCTTTTTGAACAGTTGAGTGAGCCGATTACCACAATATATATGCACTGCTCAAAAAAATAAAGGGAACACTTAAACAACAGAATATAACTCCAAGTAAATCAAACTTCTGTGAAATCAAACTGTCCACTTAGGAAACAACACTGTTTGACAATCAATTTCACATGCTGTTGTGCAAATAGAATAGACAACAGATGGAAATTATTGGCAATTATCAAGACACACTCAATAAAGGCGTGTTTCTGCAGGTGGAGACCACAGACCACATCTCAGTACCAATGGTTTCTGGCTGATGTTTTGGTCACTTTTGTATGTTGCTTGTGCTTTCACACTCGTGGTAGCATGAGACGGATTCTACAACCCACACAAGTGGCTCAGGTAGTGCAGCTCATCTAGGATAGCACATCATTGCGAGCTGTGACAAGAAGGTTTGCTGTATCTGTCAGCATAGTTGCCAGAGGATAGGGTGCTACCAGGAGACAGGCCAGTACACTAGGAGACATGGAGGGGACAATAGGAGGGCAACAACCCAGCAGCAGGACTGCTACCTCAGTCTTTGTGCAAGGAGGAACAGGAAGAGCACTTCAAGAGCCCTGCAAAATGACCTCCAGCATGCCACAAATGTGCACAAACGGTTAGAAATCGACTCCATGAGGATGGTCTGAGTGCCTGACGTCCACAGATGGGGGTTGTGCTCACAGCCCAACACCGTTCAGGACACTTGACATTTGCCATAGGACACCAGGATTGGCAAATTCACCACTGGCGCCCTGTGCTCTTCACAGATGAAAGCAGGTTCACGCTGAGCACATATGACAGACGTGACAGAGTCTGGAGACAACCGTGGAGAGCGATCTGCTGCCTACAACATCCTTCAGCATGACCGATTTGGCAGTGGGTCAGTAATGGTGTGGGGTGGCATTTCTTTGGAGGGACCCACAGCCCTCCATGTGTTCGACAGAGGTAGCCTGACTGCCATTAGGTACCAAGGTGAGATCCTCAGATCCCTAGTGAGACCATATGCTGGTGCGGTTAGCCCTGGGTTCCTCCTAATGCAGGACAATGCCAGACCTCATGTGGCTGGAGTGTGTCAGCAGTTCCTGCATGATGAAGGCATTGAAGCTATGGACTGGTCCGCTCCTTCCCCAAACCTGAATCCGATTGAACACATCTGGGACATCATGTCTCGCACCATCCACCAATGTCATGTTGCACCACAGACTGTCCAGGAGTTGGCAGATGCTTTAGTCCAGATCTGGGAGGACCGCCTCATCAGGAGACTGCCCAGGCATTGTAGGGAGGTCATACATGCACATGGAGGCAACACACACACAACTGAACATCATTTCCTTGTCTTGAGGCATTTCCACTGAAGTTGGATCAGCCTGTAATTTGATTTTCCACTTTGATTTTGAGTATCATTCCAAATCCAGACCTCCATGGGATATTCATTTTGATTTACATTGATAATTTTTATGTTTTATTGTTCTCAACACATTCCACTATGTAATGAATAAAGATTTTCCAACTGAAATATTTTATTCAGTGATAACTAGGATGTGGTATCTTAGTGTTCCCTTTATTTTTTTGAGCGGTGTATATTCCCCTTGGGCATCCCAATCCTTTTGTTTTCTTGTCCTGTCTACTTTCATTATTTGTTTTTACTTCTTCATGTATGTCCTCTTTTATCTTTTTAATATTAATTGTACCACATACAGAGTGTTGTCTATTTACAATGCTATATTCATACTCTTCTCCAGATATTTCAGGTTTCATGGCTGGCATTATGTAACATTGAGTTTCAGCTCCCGCCAAAGATTTTCTATTGTGTTCAGGTCTGGATACAGGCTAGGCCACTCCAGGACCTTGAAATGCTTCTGACAGAGCCACTTCTTAGTTGCTCATACTGTGTGTTCTGGGTTACTCTCATGCTGGAAGACAGAGCCAAGATCCATCAATGATTTTACTGTTGGAAGGAGGTTGTAGTCCAAAATCTCGAGATACATGACCCATCCATCCTCCCTTCAATATGGTGCAGTCATCCTGTTCCCAATGAAGAAAAGAACCCCCATGGAATGATGTTTTCCCTCCCATGCTTCACGGTTGGGATAGTGTTCTTGTAATTGTACTCCTCCTCCTTCTTCCTGCAAACACTGTGAGTGGAGTTGATACCAAAAAGTTTAATTTTGGTTTCATCTGACCAAGTGACATGACCTTCTTCCATGCCCCCTCTGGATCATCCACGTGGTCATTGGTGAACTTCGAACGGGCCTGGACATGTGCTGACATGAGCAGGGGGACCTTGCGTGCCCTGCACGATTTTAATCCATGACCGCGTAGTGTGTTACTAACAGAAATGCGGTCCCAACTCTCTTCCATTTATTGACCGGGTCCTTCAGTGTAGTTGTGGGCTGATTCCTGATCTTCCTCAGAATAATCCTTACCCCACAAGGAAAGATTTTGCATGGAGCCCCAGACCAAGGAAGGAAGATTGCTTGTCTTCTTGTGTTTCTTCCATTTTCCAATAATTGTGCTAACTGTTGTTGCCTTCTCACCAAGCTGCTTTGCTATTGTCTTGTGCAGGTCTCCTATTTTGTCCCTGGTGTCATTAGACAACTCTTTGGTCTTGGCCATGGTGGAGAAGTTGGAGTGTGCATGAGTGTGTGAACAAGTGTTTTTTATAAAGGTAACAAGTTCAAACAGGTTCAATTAATACAAGTAATGAGTGCAGAGTAGGAAGGCTTCTTAAAGAAAAACTAAAAGTTATTAAAGGGAATCTGTCACCCCGAAATTGGCCTATATGCGGTGGCCTCCGGCATCAGGGGATTATCTACAGCATTCTGTAATGCTGTAGCTAAGCCCCCGATGTATCCTGAAAGATAAGAAAAACAGGTTATGTTATACTCACCAAGGGGCAGTCTCAAGGCGGTCGCGGTGCGGTCCGATGGGCGTCGCAGTCCGGGTCCAGCGCCTCCTATTTTCATACGATGACATCCTCTTCTTGTTTTCCTGCCGTGGCTCCTGCGTAGGTGTACTTTGTCTGCCCTGTTGAGGGCAGAGCAAAGTACTGCAGTGTGCAGGCGCCGGGCCTCTCTGATCTTTCCCAGCGCCAGCGCACTGCAGTACTTTGCTCTGCCGTCAACAGGGCAGACAAAGTACACCTGCGCAGGAGCCACGGCAGGAAGAAAAGAAGAGGACAACATCGTATGAAGATGGGAGGCGCCGGACCCGGACTGCGACGCCCATTGGACCGGACCGCACTGGGACTGCCCATGGGTGAGTATAATATAACCTCTTTTTCTTATCTTTCAGGATACATCGGGGGCTTATCTACAGCATTACAGAATGCTGTAGATAAGCCCCTGATGCCGGTGGCTTTAGTTTATAGGCCAATTTTGGGGTGACAGATTCCCTTTAAAAATTAATTAAAAATTCTGCATGTAATTCTATGCAGCTGAACTCTCCGGTCCAACCCACCGGCGGCAGTGCCGGGTATTGAGGCGAGAGACTCGCATTGCAATTGCAAGTGGGATACCGGCCTTAGATTCTGTTTCTCACAGTTCAAGTGTGCCTATGATAAAAGTTACGAGCCTCTCAATTCTTTGTAGGTGGGCAAACTTGCAAAATCGCCAGTATATCAAATACTTATTTCCCCACTATATACAGTTAGGGCCAGAAATATTTGGACAGTGACACAAGTTTTGTTATTTTAGCTGTTTACAAAAACATGTTCAGAAATACAATTATATATATAATATGGGCTGAAAGTGCACACTCCCAGCTGCAATATGATAGTTTCCACATCCAAATCGGAGAAAGGGTTTAGGAATCATAGCTCTGTAATGCATAGCGTCCTCTTTTTCAAGGGACCAAAAGTAATTGGACAATGGACTCTAAGGGCTGCAATTAACTCTGAAGGCGTCTCCCTCGTTAACCTGTAATCAATGAAGTAGTTAAAAGGTCAGGGGTGGATTCCAGGTATGTGGTTTTGCATTTGGAAGCTGTTGCTGTGAGCAGACAACATGCGGTCAAAGGAACTCTCAATTGAGGTGAAGCAGAACATCCTGAGGCTGAAAAAAAAGAAAAAATCCATCAGAGAGATAGCAGACATGCTTGGAGTAGCAAAATCAACAGTTGGGTACATTCTGAGAAAAAAGGAATTGACTGGTGAGCTTGGGAACTCAAAAAGGCCTGGGCGTCCATGGATGACAACAGTGGTGGATGATCGCCGCATACTTAATTTGGTGAAGAAGAACCCGTTCACAACATCAACTGAAGTCCAGAACACTCTCAGTGAAGTAGGTGTATCTGTCTCTAAGTCAACAGTAAAGAGAAGACTCCATGACAGTAAATACAAAGGGTTCACATCTAGATGCAAACCATTCATCAATACCAAAAATAGACAGGCCAGAGTTAAATTTGCAGAAAAACACCTCAAGAAGCCAGCTAGCTCAGTTCTGGAAAAGTATTCTATGGACAGATGAGACAAAGATCAACCTGTACCAGAATGATGGGAAGAAAAAAGTTTGGAGAAGAAAGGGAACGGCACATGATCCAAGGCACACCACATCCTCTGTAAAACATGGTGGAGGCAACGTGATGGCATGGGCATGCATGGCTTTCAATGGCACTGGGTCACTTGTGTTTATTGATGACATAAGAGCAGACAAGAGTAGCCGGATGAATTCTGAAGTGTACCGGGATATACTTTCAGCCCAGATTCAGCCAAATGCTGCAAAGTTGATTGGACGGCGCTTCATAGTACAGATGGACAATGACCCCAAGCATACATCCAAAGCTACCCAGGAGTTCATGAGTGCCAAAAAGTGGAACATTCTGCAATGGCCAAGTCAATCTCCAGATCTAAACCCAATTGAGCATGCATTTCACTTGCTCAAATCCAGACTTAAGACGGAAAGACCCACAAACAAGCAAGACCTGAAGGCTGCGGCTGTAAAGGCCTGGCAAAGCATTAAGAAGGAGGAAACCCAGCGTTTGGTGATGTCCATGGGTTCCAGACTTAAGGCAGTGATTGTCTCCAAAGGATTTGCAACAAAATATTGAAAATAAAAATATTTTGTTTGGGTTATGTTTATTTGTCCAATTACTTTTGACCTCCTAAAATGTGGAGTGTTTGTAAAGAAATGTGTACAATTCCTACATTTTCTACCAGATATTTTTGTTCAACCCTTCAAATTAAACGTTACAATCTGCACTTGAATTCTGTTGTAGAGGTTTCATTTCAAATCCAATGTGGTGGCATGCAGAGCCCAACTCGCGAAAATTGTGTCACTGTCCAAATATTTCTGGCCCTAACTGTACATATACAGTGGGGAAAAAGTATCTAGTCAGCCACAAATTGTGCAAGTTCTCCCACTTAAAAAGATGAGAGAGGCCTGTAATTGACATCATAGGTAGACCACAGTTATGAGAGTCAAAATGAGAAAATAAATCCAGAAAATCACCTTGTCTGATTTGGCAAGATTTTTTTGCAAATTATGGGGGAAAATAGGTATTTGGTCACCTAAAAACATGCAAGATTTCTGGCTCTCCCAGACCTGTAACTTCTGCTTTAAATGGCTCCTCTGTCCTCCACTCATTACCTGTAGTAATGGCACCTGTTGGAACTTGTTATCAGTAAAAGGCTTTGTGCACACATTCTGTTTTTGCGCGTTTTTTGGCAGTTTTCCGCTGCAAAAATGCATAGAAGGACCTACCGACAATCTGCAAAGACTTTGAAGAGTTGGGGAAGAAAGTAAAGGAACTGGATGCACAGGTAGTTTTTTCTTCTATCCTTCCAGTAGACGGGCATGGCACCACGAGATGGAACAGGATCCTTGATGCAAACAACTGGCTAAGACGATGGTGCAGACAACAAGGATTCGGATTCCTGGACCACGGTGTGATTTACTTGTACGATGGACTCCTCGCCAGAGACGGACTACACCTCAACAAACCTGGGAAACACACATTCGCCAGAAGACTCGCTACACTCATCAGGAGGGCGTTAAACTAGAAGAAGAGGGGACGGGAAGAAAAACATTAGACTTGAACAAAGAAGATCCAGGAAAACATACTCAGAAGGGAGGTAAGAACATTTCTAAAACAATCCACAGCGAGGAGATTGGAACAAAACAAAATCCTCTAAACTGCATGCTCGCAAACGCCAGAAGCCTGACAAACAAGATGGAAGAACTAGAAGCAGAAATATCTACAGGTAACTTTGACATAGTGGGAATAACCGAGACATGGTTAGATGAAAGCTATGACTGGGCAGTTAACTTACAGGGTTACAGTCTGTTTAGAAAGGATCGTAAAAATCGCAGAGGAGGAGGGGTTTGTCTCTATGTAAAGTCTTGTCTAAAGTCCACTTTAAGGGAGGATATTAGCGAAGGAAATGAGGATGTCGAGTCCATATGGGTCGAAATTCATGGAGGGAAAAATGGTAACAAAATTCTCATTGGGGTCTGTTACAAACCCCCAAATATAACAGAAACCATGGAAAGTCTACTTCTAAAGCAGATAGATGAAGCTGCAACCCATAATGAGGTCCTGGTTATGGGGGACTTTAACTACCCAGATATTAACTGGGAAACAGAAACCTGTGAAACCCATAAAGGCAACAGGTTTCTGCTAATAACCAAGAAAAATTATCTTTCACAATTGGTGCAGAATCCAACCAGAGGAGCAGCACTTTTAGACCTAATACTATCTAATAGACCTGACAGAATAACAAATCTGCAGGTGGTCGGGCATCTAGGAAATAGCGACCACAATATTGTACAGTTTCACCTGTCTTTCACTAGGGGGACTTGTCAGGGAGTCACAAAAACACTGAACTTTAGGAAGGCAAAGTTTGACCAGCTTAGAGATGCCCTTAATCTGGTAGACTGGGACAATATCCTCAGAAATAAGAATACAGATAATAAATGGGAAATATTTAAGAACATCCTAAATAGGCAGTGTAAGCGGTTTATACCTTGTGGGAATAAAAGGACTAGAAATAGGAAAAACCCAATGTGGCTAAACAAAGAAGTAAGACAGGCAATTAACAGTAAAAAGAAAGCATTTGCACTACTAAAGCAGGATGGCACCATTGAAGCTCTAAAAAACTATAGGGAGAAAAATACTTTATCTAAAAAACTAATTAAAGCTGCCAAAAAGGAAACAGAGAAGCACATTGCTAAGGAGAGTAAAACTAATCCCAAACTGTTCTTCAACTATATCAATAGTAAAAGAATAAAAACTGAAAATGTAGGCCCCTTAAAAAATAGTGAGGAAAGAATGGTTGTAGATGACGAGGAAAAAGCTAACATATTAAACACCTTCTTCTCCACGGTATTCACGGTGGAAAATGAAATGCTAGGTGAAATCCCAAGAAACAATGAAAACCCTATATTAAGGGTCACCAATCTAACCCAAGAAGAGGTGCGAAACCGGCTAAATAAGATTAAAATAGATCAATCTCCGGGTCCGGATGGCATACACCCACGAGTACTAAGAGAACTAAGTAATGTAATAGATAAACCATTATTTCTTATTTTTAGGGACTCTATAGCGACAGGGTCTGTTCCGCAGGATTGGCGCATAGCAAATGTGGTGCCAATATTCAAAAAGGGCTCTAAAAGTGAACCTGGAAATTATAGGCCAGTAAGTCTAACCTCTATTGTTGGTAAAATATTTGAAGGGTTTCTGAGGGATGTTATTCTGGATTATCTCAATGAGAATAACTGTTTAACTCCATATCAGCATGGGTTTATGAGAAATCTTTCCTGTCAAACCAATCTAATCAGTTTTTATGAAGAGGTAAGCTATAGGCTGGACCACGGTGAGTCATTGGACGTGGTATATCTCGATTTTTCCAAAGCGTTTGATACCGTGCCGCACAAGAGATTGGTACACAAAATGAGAATGCTTGGTCTGGGGGAAAATGTGTGTAAATGGGTTAGTAACTGGCTTAGTGATAGAAAGCAGAGGGTGGTTATAAATGGTATAGTCTCTAACTGGGTCGCTGTGACCAGTGGGGTACCGCAGGGGTCAGTATTGGGACCTGTTCTCTTCAACATATTCATTAATGATCTGGTAGAAGGTTTACACAGTAAAATATCGATATTTGCAGATGATACAAAACTATGTAAAGCAGTTAATACAAGAGAAGATAGTATTCTGCTTCAGATGGATCTGGATAAGTTGGAAACTTGGGCTGAAAGGTGGCAGATGAGGTTTAACAATGATAAATGTAAGGTTATACACATGGGAAGAAGGAATCAATATCACCATTACACACTGAATGGGAAACCACTGGGTAAATCTGACAGGGAGAAGGACTTGGGGATCCTAGTTAATGATAAACTTACCTGGAGCAGCCAGTGCCAGGCAGCAGCTGCCAAGGCAAACAGGATCATGGGGTGCATTAAAAGAGGTCTGGATACACATGATGAGAGCATTATACTGCCTCTGTACAAATCCCTAGTTAGACCGCACATGGAGTACTGTGTCCAGTTTTGGGCACCTGTGCTCAGGAAGGATATAATGGAACTAGAGAGAGTACAAAGGAGGGCAACAAAATTAATAAAGGGGATGGGAGAACTACAATACCCAGATAGATTAGCGAAATTAGGATTATTTAGTCTAGAAAAAAGACGACTGAGGGGCGATCTAATAACCATGTATAAGTATATAAGGGGACAATACAAATATCTCGCTGAGGATCTGTTTATACCAAGGAAGGTGACGGGCACAAGGGGGCATTCTTTGCGTCTGGAGGAGAGAAGGTTTTTCCACCAACATAGAAGAGGATTCTTTACTGTTAGGGCAGTGAGAATCTGGAATTGCTTGCCTGAGGAGGTGGTGATGGCGAACTCAGTCGAGGGGTTCAAGAGAGGCCTGGATGTCTTCCTGGAGCAGAACAATATTGTATCATACAATTATTAGGTTCTGTAGAAGGACGTAGATCTGGGGATTTATTATGATGGAATATAGGCTGAACTGGATGGACAAATGTCTTTTTTCGGCCTTACTAACTATGTTACTATGTTATGTTAGATTAAGCATCCCATCAATTTAATGCATTCTGCAATTTTTGTGCCCATTTTGCTTTTTTCCGTGAAAAAAACGCATTGTGGAAAAAAAACCAGCATGTTCATTAATTTTGCAGATTTTTCGTGGATTTGCCACTATATTATTGCATTGGGAACCTCCGAAAAAATCAGCAAAAAATCCGCAAAAAAAAAGCGCAAAAAACACGAGCGGATTTCCTGCAAAAGTAGTCCGGATTTGATCAGGAAAATTATGCAAACTTTCCTGAAAGTGTGCACATAGCCTAAAAGACACCTGTACACAACCTCCAACAGTCACACTCCAAACTCCACTATGGTGAAGACCAAAGAGCTGTCGAAGGACACCAGAAACAAAATTGTAGTCCTGCACCAGGCTGGAAAACTGAATCTGCAATAGGCAAGCTGCTTAGTGTGATGAAATCAACTTTGGGAGCAATCTTGGACTCCACGCAAGATCTCACCCCGTGGGGTCAAAAAGATCATAAGAACGATGAACAAAAATCCTAGAACCACAGAGGGGGACCTAATGAATGACCTGCATAGAGCTGGGACCACCGTAGCAAAGGCTACCATCAGTAACACACTACACCGCCATGGACTCAGATCCTACAGTGACAGATGTGTCCCCCTGCTTAAGGGCAGTCCCACACGTCCAGATAATTCCAATACCGGAAAAATCAGTACCGGAATTATCCGTGTCCGTGTGCCCGTGCGTTTCTGTGGCACATCAGTGTGGCACACGGGCGGCACACGTGTGCCGCCCGTGTGCCCACTGGGTACCACACGCACCGTGCAGGAGACAGCACTAAAGTTTAGTGCTGTCCCCTGCATCTGGTGCTGAAGCCACGATTCATATCTTCTCTGCAGCAGCGTTTTCTGTAAAGAAGATATGAATAATCTTTTTTTTTGTTTCTTATGTTTAAAATAAAGGTCCATGTCCGCAACCCCCTCCCACCCCCTGTGCGCCCGCCCGCTGTTCTTAAAATACTCACCCGGCTCCCTCGCTGGCTGGCGCTGCTTCCTGTCCTGGCCGCACCTTCTACTGTATGAGCGGTCACATGGGGCCGCTCATTTACAGTAATGAATATGCGGCTCCACCCCTATGGGAGGTGGAGCCGCATATTCATGACTGTAATCGGCGGCCCCACGTGACCGCTCATACAGTAGAAGGTACGGCCAGGACAGGAAGCAGCGCCAGCCAGCGAGGGAGCCGGGTGAGTATTTTAACCCCTTCCCGACCCATGACGCCACGTAGGCGTCATGAAAGTCGGTGCCATTCCGACCCATGACGCCTATGCGGCGTCATGGAAAGATCGCGTCCCTGCAGATCGGGTGAAAGGGTTAACTCCCATTTCACCCGATCTGCAGGGACAGGGGGAGTGGTAGTTTAGCCCAGGGGGGGTGGCTTCACCCCCTCGTGGCTACGATCGCTCTGATTGGCTGTTGAAAGTGAAACTGCCAATCAGAGCGATTTGTAATATTTCACCCATTATAACGG
The DNA here is from genome assembly GCF_032444005.1 of Ranitomeya imitator. Classification (NCBI taxonomy): domain Eukaryota; kingdom Metazoa; phylum Chordata; class Amphibia; order Anura; family Dendrobatidae; genus Ranitomeya; species Ranitomeya imitator. The sequence goes on along the minus strand of NC_091284.1, from coordinate 490,968,611 downwards.
GTGAAATATTACAATCCAGCCATGGCCGATGCTGAAATATCATCGGCCATGGCTGGAAATACTAGTGTGCCCCCACCCCACCCCTCCGATCGCCCCCCCACCCCCCCGATCTGGCCGGTACACTGCTCCGGCTCCCCTCCGTCCAGTGCTCCGCTCCCCCCCCGTGCTCGTGTCCGCTCCCCCCGTGCTCCAATCACCCCCCCATGCTCCAATCACCCCCCCTGCACTCCGATCCACCCCCCCCCCGTGCTCCGTTCCACCCCCCCGTGCTCCGTTCCAGCCCCCCCGTGCTCCGTTCCACGCCCCCCGCGCTCCGTTCCACCCCTCCCGCGCTCCGATTCCCCCCCCCCGTGCTCCGATCCCCCCCCCCGTGGTCCCCCCCCACCCCATCATACTTACCGATCCAGCCGTGGTCCCGTCCGTCTTCTCCCGGGCGCCGCCATCTTCCAAAATGGCGGGCGCATGCGCAGTGCGCCCGCCGAATCTGCCGGCCGGCAGATTCGTTCCAAAGTGCATTTTGATCACTGAGATATAATCTATCTCAGTGATCAAAATAAAAAAAATAATAAATGACCCCCCCCTTTGTCACCCCCATAGGTAGGGACAATAAAAAAATAAAGAAATTTTTTTTTTTCCACTAATGTTAGAATAGGGTTAGGGGTAGGGTTAGGGTTAGGGTTAGGGCTAGGGGTAGGGTTAGGGTTAGGGTTAGGGGTAGGGTTAGGGGTAGGGTTAGGGTTAGGGGTAGGGTTAGGGTTAGGGGTAGGGTTAGGGCTAGGGTTAGGGTTAGGAATGTGCACACGTATTCTGGTCCTCTGCGGATTTTTCCGCTGCGGATTTGATAAATCCGCAGTGCTAAACCGCTGCGGATTTATGGCGAATTTACCGCGTTTTTTTCTGCGCATTTCACTGCGGTTTTACAATTGCGATTTTCTATTGGAGCAGTTGTAAAACCGCTGCGGAATCCGCACAAAGAAGTGACATGCTGCGGAATGTAAACCGCTGCGTTTCCGTGCAGTTTTTCCGCAGCATGTGTACAGCGATTTTTGTTTCCCATAGGTTTACATTGAACTGTACACTCATGGGAAACTGCTGCGGATCCGCAGCGTGTGCACATACCTTTAGAATTAGGCTATGTGCACACGGTGCGGATTTGGCTGCGGATCCGCAGCAGTGTTCAATCAGGTTTACAGTACCATGTAAACATATGAAAAACCAAATCCGCTGTGCCCATGGTGCGGAAAATACCGCGCGGGAACGCTGCGTTGTATTTTCCGCAGCATGTCAATTCTTTGTGCGGATTCCGCAGCGTTTTACACCTGTTCCTCAATAGGAATCCGCAGGTGAAATCCGCACAAAAAACACTGGAAATCCGTGGAAAATCCGCAGGTAAAACACAGTGCCTTTTACCCGCAGATTTTTCAAAAATGGTGCGGAAATATCTCACACGAATCCGCAACGTGGGCACATGGCCTTAGGGTTAGGGTTGGAATTAGGGTTGTGGTTAGGGTTAGGGGTGTGTTGGGGTTAGTGTTGTGGTTAGGGGTGTGTTGGGGTTAGTGTTGGGGTTAGGGGTGTGTTGGGGTTAGGGTTGTGATTAGGATTATGGCTACAGTTGGGATTAGGGTTAGGGGTGTGTTGGGGTTAGTGTTGGAGTTAGAATTGAGGGGTTACCACTGTTTAGGCACATCAGGGGTCTCCAAACGCAACATGGCGCCACCATTGATTCCAGCCAATCTCGTATTCAAAAAGTCAAATGGTGCTCCCTCACTTCCGAGCCCTGCCGTGCGCCCAAACAGTGGTTTACCCCCACATATGGGGTATCAGCGTACTCAGGACAAACTGGACAACAATATTTGGGGTCCAATTTCTCCCATTATCCTTGGCAAAATAGGAAATTCCAGGCTAAAAAATCATTTTTGAGGAAAGAAAAATTATTTTTTATTTTCATGGCTCTGCGTTATAAACTTCTGTGAAGCACCTGGGGGTTTAAAGTGCTCAATATGCATCTAGATAAGTTCCTTGGGGGGTCTAGTTTCCAAAATGGGGTCACTTGTGGGGGAGCTCCAATGTTTAGGCACACAGGGGGCTCTCCAAACGCGACATGGTGTCCGCTAACAATTGGAGCTAATTTTCCATTCAAAAAGTCAAATGGCGCGCCTTCCCTTCCGAGCCCTGCCGTGTGCCCAAACAGTGGTTTACCCCCACATATGAGGTATCGGCGTACTCGGGAGAAATTGCCCAACAAATTTTATGATCCATTTTATCCTACTGCCCATGTGAAAATGAAAAAATTGAGGCGAAAATAATTTTTTTGTGAAAAAAAAGTACTTTTTCATTTTTACAGATCAATTTGTGAAGCACCTGAGGGTTTAAAGTGCTCACTAGGCATCTAAATAAGTTCCTTGGGGGGTCTAGTTTCCAAAATGGGGTCACTTGTGGGGGAGCGCCAATGTTTAGGCACACAGGAGCTATCCAAACGCGACATGGTGTCCGCTAACGATGGAAATAATTTTTCATTCAAAAAGTCAAATGGCGCTCCTTCCCTTCCGAGCCTTACCATGTGCCCAAACAGTGGTTTACCCCCACATGTGAGGTATTGGTGTACTCAGGAGAAATTGCCCAACACATTTTAGGATCCATTTTATCCTGTTGCCCATGTGAAAATGAAAAAATTGAGGCTAAAAGAATTTTTTTGTGAAAAAAAAGTACTTTTTCATTTTTACGGATCAATTTGTGAAGCACCTGGGGGTTCAAAGTGCTCACTATGCATCTAGATAAGTTCCTTGGGGCGTCTAGTTTCCAAAATGGGGTCATTTGTGGGGGAGCTCCAATTTTTAGGCACACGGGGGCTCTCCAAACGTGACATGGTGTCCGCTAAAGAGTGGAGCCAATTTTTGATTCAAAAAGTCAAATGGCGCTCCTTCCCTTCCAAGCCCTGCCGTGCGCCCAAACAGTGGTTTACCCCCACATATGAGGTATCAGCGTACTCAGGACAAATTGGACAACAACTTTCGTGGTTCAGTTTCTCCTTTTACCATTGGGAAAATAAAAAAATTGTTGCTAAAAGATAATTTTTGTGACTAAAAAGTTAAATGTTCATTTTTTCTTTCCATGTTGCTTCTGCTGCTGTGAAGCACCTGAAGGGTTAATAAACTTCTTGAATGTGGTTTTGAGTACCTTGAGGGGTGCAGTTTTTAGAATGGTGTCACTTTTGGGTATTTTCAGCCATATAGACCCCTCAAACTGACTTCAAATGTGAGGTGGTCCCTAAAAAAAATGGTTTTGTAAATTTCGTTGTAAAAATGACAAATCGCTGGTCAAATTTTAACCCTTATAACTTCCTAACAAAAAAAAATTTTGTTTCCAAAATTGTGCTGATGTAAAGTAAACATGTGGGAAATGTTATTTATTAACTATTTTGTGTCACATATCTCTCTGGTTTAACAGAATAAAAATTCAAAATGTGAAAATTGCGAAATTTTCAAAATTTTCGCCAAATTTCCGTGTTTATCACAAATAAATGCAGAATTTATTGACCTAAATTTACCACTAACATGAAGCCCAATATGTCACGAAAAAACAATCTCAGAACCGCTAGGATCCGTTGAAGCGTTCCTGAGTTATTACCTCATAAAGGGACACTGGTCAGAATTGCAAAAAACGGCAAGGTCTTTAAGGTCAAAATAGGCTGGGTCTTGAAGGGGTTAAGAACAGCGGGCGGGCGCACAGGGGGTGGGAGGGGGGTGGGGACATGGACCTTTATTTTAAACATGAGAAACAACAAAAATAAAGGATTATTTATATCTTCTCTACAGCAAACGCTGCTGCAGAGAAGATATGAATCGCGGCTTCAGCACCATGTGGGGGGGACAGCGCTTACTGTAGCGCTGTCTCCTGCACGGCACACGGACTGCACAAGGACAACGTCCATGTGCGGTACGTGTTTAACACGGACCCATTGACTTTAATGGGTCCGTGTAATCTGTGCGCTCCCACGAACACTGACATGTCTCCGTGTTTGGCACACGGAGACACAGTCCGCAAAAAATCAATGACATCTGCACAGATGCATTGATTTGAATGTGTCTACGTGTGTCAGTGGCTCCGGTATGTGAGGAAACTGTCACCTCACGTACCGGAGCCACTGACGTGTGAAACCGGCCTCAGCCAGTATATGACAGGGGCCAACTGAAGTTTGCTAGAGAGCATTTGGATTATCCAGAAGAGTATTGGAAGAATGTCATATGGTCTGATGAAACCAAAGTAGAACTGTTTGATAGAAACAAAACTCGTTGTGTTTGGAGGAGACAGAATGCTGAGTTGCATCCAAAGAACACCATACCTACTGTGAAGTATGGGGGTAACAACATCATGCTTTGGGGCTGTTTCTCTGCAAAGGGACTACGACTGATCCATGTACATGAAAAAATGAATGGAGCCATGTATCGTGAATTTTTAGTGCAAACCTCCTTCCATCAGCAAGGGCATTAACCCCTTCGTGACATGCGCCGTACTAGTACTGCGCTGCCGGCACTGCATTAGTGCCAGCAGCAGTACTAGTACGGCGCACCGATCACCGCGGTCTCGCGCTGAGCGCCGCGGTGATCGGGTGTGGGTGTCAGCTGTATATGACAGCTGACACCCCGCAGCAATGCCCACGATCGGCGCTATCGCCGATCGCGGGCATTTAACCCCTCTGATGCCGCTGTCAGTAGTGACAGCGGCATAGAGGGGGATCGCGCAGGGACGGGAGCTCCCTGCGCTCTCCCACCGGAGCAACGCAATGAGATCGCGTTGCTCCGGTGACCCGGAAGGAGTCCCCGGATCCAAGATGGCCGCCGGACTCCTTCCGGGTCATGAAGTGACCTGGCTAGCCGGCGCCTGCTGAGAGCAGGCGCTGGAGAGCCAGCTAAACTGCATGTCAGATCGTTGATCTGACACTGTGCTATGCACAGTGTCAGATCAACGATCTGATCTAATACAGAGATGTCCCACCCTGGGACAATGTTAGAAAGTTAAAAAAAAAAAAAATAGAATGTGTAAAAAAAAATTAAAAAAAATCCCCAAATAAAAAAAAAAAAACATTTCCCAATAAATCCATTTATTTATGTAAAAAAAAAACCAAACAATAAATGTGCACATATTTGGTATCGCCGCGTCCGTAACGACCTGCTCTATAAAACTATCCCACTAGTTAACCCCTTCAGTGAACACCGCAAAAAAAAAACAAGGCAAAAAACAACGCTTTATTATCATACAGGCGAACAAAAAGTGGAATAACACGCGATCAAAACGACGGATATAAATAACCATGGTACCGCTGAAAATGTCATCTTGTCCTGCAAAAAAAAAGCCACCATACAGCATCATCAGCAGAAAAATAAAAAAGTTATAGCTCTCAGAATAATGCGATGCAAAAACAATTATTTTTTTATATAAAATAGTTTTTATTGTGTAAAAGCGCCAAAACATAAAAAAAATTACATAAATGAGGAATCGCTGTAATCGTACTGACCCGAAGAATAAAACTGCTTTATCCATTTTACCACACGTGGAACGGTATAAACGCCTCCCCCAAAAGAAATTCATGAATAGCTGGTTTTTGTTCATTCCGCCTCCCAAAAATCGGAATAAAAAGCGATCAAAAAATGTCATCTGCCCGAAAATGTTACCAATAAAAACGTCAACTCGTCCCGCAAAAAACAAGACCTCATATGACTCTGTGGGCCAAAATATGGATAAATTATAGCTCTCAAAATGTGGTGATGCAAAAACTATTTTTTGCAATAAAAAGCGTCTTTTAGTGTGTGACGGCTGCTAATCATAAAAATCCGCTAAAAAACACGCTATAAAAGTAAATCAAACCCCCCTTCATCACCCCCTTAGTTAGGGAAAAATAATAAAATGTAAAAAAATGTATTTATTTCCATTTTCCCATTAGGGCTAGGGTTAGGGCTAGGGTTAGGGCTAGGGTTAGGGCTAGGGTTAGGGCTAGGGCTAGGGTTAGGGCTAGGGATAGGGTTGGGGTTAGGGTTTCAGTTATAATTGGGGGTTTCCACTGTTCAGGCACATCAGGGGCTCTCCAAACGCGACATGGCGTCCGATCTCAATTCCAGCCAATTCTGCTTTGAAAAAGTAAAACAGGGCTCCTTCCCTTCCGAGTTCTCCTGTGTGCCCAAACAGTGGTTCCCCCCAACATATGGGGTATCAGCGTTCTCAGGACAAGTTGGACAACAACTTTTGGGGTCCAATTTGTCCTGTTACCCTTGGGAAAATAAAAACATAGGGGATAAAATATCATTTTCGTGGAAAAAAAAATATTTTTTATTTTCACGGCTCTGCGTTATAAACTGTAGTGAAACACTTGTTGGTTCAAAGCTCTCACAACACATCTAGATAAGTTCCTTGGGGGGTCTAGTTTCCAATATGGGGTCACTTGTGGGGGGTTTCTACTGTTTAGTTACATCAGGGGCTCTGCAAATGCAACATGACGCCTGCAGACCAATCCATCTAAGTCTGCATTTCAAATGGCGCTCCTTCCCTTCCGAGCTCTGCCATGCGCCCAAACAGTGGTTCCCCCCAACATATGGGGTATCAGCGTTCTCAGGACAAGTTGGACAACAACTTTTGGGGTCCAATTTGTCCTGTTGCCCTTGGGAAAATAAAAACATAGGGGATAAAATATCATTTTCGTGGAAAAAAAAATATTTTTTATTTTCACGGCTCTGCGTTATAAACTGTAGTGAAACACTTGTTGGTTCAAAGCTCTCACAACACATCTAGATAAGTTCCTTGGGGGGGTCTAGTTTCCAATATGGGGTCACTTGTGGGGGGTTTCTACTGTTTAGGTACATCAGGGGCTCTGCAAATGCAACATGACGCCTGCAGACCAATCCATCTAAGTCTGCATTTCAAATGGCGCTCCTTCCCTTCCGAGCTCTGCCGTGCACCCAAACAGTGGTTCCCCCCAACATATGGGGTATCAGCGTTCTCAGGACAAGTTGGACAACAACTTTTGGGGTCCAATTTGTCCTGTTACCCTTGGGAAAATAAAAACATAGGGGATAAAATATCATTTTCGTGGAAAAAAAATATTTTTTATTTTCACGGCTCTGCGTTATAAACTGTAGTGAAACACTTGTTGGTTCAAAGCTCTCACAACACATCTAGATAAGTTCCTTGGGGGGTCTAGTTTCCAATATGGGGTCACTTGTGGTGGGTTTCTACTGTTTAGGTACATCAGGGGATCTGCAAATGCAACATGACACCTGCAGTACATGCCATCTAAGTCTGCATTTCAAACGGTGCTCCTTCCCTTCCGAGCTCTGCCATGCACTCAAACGGTGGTTCCCCCCCACATGTGGGGTATCAGCGTACTCAGGACAAATTGGACAATAACATTTGTGGTCCAATTTCTCCTGTTACCCTTGGGAAAAAAAAATTGCGGGCTAAAACATCATTTTGTGGAAAGAAAAAATGATTTTTTAATTTTCACAATGCTACATTCTAAACTTTAGTGAAACAATTGGGGGTTAAAAGTGATCACCACACATCTAGATAAGTTCCTTAGGGGGTCTTCTTTCTAAAATGGGGTCACTTGTGGGGGGTTTCCACTGTTAAGGCACGTCAGGGGCTCTCCAAATGCGACATGGCGTCCGATCTCAATTCCAGCCAATTTTGCATTGAAAAGTCAAATGGCACTCCTTCCCTTCCGAGCTCTGCCATGCGCTCAAACAGTGGTTTATCCCCATATATGAAGTATCGACATACTCAGGACAAATTGCACAACAACTTTTGGGGTCCAATTTATCCTTTTACCCTTGGGAAAATAAAAAATTTGGGGCAAAAAGATCATTTTTTTGTGAAAATTAATATAAATTTTTTTTTACGGCTCTACATTATAAACTTCTGTGAAGCACTTGGAGGTTCAAAGTGCTCACCACACTAGATTAGTTCCTTAGGGGGTCTACTTTCCAAAATGGTGTCACTTGTGGGGGTTTCCACTGTTTAGGCACATCAGGGGCTCTCCAATCGTGACATGGGCTCCGATCTCAATTCCAGCAAATCTTGCATTGAAAAGTCAAATGGCGCTCCTTCCCTTCCGAGCTCTGCCATGTGCCCAAACAGTGGTTTACCCCCACATATGGGGTATCAGCGTACTCAGGACAAATTGTACAACGACTTTTGTGGTCCAATTTCTCTTGTTACCCTTGGTAAAATGAAACAAATAGGACCTGAAGTAAAAATTTTGTGAAAAAAAAGTAAAATGTTCAATTTTTTTAAACATTCAAAAAATTCCTGTGAAGCACCTGAAGGGTTAATAAACTTTTTGAATGTGGTTTTGAGTACCTTGAGGGGTGCAGTTTTTAGAATGGTGTCACTTTTGGGCATTTTCTGTCATATAGACCCCTCAAAGTCACTTCAAGTGTGAGGTGGTCCGTAAAAAAATGGTTTTGCAAATTTTGTTGCAAAAATGAGAAATCGCTGGTCAACTTTTAACCCTTATAACGTCCTAACAAAAAAAAAATATGTTTCCAAAATTGTGCTGATGTAAAGCAGACATGTGGGAAATGTTGTTTATTAACTATATTATGTGATATAACTCTCTAATTTAAGGGCATAAAAACTAAGAGTTTGAAAATTGCTAAATTTTCATAATTTCCGACAAACTTTTGTTTTTTTCACAAATAAATGCAAGTCATATCGAAGAAGTTTTACCACTATCATGAAGTACAATATGTCACGAGAAAACAATGTCAGAATCACCAGGATCCGTTGAAGCGTTTCAGAGTTATGACCTCATAAAGTGACAGTGGTCAGAATTGTAAAAATTGGCCCTGTCACTTAGGTGAAAACAGGCTTTGGGGTGAAGGGGTTAAAGATGAAACGTGGATGGGTATTTCAGAATGATAATGATCCCAAGCACACCGACAGGGCAATGAAGGAGTGGCTTCATAAAAAGCATATGAAGGTCCTGGAGTGGCCTAGTCAGTCTCCAGATCTAAACCCCATAGAAAACCTTTGGAGGGAGTTGAAAGTTCGTGTTGCACAGCGACAGGACCAAACATCACTGCTCTAGAGGAGATCTGCATGGAGGAATAGGCCAACATACTATTAGGGCTAGCGGAACGCACCGAGTAAATAGATGAAGTTATTGGTGCTTTCGCAGCCCGAGGTCCACCGTGAAGGAGGAACCTGCTGCTAGCAAATGGCACTATATGGTGGTATAAGCGAACTCTGTTACTTGACCGAGTCGCCAACAAAAAAAAGCACTGTGCCCTGTTAGACTTACAGGAGTACACAGCTAACTGCTGAGCTGATAGCAGTCAGTGGTCTTGCATACACACAAACTCCTCACCGGAGGTGGGATTGACGTCTATGCTGAGCAGGCTCCAATGCGGCAGGAGAAGAATGGGAGACCGCAGCGGAGATGGCTTGAGATTCCCCCTTGCAGAGGCGGGAACTCAACCCCTAACAGATACTACCAACAGTGTGTGCCAACCTTGTGAAGACTTACAGAAAACCTTTGACCACTGTCATTGCCAATAAATGATATATAACAAATATTGAGATGAACTTTTGTTAATGACCATATACTTATTTTCCACCATAATTTGCTAAATAAATCCTGCCAAATCAGACAAGGTGATTTTCTGTATCTGCTTTCTCATTTTGACTCTCATAGTTGTGGTCTTCCTTTGATGTCAATTACAGGCCTCTCTCATCTTTTTAAGAAGGAGAACTTGGTGGCTGACTATATACTTTTTCCCCACTGTATATATATACATATATCCATCTATCTACAATGGGTACAGAAACTATTCAGACCCCTTTAAATTGTACACTCTTTGTTTCATTGCAGCCATATGGTAAATTAAAAAAGGTCATGGTTTTTCACATTAATGTACACTCTGCACCCCATCTTGACTGAAAAAAAACAGAAATGTAGAAATTTTTGCAAATTTAAGGAAAAAGAAAAACTGAAATATCACATGGTCATAAGTACTCAGACCCTTTGCTCAGACACTCATACTTAAGTCACATGCTGTCCATTTCCTTGTGATCCTACTTGAGATGGTTCTACTCCTTCATTGGAGTCCAGCTATGTTTAATTAAACTGATAAGACATTATTTTGAACGGCACACACCTGTCTATATAAGACCTCACAGCTCACAGTGCATGTCAGACCAAATGAGAATCATGAGGGCAAAGGAACTGGCCAAGGAGCTCAGAGACAGAATTGTGGCAAGGCACAGATCTGGCCAAGGTTACAACAGAATTTCTGCAGTACTCAAGGTTCCTAAGAGCACAGTGGCCTATAAAACTCTAAAATGGAAGAAGTTTGGGACCACCAGAAGTCTTCCTAGACCTGGCCGTCCAGTCAAACTGAGCAATCATGGGAGAAGAGTTTTGGTGAGAGAGGTAAAAAAAAACCAAGATCACTGTGGCTGAGCTCGAGATGCAGTAGGGAGATGGGAGAAAGTTCCAACTATCACTGCAGCCCTACACCAGTCGGGCCATTATGGCAGAGTGGCCCAACGAAAGTCTCTCCTCAGTGCAAGACATATGAAAGCCCACATAGGGATTGCTAAAAAACACATGAAGGACTCCCAGACTATGAAAAATAAGATTCTCTGGTCTGATGTGATGAGAATAGACCTTTTTGGTGATAATTCTAAGCGGAATGTGTGGAGAAAACCAGGCACTAATCATCACCTGCCCAATACAATCCCAACAGTGGTCGAGGCAGCATCATGCTATGGGGGTGTTTATCAGCCTCAGGGACTGGATGACTGGTTGTCATTGAAGGAAACATGAATGCGGCCAAGTACAGAGGTATCCTGGATGAAAACCTCTTCCAGAGTGCTCTGGACCTCTGACTTGGCCAAAGGTTCACCTTACAACAAGACAATGACCCTAACCACACAGCTAAAATAACAAAGGAGTGGCTTCAGAACAACTCTGTGACCATTATTGACTGGCCCAACCAGACCCCTGAAATAAAACCAATTGAGCATCTCTGGAGAGAAGCTAATAATGGCTGTCTACCAACGTTCACCATCCAACCTGACGGAACTGGAGAGCATCTGCAAGGAAGAATGGCAGAAGATCCCCAAATCCAGGTGTGAAAAACTTGTTGTATCATTCCCAATAAGACCCATGGCTGTAGTAGCTCAAAAGGGTGCTTCTACTCATTACTGAGGAAAGGGTCTGAATAATTATGACTATGTGATATTTCAGTTTTTCTTTTTAAATAAATTTGCAAAAATTACTACATTTCTGTTTTTTTCAGTCAAGATGGGGTTCAGAGTGTACATTAGTGAGAGAAAAAATGAACTTTTTTGAATTTACCAAATGGCCGTAATGAAACCAAGAGTGATATATACAGTTATATACACAAAGATATATACAGTTGTGCTCAAAAGTTTACATACCCCGGCAGAATTTTTTGCTTTCTTGGCCTTTTTTCAGAGAATATGAATGATAACACCAGAACCTTCACTTTGTTCTGCTGTAGCCAATGACAGGTCGACTTCACCCAACCACTAACCGTGAGTGGAGAAATGGTTTGGTGTTATCATTCATATTTTCTGAAGTGTTGTGCTGGAATTTATTTGCATACTCAGCCTTCAGGATGGAATTAAGTATAGTTCTGCACTTAGGTATCTAGAAATCAACAATTGCGGCCATCACCTCTGCCTAAGTTGACTGATGGAAAGAACACCATTTATCTCTAACCAACATTCAATCCATCCCTTACAAACTTTACCATTGCTAGGGTTGAAATGGAAAATGCCTTAGAGAATTAGGGGACCTGTCCCTATAATAATAATAATAATAATAATAATAATAATAATAAGTTCCCTATGGAACCTTACTATTTTTCCACATTCACACAAAACAAGTCTGCACCCCTCCATCACCCAACACACCTAAACCAATAGAAAAAAAACAATATTTACAATGCTATTGGGTTTCAAGACTGAGTTGAAGTTATGTCCTGAAACTTATATAAAACAGAGAAACAATCTATATATATAATTGTCTAAGGGTCACTTCCGTCTTTCTGTCCGTCCTTCTTTCTGTCACGGATATTCATTGGTTGCGGCCTCTGTCTGTCATGGAATCCAAGTCACTGATTTGTCTTTCCAGCTGCCTGTCATGGCTGCCACGACCAATCACATGGCTGCTGCGACCAATCAGCGACAGGCACAGTCCGATTAGTCCCTCCCTACTCCCCCTGCAGTCACAGTGGCCACCGCCCGCTTCATACTCCCCGTAGTCAGTGTGCCCGGCGCCCGCTCCATACTCCCCGTAGTCAGTGTGCCCGGCGCCTCTCCATACTCCCCGCAGTCAGTGTCCCCGGCGCCCGCTCCATACTCCCCACTCCATACTCTCCATAGTCAGTGTGCCCAGCGCCCGCTCCATACTCCCCGCTCCATACTCCCCGCAGTCAGTGTCCCCGGCGCCCGCTCCATACTCCCCACAGTCAGTGTCCTCGGCGTTCGCTCCATATTCCCCGCAGTCAGTGTCCCCGGCACCCGCTCCATATTCCCCGATTCATACTCCCCGCAGTCAGCGCCCGCTCCATACTCCCCTCCGGTCACCGCTCACACAGGGTTAATGCCAGCGGTAATGGACCGCGTTATGCCGCGGGTAACGCACTCCGTAACTGCTGCTATTAACCCTGTGTGACCAAGTTTTTACTATTGTTGCTGCCTATGCAGCGTCAATAGTAAAAAGATCTGTTAAAAATAATAAAAAAACAAAAAACCTGCTATTCTCACCTTCCGTCGTCGGACGATGCGCTCGCGCCGGCCGCCATCTTCCGTTCCCAGAGATGCATTACGAACTTATCCAGAAGACTTAGCGGTCTTACGAGACCGCTAAGTCATCTGGGTAATTTCACAATGCATCCTGGGAACGGAAGATGGCGGCCGCATCACACAGCTTCGCTGGATCCCAGGGGTGAGTATATAACTATTTTTTATTTTAATTATTTTTTTTAACAGGGATATGGTGCACACACTGCTAAATACTGCGTGGGCAGTGTTATATACCTACGTGTCTGGGCAATATACTACGTGACTGGCCAATATACTACGTGACTGGCCAATATACTACGTGACTGGGCAATATACTACGTCGCTGGGCAATATACTACATCGCTGGGCAATATACTACGTCGCTGGGCAATATAGTACGTGACTGGGCAATATACTACATGGCTCTGTGCTGAATACTACGTCGCTGGGCAATATACTATGTCGCTGGGCAATATACTACGTGGCTGGGCAATATACTAAGTGACTGGGCAATATACTATGTGGCTGTGCAATATACTATGTGGCTGGGCTTGGCTCCAGGTTCAGTGGAGACAGACCTTGCTCTAACTCAGCATGGATAGCTGTCTACAACTCTTGAGCTGTGTGACTGCAATCTCCAAGGCATATTAATTTTCACACTCCCTGATTGTGGTGAGCCACGGCTGCACAGTACGGAGGTGGGAGAATTCTATCTGCAAAGTTGGAATGCATGTCTGATTAAGCGAGAGTTTGAGGGCACAGGTGGAGGCCCTATAGGAGGTGGAGGAGCCAGAAGCAGTGGATAAAGTGTTAGATACAGAGGTTTTTCCCACAAGCCTTGGCGATTCAAAGACTTGCGGAGCAGCCCCTTGAACGTCTGCCCCCACAGCCACTAGAGTCATACAGTGCCCAATCAGCAAGATATAACATCCCTGTCCAGGTGTCAGTAGTGAAATGCACCATGGCAGACATAGATTTTTTTCAGTGAACAGGTGATGTTGTCTGTGACAGAGAAGTAATGGCAACTAGGCAACTGGTACTGAGGGACTGTGACGGCCATCAACTTTCTGAAACCGTCTGTATCCACCAGGCGGAAAGGCATCTTTTCTGTGGCCAACAGATTGGAGATGGAGGAGTTCAAGCTCTTAGCTTTGGCATATGTAGATGTAAGCATTCTTTTATGTGACCACAACTGAGGGACTGAGGTCTGGCTGATGTGCTGAGATAGGGTGGAGTACGGAGAACAGGACAAAGTGAAGGACTGTGAGTGAGATGCAGGCGGAGATGTTATGGTGGATTGAGAAAGATGTGTTGTGCTAGGTGACACAAAAGCATCAGTCATGTTTACTTTCGTAACAGGTGACGGGCTCTCACTGTAAACAATTGGAATTTCTGTGGCCTGAGACCTGTAGAAGATTTGGCATGGTGATGGAGGAGGAAGCAGAAGCAGATGTGGTTGATGGGACGGACGTTGGTTGGCGAGACTCCCTAGTCAGCATTTTAACGCAGTGAGATTGCAACACTAAGGCATGTTGATCGCGCATGTGCCGGTTCATGCATGCAGTTCTCATTTCTCATCCTTGTTTCTTCTGTTTTTTTCTCTTTCATTTTTTTTTATTGAAGATGTGTGCCTTCTTCCAAGCCAATAAACAGACCCCTGGAAGGTCACGTTTTTATGCAAATGGTTCACTAAGCAATAACATATGGGATAGCTGACGCACCACTGCAATATGCAGATATAATATATAAAGGGGGTGCAAGACTGATGGCTAATAATGCAAACTAACAAAAGCACAAGAAACAAGAGCCATCAAAATATCTGCACACCACCAAAGTTATGATAAAAATAATATAAGCTTTATTGGGAACACTGTATGCCAAAATATACATAGATATATAAACGTATGAAATCTTCCAGACGTGTCCCTGCCCTCTGCACTTAATATTATTAATGTAACTATATATAGTCAAAATTCAGGGGAAGACGAAGCTGTCCTAGAACAGCGACACGCGTTGGGCTTCTCCTCCGGTCGCATTTGCCCTGTGACTATTCAGCCTCACAGCCTCCTGCAGCAGGATTTATCCAATGGTGCTTTCTCCAGCACTATTTTCACCTTTTGACCACTCCTAGGATCAGACTATGCAGGGTATTTCAGTGTTTATATTTGGACATCTTCCCCTGTCCCTTTCTTTGGATATCTAGGGCAGTTTATTTTATCTGCTCCTCTGGGTCCATATGGGTTTTTTTTGCTGGAAGCTGCATATTGTGGTGGGGTGTTGCATGCTATTTGCATGCTGTGTGGCTTGTATTATACTTGACTGTGTGCATATATGTTGTTATATGGTTGTATACAGCGTGTTCATTTCAAATTTTGACTATATATAGTTACATTAATAATATTAAGTGCAGAGGGCAGGGACACGTCTGGAAGATTTCATACGTTTATATATCTATGTATATTTTGGCATACAGTGTTCACAGGGGCATCTGCACGGAGGTTATGTGTGATTTTAGATGTTTTTAATTATGTTCCCAATAAAGCTTGTATTATTTTTATCATAACTTTGGTGGTGTGCAGATATTTTGATGGCTCTTGTTTCTTGTGCTTTTGTTGGATCACTAAGCAATAGATCAGTGATATGTGGATGTAAAATAAATTCAAGTTGGAATATATTTCCATCACACTTTCAATATGCATTTGTGTCTCAATGTGCTCTGTAGACTTAAATGTCAGACTCTGATCTGCAAAATTGGATCAGAATAGGACCTGCTCTGAGTCACACAGATCTCACTCGCGGATCCATGTTTTTAACACATCCATGTGTGAATACAGTCATTCTGCTCTACGGGTTCCAGGGTAGACCTATAAAAAAGGTCAAACAGCACTCGAACAAGTCACACAAATATGTGAATGCAGGGTGCGGCGAGCATATGAAAATATTTACAAGTTTCATACAGAAAACAATTTTCACCATATTATCATCCTTGCACCATCCGTGTGTCCATTTATTATGTCTGTGTGGCATCTGTATGACATGCGTGTGGCATCTGATTTTATATATCAACAGTTTAACCCCTTTATCCCATATGACGTACTATCCCATCGAGGTGACCTGGGACTTAATTCCCAGTGACAGGATAGTACGTCCATAGGCGATCGGCCGCGCTCACGGGGGAAGCGCGGCCGATCGCCGCCAGGTGTCAGCTGATTATTACAGCTGACATACGGCACTATGTGCCAGGAGTGATGATGGACCGCTCCCAGCACATTAACCCCTGGAAAATGTGATTGCATTGCTCTGAGGGTCTCCTACCTCCTCCTCCCTGCAGGCCCGGATCCAAAATGGCCACGGGGGGCCTTCCGGGTCATGCAGGGAGGTGGCTTTCAAGCGCCTGCTCAGAGCAGGCGCCGGGAAGCCTCCCTGCAGTACCTGTGTGACTGCTGATCTGACACAGTGCACTGCAAAGTGTCAGATCAGCGATCTGTCACTTTACTGTGATGTCCCCCATGGGGCAACGTAAAAAAGTCAAATAAAAGATATTTATATGTGTAAAAAAAAATCCTAAATAAAGAAAAAATATATATATATATATTGTTTCAATAAATACATTTCTTTATCTAAAAAAAACAAACAATAAAAGTACACATATTTAGTATCGTCGCGTCCGTAACGACCCGACATATAAAACTGTCCCACTAGTTATCCCCTTCAGTGAACACCGAAAAAAAAAAAAAAAGAGGCAAAAAAAGACGCTTTATTATCATCAGGGGCGGATTATCAGAGGGTCAATATGGGTGGTAGCCCAGGGCCCAGTGGTGTGGGGGGGCCCTGGGCTACCGCACAGATTGCCCGCCGGCCGCCGCCATCATCAGGGCATTACTACTGGCAGTGCAGAGTCCAGACACTCAGTGACAGTGTGCACCCACCGGCCGCCCCTGTCAGACTGGTGGCGACGCGTTAGTTCCCTTCTAATGATCAAATTTATGTGCCGTGCCGTCACTGCCGTGTTGTGCCGTGCCGGGCGCCCCCCCGGACCCGGTGGGCAGAGAGAGGGAGCCCTCATCGGGCCCATCTCATCTGCTCACCGGGCCCCTACCGGGGCTGCCTGCTGCGGTTTACTATTGCCGTGCAGGCGCGCGCCCGCACGGCAATAGTTAACAACAGCCGCCAGCCAATTGGAGGCTGGCGGCCGAAGTCGGCCGCAGGCGCAGCACACACGCCGCCGGCGTCTGACGTCAACAAGTGACAGCAAAAAGTACAGCCAAGAAGCAACGAAGAGTGGTGGTGGTGGGAGACTCACTACTGAGAGGCACAGAAGCAGCCATCTGCAGACCGGACATAACTGCAAGAGAAGTATGCTGCCTTCCAGGTGCGATGATCAAGGATGTGACCGATAGGATACCAAAGCTCTTCAGCTCCAAGGACATCCACCCATTTCTTCTGATACATGTTGGCACCAATGACACGGCAAGGAAGGACCTACCGACAATTTGCAAAGACTTTGAAGAGTTGGGGAAGAAAGTAAAGGAACTGGATGCACAGGTAGTTTTTTCTTCTATCCTTCCAGTAGACGGGCATGGCACCAGGAGATGGAACAGGATCCTTGATGCAAACAACTGGCTAAGACGACGGTGCAGACAACAAGGATTCGGATTCCTGGACCACGGTGTGAATTACTTGTACGATGGACTCCTCGCCAGAGACGGACTACACCTCAACAAACCTGGGAAACACACATTCGCCAGAAGACTTGCTACACTCATCAGGAGGGCGTTAAACTAGAAGAAGAGGGGACGGGAAGAAAAACATTAGACTTGAACAAAGAAGATCCAGGAAAACATACTCAGAAGGGAGGTAAGAACATTTCTAAAACAATCCACAGCGAGGAGATTGGAACAAAACAAAATCCTCTAAACTGCATGCTCGCAAACGCCAGAAGCCTGACAAACAAGATGGAAGAACTAGAAGCAGAAATATCTACAGGTAACTTTAACATAGTGGGAATAACCGAGACATGGTTAGATGAAAGCTATGACTGGGCAGTTAACTTACAGGGTTAAAGTCTGTTTAGAAAGGATCGTAAAAATCGGAGAGGAGGAGGGGTTTGTCTCTATGTAAAGTCTTGTCTAAAGTCCTCTTTAAGGGAGGATATTAGCGAAGGAAATGAGGATGTCGAGTCCATATGGGTCGAAATTCATGGAGGGAAAAATGGTAACAAAATTCTCATTGAGGTCTGTTACAAACCCCCAAATATAACAGAAACCATGGAAAGTCTACTTCTAAAGCAGATAGATGAAGCTGCAACCCATAATGAGGTCCTGGTTATGGGGGACTTTAACTACCTTGATATTAACTGGGAAACAGAAACCTGAGAAACCCATAAAGGCAACAGGTTTCTGCTAATAACCAAGAAAAATTATCTTTCACAATTGGTGCAGAATCCAACCAGAGGAGCAGCACTTTTAGACCTAATACTATCTAATAGACCTGACAGAATAACAAATCTGCAGGTGGTCGGGCATCTAGGAAATAGCGACCACAATATTGTACAGTTTCACCTGTCTTTCACTAGGGGGACTTGTCAGGGAGTCACAAAAACACTGAACTTTAGGAAGGCAAAGTTTGACCAGCTTAGAGATGCCCTTAATCTGGTAGACTGGGACAATATCCTCAGAAATAAGAATACAGATAATAAATGGGAAATGTTTAAGAACATCCTAAATAGGCAGTGTAAGCGGTTTATACCTTGTGGGAATAAAAGGACTAGAAATAGGAAAAACCCAATGTGGCTAAACAAAGAAGTAAGACAGGCAATTAACAGTAAAAAGAAAGCATTTGCACTACTAAAGCAGGATGGCACCATTGAAGCTCTAAAAAACTATAGGGAGAAAAATACTTTATCTAAAAAACTAATTAAAGCTGCCAAAAAGGAAACAGAGAAGCACATTGCTAAGGAGAGTAAAACTAATCCCAAACTGTTCTTCAATTATATCAATAGTAAAAGAATAAAAACTGAAAATGTAGGCCCCTTAAAAAATAGTGAGGAAAGAATGGTTGTAGATGACGAGGAAAAAGCTAACATATTAAACACCTTCTTCTCCACGGTATTCACGGTGGAAAATGAAATGCTAGGTGAAATCCCAAGAAACAATGAAAACCCTATATTAAGGGTCACCAATCCAACCCAAGAAGAGGTGCGAAACCGGCTAAATAAGATTAAAATAGATAAATCTCTGGGTCCTGATGGCATACACCCACGAGTACAAAGAGAACTAAGTAATGTAATAGATAAACCATTATTTCTTATTTTTAGGGACTCTATAGCGACAGGGTCTGTTCCGCAGGATTGGCGCATAGCAAATGTGGTGCCAATATTCAAAAAGGGCTCTAAAAGTGAACCTGGAAATTATAGGCCAGTAAGTCTAACCTCTATTGTTGGTAAAATATTTGAAGGGTTTCTGGGGGATGTTATTCTGGATTATCTCAATGAGAATAACTGTTTAACTCCATATCAGCATGGGTTTATGAGAAATCGCTCCTGTCAAACCAATCTAATCAGTTTTTATGAAGAGGTAAGCTATAGGCTGGACCACGGTGAGTCATTGGACGTGGTATATCTTGATTTTTCCAAAGCGTTTGATACCGTGCCGCAGAAGAGGTTGGTACACAAAATGAGAATGCTTGGTCTGGGGGAAAATGTGTGTAAATGGGTTAGTAACTGGCTTAGTGATAGAAAGCAGAGGGTGGTTATAAATGGTATAGTCTCTAACTGGGTCGCTGTGACCAGTGGGGTACCGCAGGGGTCAGTATTGGGACCTGTTCTCTTCAACATATTCATTAATGATCTGGTAGAAGGTTTACACAGTAAAATATCGATATTTGCAGATGATACAAAACTATGTAAAGCAGTTAATACAAGAGAAGATAGTATTCTGCTTCAGATGGATCTGGATAAGTTGGAAACTTGGGCTGAAAGGTGGCAGATGAGGTTTAACAATGATAAATGTAAGGTTATACACATGGGAAGAAGGAATCAATATCACCATTACACACTGAATGGGAAACCACTGGGTAAATCTGACAGGGAGAAGGACTTGGGGATCCTAGTTAATGATAAACTTACCTGGAGCAGCCAGTGCCAGGCAGCAGCTGCCAAGGCAAACAGGATCATGGGGTGCATTAAAAGAGGTCTGGATACACATGATGAGAGCATTATACTGCCTCTGTACAAATCCCTAGTTAGACCGCACATGGAGTACTGTGTCCAGTTTTGGGCACCGGTGCTCAGGAAGGATATAATGGAACTAGAGAGAGTACAAAGGAGGGCAACAAAATTAATAAAGGGGATGGGAGAACTACAATACACAGATAGATTAGCGAAATTAGGATTATTTAGTCTAGAAAAAAGACGACTGAGGGGCGATCTAATAGCCATGTATAAGTATATAAGGGGACAATACAAATATCTCGCTGAGGATCTGTTTATACCAAGGAAGGTGACGGGCACAAGGGGGCATTCTTTGCGTCTGGAGGAGAGAAGGTTTTTCCACCAACAGAGAAGAGGATTCTTTACTGTTAGGGCAGTGAGAATCTGGAATTGCTTGCCTGAGGAGGTGGTGATGGCGAACTCAGTCGAGGGGTTCAAGAGAGGCCTGGATGTCTTCCTGGAGCAGAACAATATTGTATCATACAATTAGGTTCTGTAGAAGGACGTAGATCTGGGGATTTATTATGATGGAATATAGGCTGAACTGGATGGACAAATGTCTTTTTTCGGCCTTACTAACTATGATACTATGTTACTATGTTATTGTCAGTCGCTGGCGAGTGCTCGCTGCTGG
Organism: Ranitomeya imitator; assembly: GCF_032444005.1. Taxonomy (NCBI): domain Eukaryota; kingdom Metazoa; phylum Chordata; class Amphibia; order Anura; family Dendrobatidae; genus Ranitomeya; species Ranitomeya imitator. Next base: position 490,947,957 of record NC_091284.1, on the reverse strand, counting down.
AGGGAGCTCGCCGCCTGGATCACTGGGCAGGTGAGGAGAATTTTTTTTTTTTATATAACCTAATGGTGGAGGAGTCAGACACTGGGGCAGATTGCTGTACACACTGGGGGCAATGCTGGGAGCAGGACACAGTCTGAGACAGTCTGATTGCTGGACACACTGGGGCAATGATGCTGGAGGACACAGTCTGGGGACTAGGGCAGATGATTGCTGGACACACTGGGGCAATGATGCTGGAGGACACAGTCTGGGGACTGGGGCAGATGATTGCTGGACACACTGGGGCAATGCAGGAGACACTGGGGCAATGCTGGAGGACACAGTCTGGGGACTGGGGCAGATGATTGCTGGACACACTGGGGCAATGCAGGAGACACTGGGGCAATGCTGGAGGACACAGTCTGGGGCAGATGAGATGATTGCTGGACACACTGGGGCAATGCAGGAGACACTGGGGCAATGCTGGAGGACACAGTCTGGGGACTGGGGCAGATGATTGCTGGACACACTGGGGCAATGCAGGAGACACTGGGGCAATGCTGGAGGACACAGTCTGGGGCAGATGATTGCTGGAGACACTGGGGCAATGCTGGAGGACACAGTCTGGGGCAGATGATTTCTGGACACACTGGGGCAGATTGCTGAACAAACTGTGGGCAATGCTGGAAAATTGGACATACTGGGGCATATTGCTGGACAGGACACACTGGGGGCAATGCTGGACATACTGGGGCAGATTGGTGGACACACTGGTGGTAATATGCTGGATATACTGGGGCAGATTGCTGGACACACTGTGTGGGGGTAATATGCTGGACACACTGGGGGTAATATGCTGGACACACTGGGGATAATATGCTGGCCACACTGGGGCAGATTGTTGAACACACTTTCATGGGACAGGATGGAGACAGATGGGGCAGGATGGGGAAATCATATGGGGTAGAATGGATACTCAAGAGGGCAGGATGCGAGAACATATTGCAGGAGCCAGGAATGAGATACACGGGGCCAGGATGGGGAATATTATTTCTGTAGGGGCTAATTAAGGGATATTATTACTGCAGTGGTGTATTTATTCTATTTTTTGAGTATACTGTTTTAAATGGGGGGGCGGTCCTGTTACTGTGCAGAGTGACACTATATCACCTTTTTTTCTTCATGCGGTGTAATGTTGAAATTGGGAAAAATTAAGTAATGTGTTCTGTAAGCGGAGCTCGAGATAACTGTTATTTCCTGCAGAAACAACAAACGAGCCCTGGCTGGAAGAAATGATGGCGGTCTGTGCTGGATGACAGATGAAGGACTTCACCTAGAGACGTCACTGGTGAGTCAGTGTTACCTATACACTGACACTATACACTGTAAACTATATACAGAGCTCCTGTGTATAATGTTGCCAGTGATCGCTGTATAACCTCTACACAGACACTGCATACTAATTACAGATCTCCTGTGAATACTGGCACTTATGGTGACAGTATTTTGTTTTTTATTTTTTTATTACTGTCAGTATTGTAGTATTCAGTCACTATGTGGTGGTAATATGTGGTCTGGAAATGGTGTTGCGGTATTTGTCCCTTGTATGTGCTATTTGGTCACCAAGTGGTGGTAATATGTGGTCTTGGCATGGTGTAGCGGTATTTGTTCCTTGTATGTGATATTATTCGGTCACTGGTGGTAATATGTGGTCTGGCATTTATTCCTTGTATGTGATATAATTTGATCACTGTGGTTGTAATATGGTGTCTGGTCATGGTGCGATGGTATTTGTTCCTTGTATGTGATATTGGTCATTTTAAAAATTGAAAAATAAATCAAAATATACCTAAATTGTATTGCATATTTTAACAAATATTTTATAGGTTACAGTAGAGTAGGGCCCGGCCATTTTTCTGGAATAATCTGGTTCAGGTATAACATGACCCCCGTCACATGACCCACCTCACATGACCCCGTCACATGACCGGGGGGCCCACAGTGTCTGAACAGCCCGGGGCCCTGGCTACCCTTAATCCACCCCTGAATATCATACCTACAAACAAAAAGTGGAATAACACGCGTTCAAAAAGATGGATATAGATAACTATGGTACTGCTGAAAGCGTCATCTTGTCCTGCAAAACTGCAAAAAACGAGTCACCATACAGCATCATCAACAACAAAAAAAAAAGTTATAGTCCTCAGAATTAAGCGATGCAAAAATAATTATTTTTTCTGTAAAATAGTTTTTATCGTATAAAAGCACCAAAACATAAAAAAATGATATGATGTAATCGTTCTGACCCAAAGAATAAAACTGCTTTATCAATTTTACCAAACGTGGAACGGTATAAGCGCCACCCCAAAAAAAGTTCATGAATAGCTGTTTTTTTACTTTTACCTCACAAAAATCGGAATAAAAAGCGATCAAAAAATGTCACGTGCCCGAAAATAGTACCAATAAAAACGTCAACTTATCCTGCAAAAAACAAGACCTCGCATGACTCTCAAAATGTGGAGAAGCAAAAACAATTTTTTGCAAAAAAAAGCGTCTTAGTGTGTGACAGCTGCCAATCATAAAAATCCGCTAAAAAACCCGTTATAAAAGTAAATCAAACCCCCCTTCATCACCCCCTTAGTTAGGGAAAAATAATAAAATTTTAAAAAAATGTATTTATTTCCATTTTCCCATTAGGGTTAGGGTTGGGGCTAAAGTTAGGGTTAGGGTTGGGGCTAAAGTTAGGGTTATGGCTACAGTTAGGGTTGGAGTTAGGGTTAGGGTTGGGGCTAAAGTTAGGGTTAGGGTTGGGGCTAAAGTTAGGGTTAGGGTTTGGGCTCAGGTTAGGGTTAGGGTTGGGGCTAAAGTTAGGGTTAGGGTTGGGGCTAAAGTTAGGGTTGGGGCTAAAGTTAGGGTTGGGGCTAAAGTTAGGGTTTCGATTACATTTACGGTTGGGATTAGGGTTAGGGTTATGGTAGGGATTAGGGTTAGGGGTATGTTTGGGTTAGGGTTTCAGTTAGAATGGGGGGTTTCCACTGTTTAGGCACATCAGGGGCTCTCCAAACGCGACATGGCGTCCGATCTCAATTCCTGCCAATTCTGCACTGTAAAACAGTGCTCCTTCTGTTAGGTGTCGAGTTCCCGCCTATGCAGAGGGAGAATCTCGAACCATCTCCGCTGCAGTCTCCCATTCTTCTCTAGTCACAGTAGAGCCTGGTCAGTGGAGACGTCAGTCCCAGCGTCTGGCTCAAGCTGATACTGTGTGACTGGTTACTGCTGCCCTTCCAGGCTCTGCCTTTGTAGCCAGCACTGATCAGCAGTGAGCAGGTCTTTCTGGGACTAAGTCCTGCTTTTCCCATACTGAGCATGCCCATGGGATGACCTCCCATTGGAGGTCGGGGGTCACATGCTCATGTCCTGTTGCGGCTCTTATTGGACCATCTGAAAGGTCCTGTAGCACTGCTGCTATAAAAGGTTTGCATGGCCGCTCGGCCATGCACTAGTGTATACTTGAAAACGTGTGTGTGTAGATGTGTGAAAGTCACTCATTAATCATCCCTCTTCCTAGTGTTGTTGACTGCTCGTGAATGGTGGATGCTTGCTATCTAGCGCCCGACTGTGCTATCTGCACCTAACACACGATACTGCGTCCTATTGCATTGACCGCCAGTACAGCGCTGTGCGCTAATAGAGCGTTTTCCTGACCCAAGTCTGGGTGGTTAGTGGCGTCTGCCAGAGCGGCACTGCACGCACTCTTGTGCATTTAATTATTGTTTCCGTTTACTCTGACACCCCAGTAGCGGTGTCGAGCGCAAGAGGTCTAGAGGAACTCTTTCCCTCAGTCTTGGGGCAGAGTTCTGTGACTCTCTGCTTGCGCTCTTTGTGCGGTACTGCGGCCATGTGACACAACAGGGTTCACTTCCTTCATACCGGGTGAAGCTAACCCGTGTGTGCATCCACATTATACCGCCATATAGTCCGTCATTACTCAACAGCAGGTTCCATCTCTGCACGGTGGACCCCAGGCTGCGAACGCACCTTATACCATCTTCCTAATTATTTGGTGCGTTCCGCTAGCACTAACACCTTCTCTTCCCAGCTCTCCTGTGCACCCAAACAGGGGTTTACCAAAACATATTTGCATGTGTTTCTAATATGGTGTCCCTTGTGGGGTTTTTTTACTGTTTAGGTGCATCAGGGGCTCTGCAAATGCAACGTGACGCCTGCAGACCAATACATCTAAGTCTGCATTCCAAAATGGTGCTCCTTCCTTTCCGAACTCTGCCATGCGCCCAAACGGTGGTTCCCCCCCACATATGGGGTATCAGCGTACTCGAGACAAATTGGACAACAACTTTTGGAGTCCAATTTCTCCTGTTACCCTTGGAAAAATACAAAACTGGAAGCTAAAATATAATTTTTGTGGGAAAAAAAAAGAATTTTTATTTTCACGGCTCTGCGTTATAAGCTGTAGTGAAACATTTGGGGGTGCAAAGTTCTCACAACACATCTAGACAAGTTCCTTGGGAATATAGTTTCCAATATGGGGTCCCTTGTGGGGGGATTCTACTGTTTAGGTACATCAGGGGCTCTGCAAATGCAACGTGACACCAGCAGACCAATCCATCTAAGTCTGCATTTCAAAACAGTGCTCCTTCCCTTCCGAGCTCTGCCATGCACCCAAACGGTAGTTCTCCCCACATATTGGGTATCAGCATACTCAGCGTAAATTGGACAACAACTTTTGGGGTCCAATTTCTCCTGATACCCTTGGGAAAACACAAAACTGGGGGCTAAAATATAATTTTTGTCAAAAAAAAAAGAATTTTTATTTTCACAGCTCTGCGTTATAAACTGTAGTGAAACACTTGGAGGTTCAAAGTTTTCACAACACATCTAGATAAGTTCCTTAAGGGGTCTTCTTTCCAAAATGATGTCACATGTGGGGGGTTTCAATGTTTAGGCACATCAGGGGCTCTCCAAACTCGACATGGTGTCCTATCTCAATTCCAGTCAATTTTGCATTGAAAGTCAAATGGCGCTCCTTCCCTTCCGAGGTCTGCCATGCACACAAACAGTGGTTTACCCCCACATATGGGGTATCAGCGTACTCAGGACAAATTTTACAACAACTTTTGGGGTCCAATTTCTCCTGTTACCCTTGGTAAAATAAAACAAATTGGAGCTGAAGTACATTTTTGTGAAAAAAAGTTAAATGTTCATTTTTTTTTAAAATTCCAAAAATTCCTGTGAAACACCTGAAGGGTTGATAAACTTCTAGAAAGTGGTTTTGAGCACCTTGAGATGTGCAGTTTTCAGTATGGTGTCAGACTTGGGTATTTACTATCATATAGACCCCTCAAAGTGACTTCAAATGTGATGTGGTCCCTAAAAAAAATGGTGTTATAAAAATGAGAAATTGCTGGTCAACTTTTAACCCTTTTTTCACAAATAAACACAGGTAATATCAAATAAATTTTACCACTATCATGAAGTACAATATGTCACGAGAAAACAATGTCAGAATCACTGGGATCCGTTGAAGCGTTCCAGAGTTATAACCTCATAAAGGGACAGTGGTCAGAATTGCAAAAATTGGCCCGGTCATTAACGTGCAAACCACCCTTGGGGGTTAAGGGGTTAAAATATATGTGATCAAATACTGTATCCTAGGTCAATGATAGCAATGTATCTGTAAAAATTGGATGTTACACAGATGATCCAGATGGGATTATTTTTTGAGCACCCATAGACATGACTGGTCGAGTCTTATCCAAGACTTGATAGTACTTGTTGCAATTTTTTTCACAAGGACATTTCAGCCATGTGAAAAACTGTCATCTGATCAGTAATATTAAATCACATCATCCGATTCTTATTGCGACAGCACTAGTCCGTGTAATACACTCGTCTGAACAAGCCCTGACTCTGACTTTCATTAGAGAACTATTTAAGCAGCTTTGAGGCTATAGATATCATTCAAGCAATACAAAGTATATTTATTATAGTAAATATATAATCCACTGCAAAAATAAAATACTTTTAGAAAAAAATGTAAGCAATCTGAATACAGTATTTGTTACATTCACCAGAAATGAAATGACATTCATTATTCTTCTGCAGAATACAATACACATGTATATTTATGTATATTGTAGATGACAGATTATTTAAGACCTCTGTGCATAGTTGATATCAACTCAGTGTTTCTACGAATTGGCATAGAGGCTCATTTGCATCGATTGACCATGTTTTATACTCTTTAAAGAGAAAGATTTAGCTAAAACATGATTTAGCAGTGTACTGAAGGTGGAGATAATTACAATGAAACACAAATCACGTTGTCCAACCAGGTTAGAATTTCCCACTAAAAGGAATCTGTGACTAGGAAAAACCCTCCTAAGCCGTCTATATGGGCATGCAGGGCATAGGAAGTGGAATAAAATAATACTTTTCCTTGACATATTTGATCCGATGTATTATTCCAGATAAATTCAATTTTTTTCTTATATGTAAATGAGATGTAAGCGATGTATCACTTAGTTTACATTAGTTGTGATAAAAGCACAGTTTTCTCTTATTGGCAGCTTTTTGTGCACAATGTATAGCGAAAGAGAGCTGCTCAAGGCAGTTTGTCCTGTAGTGATAATTTTTTAATGATTATATTGAAATAGAAAACACAGCCTAGTAAGTGACACATGACTGGAATCGGGGTCTCTTTCACTACATCAAGGTGCTCTCACATTGAATAGCAAAAACCTGCTGACGTATGCCCTTTTTTTTAGGAACAATTGCAGATGCTGAGCACTATCACAGTTTTTGACTGTGAGCACAAGCTTAGTTTATGGTTCATTTTAGTATTAGTGGTACTTTGCTGGTAGAAAACTTTGACATGGTATGGGGAAAACATGCATTTTGGAGTAAACCTGCATATGGTTATTGAGCGTGCAGTAAACGACTGCTATGTCCTGTATATAATTCTACATAGCATAGAGGATCTTATGAAAAACGTGTGTCAAGACATGGGCATTTTCTATATAAACTTAGATAGTTGTACGAGATATTAACTCTCATAATACCTTATGCCAAGAAAATAAATAATATGTGCATATTTGAGAAACAAAAAAAAGCATGTAAAGCCCAAATAAGAGTGCGAGCACATGCTAGACCCGCCAAAGTTTCCTAGGCGAAGCCACTACATGGAAAAGTCTGCGGTTTTTTGCCTGAAGTGACCTAACTAGCAGTGTTGGCATCTTTTTTGCAGCAGATTGGCCACTGGCATCTTTGTTCTGTAATTTGGGCTACAGCTAGAGAGCGCCTTGCTAGCAGATGCCGCACAAGGAATGAACACGCTCCTTCTTTAACTGCCTCCGAACCTTGAAACTGTTAAAAGAAGTAACAAAACACCGAACATATGCACAGCAAGACAATTTTACATTGCTGTGCATACAGTGGGGCAAAAAAGTATTTAGTCAATCAGCAATGGTGCAAGTTCCACCACTTAAAAAGATGAGAGGCGTCTGTAATTTACATCATAGGTAGACCTCAACTATGGGAGACAAACTGAGAAAAATAAATCCAGAAAATCACATTGTCTGTTTTTTATCATTTTTTTTGCATTTTATGGTGGAAAATAAGTATTTGGTCAGAAACAAAATTTCATCTCAATACTTTGTAATATATCCTTTGTTGGCAATGACAGAGGTCAAACGTTTTCTGTAAGTCTTCACAAGGTTGCCACACACTGTTGTTGGTATGTTGGCCCATTCCTCCATGCAGATCTCCTCTAGAGCAGTGATGTTTTTGGCTTTTCGCTTGGCAACACGGACTTTCAACTCCTTCCAAAGGTTTTCTATAGGGTTGAGATCTGGAGACTGGCTAGGCCACTCCAGGACCTTGAAATGCTTCTTACGAAGCCACTCATTTGTTGCCCTGGCGGTGTGCTTTGGATCATTGTCATGTTGAAAGACCCAGCCACGTTTCATCTTCAATGCCCTTGCTGATGGAAGGAGGTTTGCACTCAAAATCTCACGATACATAGCCCCATTCATTCTTTCATGTACACATGAAGAAAGAGAGGTGCATAAAGCCATAGAAAGTCATGACACCAACTGTTGCAAAACATGCTGATAGCACTGGTTACAGAAGGATTTCTAAACTCCTGAAGGTTCCAGTGAGCACTGTTGGGGCCATAATCCGCAAAGGAAAGAACATTATATCTCCATAAACCAGTCACAACCAAGTGCTCCCTGCAAGATTTCAGACAGAAGAATGAAAAGAATTATCAGAAAAGTTGTCCAAAAGCTAAGGACAACCTGTGGATACAGAAAGACCTGGAATTAGCAGGTACAATTATTTCAAAGAAACTATAAGTAATGCACTCAACCTTCATTGCCTGTATGCACGCTCACCACGCAAGATTCCATTGCTAAATAAAAAGCATGTTCGAGCACATTTACACTTTGTTCAACAACATTTAGACAAGCCTCTGAAATACGGGGAGAATAAAGTCTGGTGAAATGAGACCAAACTTGAACTCTTTCAATGTCATAACACACACCATGTTTGGAGGCCAAAAGGCACTGCATACCACCTCAAAAACACCGTATCAATGGCGAAGTTTGGCGGTAGGAACATAAAGGTGTGGGGCTGTTTTCCAGCATACAGCACTGACAAACTTCATATGATTGAAGGAAGGAAGAATGAATGGCAAATCTACCAATATATTCTTGATAAAAATCTTCTGCCATCTACCAGGATGATGAACATAAATAGACAATAGAAAATTTATGGAAGGAAATAAAGCTCAGAGTTCATAGAAGGAGCCCACAGAACCTTTAGGATTTGAAGAGTGCTTGTGTGTAAAAATGGGGCAAAATCACACCTGAGCAATGCATGCGACTAGTTTCTCCATATAGGAGGTGTCTTCAAGTTGTCATTACCAACAAAGACTTTTGTACAAAGTATTAATTACATTTCAGTAAGCTTGTTCAATACTTTTTTCCTGTGTCATTTCTCATTCTTACGTATAACTTAATTTATGGACATCTATGGTTTGATTTCTTTGCCTGTGTGGATTGGATGGGTTGTTATTGACATCTGGTGAGAATTTCATAATTTTATGTCAATAACACCTTTAGAAATATATTTAGTTAGATTATTGTTGACATGTGCAATACTTCTTTCATCTGCTGTATCCACCTTCGTTGCATTGCTTAGACACACATTTGTGAGAAAAGCATACAATAAAATGTACCTCTTGCTATGCAGAAAAATGACTACATTAGGTTGTACAGTAACAGCTTTTTCTAAAACAGTTTTTTACAGATTCAGCCCTTAAGAGCGGCACGACCCATGCTGTTTCCTAAGTTTTCATCTCCAGTGTCATATGTGTCAATGCAATGTGATTGTACTGTACAGTTTTGTGGATGGAAACATAGGAGACAATGGCTGGTCGGTGCTTCTAAAAAAAAAAATCACAAAAGCAAGTGACTAAAAAAAAAACATTCTAGTGCACAATCCGGTAGCTGCGCATAGTATGTCTATGGAAGTACACTTTAATAGTTAACGTCCCCATCTAGTCTACTACCACTTTTGTAACTATCATAAAACAATATTCCTTGTAAATATGACTCAAAATGTAGAAATGCACTTGTGATATACATCAGCTAGACATATATTTAATGACACGTACTGTTATTGCTTTAACTACTAATAACAAGAATGCCCCATATTGTATTGCAGCTACGAAAATGCTCTGGACAATCTGGCAGAGAAGCACTATATACGTGAATCATGACTGCTGGCATTGAAACCAAGTGAACAACTGTATTCTATTTAAAGCACAGAAAACTAGATCTACGTGAATGATGGTCTGAGAACAAGCAGCAGATGAGAGGATGAAATTACATCCTACATCCTCTCCTCTTTCCCTATAATGCATTAGACACATTTCAATGCTACATTCTGTAACTTAGCTAATATACAATGAGCACTTAAAGCAAACCTGTCACCAGCAAACATGCTGTAAACCTGCAGATATGGGGTTAATCTGCAGGATAATAGCGGTACTAACCTGCACGGCACCTGCATGTCGCTGGTGGGAAAATTAACCTTATTCTCCTCGGCAGCAATTGGTTTCAGTCAAGGGGGCGACCCCAGTGCTGGTTTAGTCATTGCTCTGAGTATACAGAGAGGCGGCTGTAACCGCGCCCCCGACCCGGACTGACATCCGGCCCTAATGCATAGCCAGTGTCAGTCAGGGCCGGGTTGCCGTCACTCTATATACTCGTGCGGTGACTGAACCAGTGCCGGTGCCGCCACCGTGACTGAAACTAAATGCTGCTGGCGAGAGTAAAGTTATTTTCTCCTTCACAGAGTTTGGCTAGGTCAGGTTAGTAACGCTATTAACCTGCACATTAAGCCCAGATCTGCAGGTTAATAGCATTTTTGCAGGTGACAGGTTCCCTTTACCTACTGTGATATTTGGTCTTAGGCAGACAACAAATAAAGTTGGAAGTGACTAAACAAAGTACAGTACCAATTGACAAATGCACATAAAAACTTCTAGGAAATGTACTTCCGAAATTGCAAATGATTGGGTCCTCTCTTATAAAAGATAGCAGAAACTGTGAAGATATTTATATCTGAAACCTTGGAGAAGTCCTAACATGATCAGGCTATTTTGTATGGACAACAATAGTATGCCCGACTAAGAGAAATAGCATTCCTGCCAACAGAGAAAAAAATATTCCAAATGGTGCCAGCATGAAGGACCAGCCATAGCGAATGTCCACAGTGAATCCTGGGCAATCCTCTTGTTTCATGTCCTGGTACCCCCTCACATCGGACACGCTCTGGACCCAGATGACATGCATCACCACCACAAAAGTGAAAAAGATACCTGGAAAAAAAAAATGGAGCTGAGTTATTTTGTAATATATTCTCGGGTATGTTCTTTGGTTATTGGGTGAGCATAGTCTTTCACATGCAAGTGGTTGTACATATGATTATTAAAAAAGTTATGAAAAATATTGTGACACGTTGATTTTAAAACTACACTCAGAGGTCTGATAGAGGATGTAGGGCAGCATCTGAAACGCGTAATTGCTCTACACAATTATAATCATGGAATCCATATGAAATTATGTTTTTACATTTTCTTTTTTTCTACAATAAAGTTCACATTTTCAACTGGAGCTGGAAAATCACCTTTTCCTTGGATTTATACGTTTTGGTCAGAACGGACTTCCATGCTCCCACATCACATGATCCAATTCAGGTGAGCTGGCTGCATTTTTTCTTTAATACGATTTCTGGACTTTTGACTGGACGAAACAAGCAGCAAGCTATGCTATTCTTGCCATCAAAAATGCCAGATCATGGGCATGTGATTTTTTTCACATATTTCTCTCTGTGTTCGATGTGGTCTCAGTGTGCAGTCCATTAGAGATGTAGCCTGTGTGCTCAGTGTCGAACTGGGTTGACAAAGGCGCCCCAGTAACATTGATTGATTCTTGGGGCCCACTGTTCAGCTACATGCAAAAATAACCTGACCCTAGTACACAAATTTACTTTTGTAATCTTAATTTGGCTAGCTTGTTTGATGAATGATTAGATTGCACCTATTTCTGCAAATTGTAAATCAAGTATAAAGCACCACTCATTAGTACTCCTTCATAGGGGCCTACCGGAGGATTTTCTCCTGTTCTCCTGTGGGCCAGTCCGAGCTTGTATATACTAGGGCACATGAGAGATTTTTCACACGGGCCAAATAATCTCAGTATGCAATGAACTGGTCCATTTTATGGACCAGAATATTACATGCAATAGCATGACTGTGACTGTGTATGGTCAAAAACACGGAGCTACACACATACGGTAGCTATACTGCTCCAATCATTTGAATGCTTGTAGGAACTTGACGTTAGATGTCGTCAAACATTTCTAGGCCTCTAAAGTACATGGATATGCATTGATTTATAGCCTGTATAACAGGATAGATTTACCATTCATGGGTCTGAAAGATGGATGACATCTTCGGTGAGGGTTGTAAAGATGTCACTGTAGGATGTCACATTACATTATCAAATATACCTGTAATTTCTACTATTACAGAAATAGTGTCCAGAGATTGTTTGATATTGTTCTGCAGATTGCTGGGAAGGGTTTCTAGAAATCCCAACTGAAAGTTAAGTTATATTAGAAAACAATATAGTCGGATGATAAACTGCATTTATACAATAAATCTCAAACATGAAAAGAATAGAGTATCTAAGCGTGCCGCTAGCAGACAAAATGTGTGTTTAGTCATATTTGTGTTATGAAGCACATAAATATGAATGTGTCCGTAAACAACTCTTTGATACAATATTCTTGAAGTTTAATTCCATCACTATTAATTAAAATTGATATTTAGAAGAAAGCAATCAACTGTATGTTTTGAACAGACATTACAGAGGAAGTGTAAAATATTTTGTGTGTGTGTGTGTGGGGGGGGGGGGGTAGAAATCTTTAATTAGAATGGCTTTTAAGTAAATTTTCTTTTCATATGTATTTGCAAGTTTCCTTAAGAAAAAAATAAATAAAAAATACATCACTAACAGCAAAGGTCTTCTTCCTGTCAAGCCATCGCTAGTGGAAACATGTCTAATGAGCTGAGACCCCAAAAAGATGTTGACATTTGATTAAAAAGGCCTAAGATGTAAACAGATAATTCATTAATGATCTTTCATGAAATGTTAAAGACTTTAATAAAGTAATCAGAGTGAACTTTAAGTCCTCAGTTTTCAAATCAATGTGTCACTTTCTGCTCTGTTTAGTTTCAAGGCATTTATATTTTATGAGTCTGTAATGCACGTGGTGACATTGGTAAGTTAAGGAAATATTCAAGACAAGCGCTTCTGTTCAGTATAAGATCACAAAAAACAACAAGTTATAAAATGAAGGTAGAACAAATAAATCAGAAAATAATAAGAGTAAACTCAATAAAACACCTATCCTCTTTTACTGTCCTTTACAATGGAGTATTTTTTTTCCCTCTCTTCAACCCAACAGTTCTTTTCGTCATCTGTAAAAATTGACTTATTATTATACCTTAAAAATTGCAATCACACTTTGCGTATGTGCGCACAGTGTCTTCTTCAGGCCGATTCTGCCCAGACTCTGCTCACAAATGCATCAAAAATGCGCCACTGATATCAAAACAACATTTCTGTTCACATGTGCACATACCCTACAGGTAATTTCCACAGCAGTAGTCCAAATTGACACACAATTTCAATACGGATTTGCAGTTTGCTGTCATTCATTGGAGCAAAACTTCTGCTTTTCTGTGCACAATGCATAGAAATAAGTAGCATACTCATGGTTTGGATGAAGACATTGGTCGCCTTCCTGCAGTGAAAGGGGTGCCAATACTTTCACATGTCCTAAAGCCTTATGCCCACTGAAAACTTTTCTGTGCAGAGCATAATGGCAACACTCAGTCCTATAGGTTCTATACTTTAGCATTGTAACAAGTGATGAGCACAAGTGCTCGTTACTCGAGTTTGCCTAGGGTGCCCGGGTATGCACCAAGTATCGCAAGTGGTCGAGTGACATGCTCGAGTCCCTGCACCCGCATATTTCACGGCTGTTAGACAGCCACAAAACATGCAGGAATTTCTAGTGTTTGTCAGGCAATCCCCGCATGTTTTGTTGCTGTCTTACAGCAGCAAAATATGCGGGTGCAGGGACTCGAACATGTCCCTCAAGCACCTGCAATACTCGGTGCATACCCAAACACCCTTGGCAAACATGAGTAATGAGCAATTGCGTTAATGACCAATTGAAACCACTGAATGTAGTGATTGCTCACTTAAGAGAGAATATTAACAAAATACTGAATCCTTTGGAAGAGATTCCGATTCTATGGGAATTTGAGAGAATAGACCCCTATATGAGTTAATATGAAATGTGAGGCATGCAAAGGAACAGTATAAGCCCATTGACTTACACACTACTGACAAAAGTATTAGCATACCCACACATTACACCTAGACAATGTGTTAGGACATTTCATTTTAAATCCATAGAGATTAATATGAGCTGGCCCCTCTTTTCAGCTAAAAAATATTCCACTCCTCTGGAAAGGCTATTTACAAGATTTTGGAGTGTACCTGTAGAAATTATTTGCCCACTTATCTGAAATAGCATTGTGAAGTCAGATATTGAGGTTGGATGACAGGAACTGTCCATTCTATTTCATCCCAAAGGTATTATGGGATTGATATAGGGGCTCTGTATAGACCAGTCATGTTCTTCCGCACCAAACTCACCCAAGCAGGTCTTTATGGACCAATCTTTGTGCACTTAAACACAATCAGGAACAGAAAAGGGCCTTCTCCACACTGTGCCAGCAAAGTTGGAAGCACACAGGTGTCCAAAGTATCTTGGTATGCTGAAACAATATTTTACTTCGCTAGAACTAAAGGGTCTAGGCCAGCCCCAGAGAAACAACCCTATAGCATAGTCCCCATTTCACCAAACTTTACAGTTGTCACAATACCGTTCAGCATGTAATGTTCTCCTGGTTTTCCTTGTATTTACCAAACCTAGACTTCTCCATTAAACTGCCAGATAACTGTGATTCATCACTCTACAGAGCACATGTTAATGTAGCAGCTCAGTCATGGAAATAGGCATGAATACTTGTGTTCTTATAATGTACTAGATGGTGGCCCGATTCTAACGCATCGGGTATTCTAGAATATGCATGTCCACGCAGTATATTGCCCAGCCACGTAGTACATTGCCCAGCCATGTAGTATATTGCCCAGTGACGTAGTATACAGCACAGAGCCACGTAGTATATTGCCCAGTCACGTACTATATTGCCCAGCTACGTAGTATATTGCCCAGTCACGTAGTATATTGCCCAGTCACGTAGTATATTGCCCAGTCACGTAGTATATTGCCCAGTGACGTAGTATATTGCACAGCCCACGTAGTATATTGCCCAGCCACGTAGTATATTGCCCAGTGACGTAGTATATTGCACAGCCCACATAGTATATTGCCCAGCCACGTAGTATATAGCACAGAGCCACATAGTATATTGCCCAGTCACATACTATATTGCCCAGCTACGTAGTATATTGCCCAGTCACGTACTATATTGCCCAGCTACGTAGTATATTGCCCAGTCACATAGTATATTGCCCAGCCACGTAGTATATTGCACAGCCCACGTAGTATATTGTCCAGTCACATAGTATATTGCACAGCCCACGTAGTATATTGCCCAGTCACGTAGTATTTTGCCCAGCCACGTAGTATTTCACCCAGCGACGTAGTATATTGCCCAGCTACGTAGTATATTGCTCAGTCACATAGTATATTGCCCAGTCACGTAGTATATTGCCCAGTCACGTAGTATATTGCCCAGTCACGTAGTATATTGCCCAGCCACGTAGTATATTGCCCAGCCACATAGTATATTGCACAGCTACGTAGTATATTGCCCAGTCACGTAGTATATTGCCCAGTCACGTAGTATATTGCACAGCCCACATAATATATTGCCCAGTCACATAGTATATTGCACAGCCCACGTAGTATATTGCCCAGTCACGTAGTATATTGCCCAGCCACGTAGTATATTGCCCAGCGACGTAGTATATTGCCCAGCTACGTAGTATATTGCTCAGTCACATAGTATATTGCCCAGTCACGTAGTATATTGCACAGCCACATAGTATATTGCCCAGTCACATACTATATTGCCCAGCTACGTAGTATATTGCCCAGTCACGTAGTATATTGCCCAGTCACGTAGTATATTGCCCAGTCACGTACTATATTGCCCAGCTACATAGTATATTGCCCAGTCACGTAGTATATTGCCCAGTCACGTAGTATATTGCACAGCCCACATAGTATATTGCCCAGTCACGTAGTATATTGGCCAGCCACGTAGTATATTGCTCAGTCACATAGTATATTGTCCAGTCACGTAGTATATTGCACAGTCACGTAGTATATTGCCCAGTCACGTACTATATTGCCCAGCTACATAGTATATTGCCCAGTCACGTAGTATATTGCCCAGTCATGTAGTATATTGCACAGTCACGTAGTATATTGCCCAGTCACGTACTATATTGCCCAGCTACATAGTATATTGCCCAGTCACGTAGTATATTGCCCAGTCACGTAGCATATTGCACAGCCCACGTAGTATATTGCCCAGTCACATAGTATATTGCACAGCACACGTAGTATATTGCCCAGTCACGTAGTATATTGCCCAGTCGCGTAGTATATTGCACAGCCCACATAGTATATTGCCCAGTCACATAGTATATTGCACAGCCCACGTAGTATATTGCCCAGTCACGTAGTATATTGCCCAGCCACGTAGTATATTGCCCAGTCACGTAGTATATTGCACAGCCCACGTAGTATATTGCTCAGTCACATAGTATATTGCACAGCCCACGTAGTATATTGCCCAGTCACGTAGTATATTGCCCAGCCACTTAGTATATTGCCCAGCGACGTAGTATATTGCCCAGCTACGTAGTATATTGCTCAGTCACATAGTATATTGCCCAGTCACGTAGTATATTGCACAGTCACGTAGTATATTGGCCAGCCACGTAGTATATTGCTCAGTCACATAGTATATTGCCCAGTCACGTAGTATATTGCACAGTCATGTAGTATATTGCCCAGTCACGTACTATATTGCCCAGCTACATAGTATATTGCCCAGTCACGTAGTATATTTCCCAGTCATGTAGTATATTGCACAGTCACGTAGTATTGCCCAGTCACGTACTATATTGCCCAGCTACATAGTATATTGCCCAGTCACGTAGTATATTGCCCAGTCACGTAGCATATTGCACAGCCCACATAGTATATTGCCCAGTCACGTAGTATATTGGCAAGCCACGTAGTATATTGCTCAGTCACATAGTATATTGCCCAGTCACGTAGTATATTGCACAGTCACGTAGTATATTGCCCAGTCACGTACTATATTGCCCAGCTATATAGTATATTGCCCAGTCACGTAGTATATTGCCCAGTCACGTAGTATATTGCACAGTCACGTAGTATATTGCCCAGTCACGTACTATATTGCCCAGCTACATAGAATATTGCCCAGTCACGTAGTATATTGCCCAGTCACGTAGTATATTGCACAGCCCACATAGTATATTTCCCAGTCACGTAGTATATTGGCCAGCCACGTAGTATATTTATTGCCCAGCGACGTACTATACAGCACAGAGCATATTGCCCAGCCACGTAGAATATTGCCGTTACGTAGTATATTGCCCAGTGACGTACAGCACAGAGCCACGTAGTATATTGCCCAGTGACGTAGTATACAGCACAGAGCCACGTAGTATATTGCCCAGCCACATAGTATATTGCCCAGCGACGTAGTATACAGCACAGAGCATATTGCCAGTTACGTAGTATATTGCCCAGTGATGTAGTATATTGCCCAGTCACGTAGTATATTGCCCAGCCACGTAGTATATTGCCCAGTTACGTAGTATATTGCCCAGTGACGTAGTATACAGCACAGAGCCACGTAGTATATTGCTCAGCTACGTAGTATATTGCCCAGCCACGTATGTCACAGGTTAAAAAATAAAAAATAAACATACTCACCTTCTGATCCGAGGGCCCCTTGTAGTTCTGTCGCCTGTTCGCCAGCTTCCGGTCCCAGGGTGTGATGACGTCGCGGTCACATGACCGTGACGTCATGGCAGGTCCTTTTCGCGCAGGCGCGCAGGACCTGTGATGACGTCGCGGTCACATGACCATGACGTCATGGAAGGTCCTTCTCGCGCAGGACCTGTGATGACGTCGCGGTCACATGACGTCATGAAAGGTCCTTGTCGCATACCATCTTCAGCACCGGAGCGTCGCAAGGAGCGGGAAAGGTGCCAGAGGGTGAGTATATGATGATTTTTTATTTTTTTTAATTATTTTTAACATTAGATCTTTTTACTATTGATGCTGCATGAGCAACATCAATAGTAAAAACTTGGTTACACAGGGTTAATAGCGGCGGTAACGGAGTGAATTACCCGCGGTATAACGCGGTCAGTTACCGCTGGCATTAACCCTGTGTGAGCGGTGACTGCAGGGAGTATGGAGCGGGCACTGATGGCAGGGGAGTAGGGAGGGACTAATCGGACTGTGGCCGTCGCTGATTGGTCACTGCAGCCATGACAGGCAGCTGGCGAGACCAATCAGCGACTTGGATTCCATGACAGACAGAGGCCGCGACCAATGAATATCTGTGACAGACAGACAGACAGAAGTGAACCTTAGACAATTATATAGTAGATACTTAGGTCTACAAATATTTGGACAATGACTGAATCTTTGGGCTGTGACCGGGGGTGAGCCCAGTGACCGGAGGTAACCTCTGTGACGTCACCCCCAGTTACTGAGCGCTCACGGTGCTATTGGGGATCTCACCCCAGCGCAGCCTTGCTGGCAGCGCATTCCAGTGACCGAAGGTAAACTTTATGACATCAGCTCATTCACCAGTGGTTTTCAGCCAGGACGGTCACATCTTGGCACCGTCCAGGTTGAAAACGAATTATACCCCAGACATGGATTACGTCGTGGGACACAACAACAGACAGTTATATTGTTGTTTTTTTTATTTTACTTTGATTACAAGAGACTGTGTATTTTTTTCAATTAAATGACTTTATTCTGGCTGTGTCTTTATTTAACATATAACTATAGGATTAGTAATGGATAGGTGTCTTATAGACACCTCTCCATTACTAAGCTGTGGGCTTGATGTCACCTGACAATACAAAGGTGACATCAACCCCACAAATATGAACTCCACTTGTCACCACTACAGGGCAAGTAGGAAGAGCCGGGTAACGTTCCAGAATTGACGCATCTAACAGATGTGCCTTTTCTGGGCAGTTGTGGGCTGTTATTTTTAGGCTGGGGGGGTCAATATCCATGGCCCCTTACCAGCATGAGAATACCAGCCCCCAGCTGTGACCTTTAGCAAGGCTGGTTGTCAAAAATGGGGGGAACCCGGTTTTAAAATTATTTATTTAAATAGTTTAAAAAAAACAGTGTGGGGACCCCTCTATTTTTGATAACCAGTTTTGCTGAAGCTGACAGCTAAGGGTTGCATGCCCCTGGCTGTGAGTTTTGCCTGGCCGGTTATCATAAAAACAGGGGAACCCACAATGTTTTTTTTATTTATTTATTTATAGTCCAGGTGATGGCTGATGAATACCCCCATCAGCCGCTCCTGCTTTCATTGTTATTAGCAGCAGCAGGAATAGGCGTGTGAAGTGTGAAAGGAGAAAATGGCTAATGAAATCAATTATTAAACCTCATATAAGTCAGTTCAGATATGGTGTAGCAAGATGGCGATTGTGTCTTAAGATATCTTGGAGATCCTTGAAACTGTCTTGGAAGGAATCTTTGGAATGCAGGAGTGAAGATACTGGAATATACCATATTTGAAAATGAAGTTGGAATTAACCAATCAGAGTGACACTAACTATTCAGAAGTTGTGCGACCTCCCCTAATCTGTGTTTTTAGTATCTTCCTTTGTTCAGAATAAAGTTCAGTTGGGCACAAACCTTGACTGAGAGAGGAGTGTGTAACAGTCTCTGTGTACCTGATACATTCTTAGCCTCTAAGCTAGCTCTCAGTTTATATTTGGTCAGGTACAAGCAATCATATTGATCTCCCTTTAAGAGATCACCCTCACAGGAGTAATAGTCCCATCAACCGCAGCCTGCTCTTTTATCACTTAAATGTAACTCTCATCATTCTCCCCTGCTTGTGCCAATCACCAGCAGAGCAGGGGAGAATGATGAGAGCCATGTTCAGCACCCGGCAACATGGAACAGTGCTTACTGTAACGCTTCTTCCCTGGCACTGATGCATGTCACGCAGATGACATCCATGTGTGTTATGCGTATGCACATGTGCGTGACGTTTTGTGGCCCGTTCTGACATTAAAAATGGACATATCAGCTTGTTTTGCCCATGGACACACAGTCCGTGGAAACTCACTGACATGTGCACAGACCCATTCACTTTAATAGGAAAATAGTGCTCAGTTCCTCCCTAGTCTCTCTGTATGGCTAAGTAGTACTGTTACAGCCACATATGGAGTATTGCCACATTCAATGTAAAATCTTTGGCTGAAACTAAATTTGGGTGGTAAAAATGTAGTTATTTTGTCTTTACTTCCCAATGGTATAAAATTCTGTGACTTACCCATGGTGTCAATATGACCACTGAATCCCTAGATGAATTAATTTGGAGGTCCAATTCATAAAATGGGGTAACTTATGGAGGGGTTCTGCTGTTTTGGCACCTCATGGGATCTCCCAGTGGGTTATGGCACCTGCAAACCACAACAGTAAAATCTGGTGCTAATTGCCTTCTGAGCTTTGCACTATGCCTGAAAAATATTTCCTGATTACATGTAGGGTATTGGCGCACTCAGGAAAAAATGGACCTCATTTTGTTATAAAAAAAATTTCCTATTAAGCCTTAGAAAAATAAAAAATTTGGGGCTAAAAAAAAACATTTTAGTGGTAGAAATGTAACTTATTCTTTCTTCACCGCTCAGTGGTAAAAAAATTCTGTGAGGCACATGTGGCGTTAATATGATCACTGCATCCCTAGATGAATTCATTGGGGAGTGTTGTTTGTAAAATGAGCCTCAGGGGCTCTGCCAATGTGACATGGCACCCTCAAACCATTCCAGCAAAATCTGAACTCCAAGATGGCGTCTCTTCCCTTCTGAGCTTTGCACTGTGCCTCAAAAGTAGTATACCCCTTCATATGAGGTAGTGGAGTACTCAAGAAAAATTGCACAACAACTTTTGGGGTCCAATTTATTCTGTTACCCTTAGTAAAATAAAAAATTGGGGTGAAAAATCATTTTTGTACGGCTCTATGTTATAAACTTCTGTGAAGCACTTGGGGGTTCAAACTGCTCACCACACATCTAGATAAGTTCCTTGGGGGTCTAGTTTTTAAAATGATGTCAATTGTCGGGGGTTTTCACTGTTTAGGTACATCAGGTTCTCTCCAAACGCAACATGGTGTTTGACACGGTGTTTGACACCTTGAGGGGTGCAGTTTCTAGAATAGTGTCACTTTTCGGTATTTTCTATCATATAAACCCCTCAAAGTGACTTCAAATGTGAGGTGGTCCCTAAGAAAAAAATGGTGTTGCAAAAATGAGAAATCGCTGTTTAACTTTTAACCCTTATAACTTCCTAATAAAAAAAATTTGGTTCCAAAATTGTGCTGATGTAAAGTAGAACTGTGGGAAATGTTACTTATTAAGCATTTTGTGTGACATATCTCTGTGATTTAAGGGCATGAAAATTCAAAGTTGGAAAATTGTGACATTTTCTAAATTTTCGCCAAATTTCCATTTTTTTACACATAATCGCAAGTCCTATCAAAGAAATGTTACCACTAATATTAAGTACAATATGTCATGAAAAAACAGTGCCAGAATCACCAGAATTCATTGAAGTATTCCAGAGTTATTACCTCATAAAGAGACAGTTGTCAGAATTGTAAAAATTGGCTTGATCATTAACATGCAAACCACCCTCGGGGGTAAAGGGGTTAAAGAGCTTTTGGGATAATTGTCCAATTACTTGTGGTCCCTTTTACATATTAGGCCGGCTTCACACTTGCGAGTTTTACG
The DNA here is from genome assembly GCF_032444005.1 of Ranitomeya imitator. Taxonomy (NCBI): domain Eukaryota; kingdom Metazoa; phylum Chordata; class Amphibia; order Anura; family Dendrobatidae; genus Ranitomeya; species Ranitomeya imitator. The sequence continues at coordinate 490,926,241 of NC_091284.1, read as the reverse complement.
GACGTAAGAGCGCAGAAACTACGTCCGTAAAACTCGCAAAAAATACGGCACAATTATTCTCTATGCCTCTGCTCCTATCTGCCGTATTTTACTGATCAGTATTATACGGCTTTGTACGGCCGTACAAAATCGCAGCATGCTGCGTTTGTCACCGTACTGCGCAAGAAATACGCCAATGAAAGTCTATGGAAGCGTGAAAAATACGGATTACACACGGACAAGCAGTGTGACTTGCGAGAAATACGCAGCGCTGTTAGAGAGAAAAGCCGGCAATTCAGTGCGGTGTACAGTAAAATCACACTGACAGCTTACAGTAGAATAGGTAGAATAAATGTGTACACATAGAATAGGTATATATATATATATATATATATGTCAGTGAGACACATATATGTATATATATTAATATTTTTTCCAGCGCTATACAGCTTGAAAGCCGGTAATTCAGTTACCGGCTTTTTCCTTCTCCTTCCTAAAACCCGACATGATTTGAGACATGGTTTACATACAGTAAACCATAAATCACCAATAGACAACTATACCACATATTACGGGACATTAAGATATTTTTAGATGTATATGAAATCTTTTTATAATTTAAATATCCCATGTGGAGACCCTATATTACGGACACATCCATAAACTACAACGTTAATTCCCATAGGGAAAAGATGATGTACAAGTCCACTATAAAAAGTATAAATCCTTTATTAGAAATTTTAAAATACACGAAGAGACAAAATCAGGTGTATGGAAGTCACACTGAAAACAATATAATAACACCAGGGGCCCCACCCCCCACCAGTCAACCCACCACATATAAAGCACCAAATTGTATGCTGTAACCTATAAACGGCCAAGAAATGGTACATATGTACCTCCGATCAGAGGGACAAGGGCTCATACTGTTAAAATTAGGAGGGGGATATGCAGTATGAGCCCTTGTCCCTCTGATCGGAGGTACATATGTACCATTTCTTGGCCGTTTATAGGTTACAGCATACAATTTGGTGCTTTATATGTGGTGGGTTGACTGGTGGGGGGTGGGGCCCCTGGTGTTATTATATTGTTTTCAGTGTGACTTCCATACACCTGATTTTGTCTCTTCGTGTATTTTAAAATTTCTAATAAAGGATTTATACTTTTTATAGTGGACTTGTACATCATCTTTTCCCTATGGGAATTAACGATACAGTAAACCATGTCTTCTCTCCATTTTTTTTGCAGATTCCACACTACTAATGTCAGTAGAGTGTATCTGCAAAATTGGGCCGTTCTAGCTCTTAAAATAAAGGGTTAAATGGCGGAAAAAATTGGCGTGGGCTCCCGCGCAATTTTCTCCGCCAGAGTAGTAAAGCCAGTGACTGAGGGCAGATATTAATAGCCTGGAGAGGGTCCATGGTTATTGGCCCCCCCTGGCTAAAAACATCTGCCCCCAGCCACCCCAGAAAAGGCACATCTGGAAGATGCGCCTATTCTGGCACTTGGCCACTCTCTTCCCATTCCCGTGTAGCGGTGGGATATGGGGTAATGAAGGGTTAATGCCACCTTGCTATTGTAAGGTGACATTAAGCCTAATTAATAATGGAGAGGCGTCAATTATGACACCTATCCATTATTAATCCAATTGTAGTAAAGGGTTAAATAAAACACAAACACATTATTTAAAATTATTTTAATGAAATAAAAACAATGGTTGTTTGAGTATTTTATTCTACGCCCAATCCAGTCACTGAAGACCCTCGTTCTGTGAAAGAAAAAACATAATAAACCAACAATATACTTACCCTCCGCAGATCTGTAACGTCCAACGATGTAAATCCTTCTGAAGGGGTTAAAACATTTTGCAGCAAGGAGCTTTGCTAATGCAATGCTACTCCTCGCTGCAAAACCCCGGGGAATGAGTCTAAATATAGATCAATGAGCTATATTTAGCTTCATTTGCGGTGAGGCGCCCTCTGCTGGATGTTCATAGATCGTGGGAAATTACCTAGAAAGCTCCCATGTTTTAGGAAGGAGAAGGAAAAAGCCGGTAATTGAATTACCGGCTTTCAAGCTGTATAGCGCTGGAAAAAAAATTAATATATATACATATATGTGTCTACTGACATATATATATATATATATATATATATATATATATATATATATATATATATATAGACAATATATATATATTTTTTTTTTCTTTTTGGGACACATGGATCACTTCTATAGCGGTATGTTGGTTTTGCAAGCCTGCGAGAAAACCACGCAGTACGGATGCCATACGGATTACATACGGAGGATGCCATGCGCAAAAAACGCTGACACACCCTGCCTACGGAGGAGCTACGGACCACTATTTTCGGGACATTTCAGCGTATTACGGCCGTAATATACGGACCGTATTTTCATACGCTGAGTGTGAAGCCGGCCTTAAAGAGATGTAATTCCTAAACCCGTACTCCAATTAGGATGTGAGTGCCCTCAAATTACAGTTGAGATTCTGCACTATAATATATAGTATATATTGATTATATATCTGTATCTTGAATATGTTTTGTTAAACAGCTAAAACGCCAAAACTTGTGTCTCTGTCCAAATATTTCTGGACTTAACTGCATGAAAGTTGTGCAGAGCAGTAGTACAGCAGTGTGTCTGAGGCATGAAGTAAACTAGCTTGCATTTCTGATCTCTTAGGCTACGTTCACATTTGCGGCTTTGGACGCAGCGGCGTCGCCGCAAAACAACGCACGCGTCATGCTTCCCTATCTTTAACATTGGGGACGCATGTGCGTTCGTTTTCATGCGTTTCGGTGCGTTTTGCGACGCATGCGTCCTTTCGACGCACCTGGCAGTGCGTTGCAAACGCAACATGTTGCATTTTTTCTGCGTCCAAAATTTTTAAAAAACGCTTGCGTCGCACTTGCGTTGTATTTGCGTCGTCGAAGCTTCAAAACCTCCATTGAAGTGTATTGGCAACGCAGAAGACGCAAGTACTTGCGTTGTTGTGCGTTGTAGGACGCATGCGTTCTTTACTTTAAAAATAGAGACACTGAAAAGACCCTATATATTAAAAAAGGGTTGAACACATGCGTCAAAAATGCGTGCTTTCTACTTGCGTCTTTCGTGCGTCGTGCGTTGCGTCCACGACGCTGCGTCCAAAGCCGCAAATGTGAACGTAGCCTTAGAAAGATGTCTAGTGGTGAAAAAAAGAATAAAAAGAGGAGTGAGTACAATGCTTTGTCATCTGGATGACAGGACATTAGTGCAGTCAGCTAAAAACAGACGTAGATGACAGAGGAAGTGATATGCACAGGTGTAAAGTATACACATAGAGACAGGTGTGTGAATGTAGCTACTAATGCTGGTTTATACAGAATGTAATGCCAGGTTTTGGACAACATACACTATTAAATCTCTAGTAATGTTCTTTATACTAAGTAAAATATGTACAAATAAATCACATTGAGTGGGGTCAGAATTGGCTTCATTTTAGCTCCTTCAGAATAGGCATAAATTGAAGAACTGTTATCCCACAGGGGAAGGATATGAAAATTGCTTTCAGAATAGAATAGCATTTGAACTTGAGCAGAATTTCAACATTTTCCTAGTTAAAAAAATAAATGGGTGTCGAAAGCATGTGTATAGAGATCCATGTAATCAACTTAGTGGGAGTGTTCCCAAAATGGACGTTTATCAGTTATCCAAAAAAGACTGGTCTCTACAGGCCCCACCGCTGGAAACCCCTAGTGAAAGGTCCCCCCTCTTTGCTGAACTGCAATGAGCAGATATTTGTTTAGAGCTGAAGGCCCACATGTGCCTGGCAGCCCCAATCAGTGTCTACGGGGATGTCACAGATCCAACTTAAAGGGAAGGTGCCACCAGTTTTCTTTTTTTTTTTTTTTGTGAAATTAAGCTTAAAATAGTAATTAAAATGTATTAATGCAATGTTTGCACTGTTTGCAAACATTTCTATATGAAAAATATTATATATTTTTCTACAAATATACATATTTACCACTAGGGGGAGCATTTTCGGTTTTAGATCTCAAGCAGATATAGTAAGATTTAGCAGCTTTACTCTTTGCTGGAAAATTGGGGCAGTAACTGCTGACATCACCATTTCCCTCCCCTTTTGGGTGGTCTAATATCCCTGGGGCAGAATGAAGAGCAGCATCACAGGGCAGCACCATTTTGTGTGTGACTGCCCTGTGACCTGCTATCACCAGCAGTTACTGCATCAGAGGCACAGCTTGTTTACAGAGGAGCAGAACACAGTGGGCTCAGCAGCATTTTTTGTGAATAACATTCTTGCCATCCCCCTTCCCCCACCTTAATCCCTGTCCTGTCAGCTGCCCTGCTCTCTCTCCAGGTGTCACCTCCCTCTCTGCAGGCTGTGAGTGCAGCTTACTGGAGATCACAGGGACTGTGTGGGAGGGGGAGACACAGCAGGAGAAGCACACAGGGCAGCTTGTGAGGAGCAGAGGATGTGTGCCCACTGTGCCCAGGACGTGCCTGCCTGGAGTACAGAGGAGCAGTGAGCGCTTCTTCTGTCCTGCGATAGAGAGTAAGTGGAGCTCGGCAGATAGCACAGGGCTATAATAAAATGGCAGCTAGTCACACCTACAGCAGTGAGTTGTGCAGCCCACAGAGACGTGCCCAGCTCACTGCTAATGCTGCTGCAATGTTACAGATGGGGTCAGCGCCGGTCTATTATCTCCTATGTCCATGGGGTGCCGTATCTGACACTGATAGTGCCCTGCTACTGCTGCAAAACCAAGATGTCAGCCCCCAGTGCATACAAACGCGGTACCTTCCCTTTAAAAGGACATTTGGGAAGAGCATTATGGGGAGAGACTGTTAGGGCTCCTACTCATATGCGTGAAACTCAGATGAGTCTCGCACGGCAATACCCGGCACTGCACCTGGCACACAGATCGGAGCGTGTGGCTGCATGTATACCTATGCGGCCGCACGCTTCGATCTGAGTGCCGGCAGCAGCGCCGGGTATTGCCGTGCGAGACTCATCCAAGTTTCGCACAAGTGAGCCCTTAGACAACTGCTCTTAGCCAGTCAGCAATGCTGGGAAAGTTCTCACATTAATGGTTTGGTTATGAGAGTTGTACAGCAAGTCTCTCAAATGCTCTTTCGGGCCTGTCCCACACATCCAGATAATTCCGGTATCGGAAAAATCGGTACCGGAGTTATCCGTGTCCGTGTGCTTACGTTGCACATCAGTGCAGCCGTGTGCTGTCCGTGTGCCGACTGGGTACCACACGCACTGTGCAGGAGAGACAGCGCTACAGTAAGCGATGTCCCCCCAGCTTGTAGTGCTGAAGCCCCATTCATTTCTTCTCTCCAGCAGCGTTCGCTGGAGCAAAGGAATGAAAAATCACTTTTTTAAATTTTTTTTGTTGTTAAAATAAAGTTCCCGGTAATCTCCCCCCTCCCTCTCCCTGTGCACCCGCCCGCTGGCATTAAAATACTTACCCAGCTCCCTTGATGCTTCCTCTCAGTGTCGCAGCTCTTCCTGTATGAGCGGTCACGTGGTGCCACTTATTACAGTGATGAATATGCGGCTCCACCCCTATGGGAGGTGGAGCCGCATATTCATCACTGTAATGTGCGGCACCACGTGACTGCTCATACAGGGAGAGCTGCGACGCTGAGAGGATGCGCCGAGGGAGCTGGGTAAGTATTTTAATGCCAGCGGGCGGGCGCACAGGGGGAGGGAGGGGGGAGATTACCGGGAACTTTATTGTAACAAAAAAGAAATGATTTTTCATTCCTTCGCTCCAGCGAATGCTGCTGGAGAGAAGAAATGAATGGGGCTTCAGCACCACAAGCTGGGGGACAGCGCTTACTGTAGCGCGGTCTCCTGCATGGCACACGGACTACACACGGACAGCATCTGTGTGCGGTACGTGTTTTACACGGACCCAGTAACTTTAATGAGTCCGTGTGATCCGTGCGCTTCCACGAACACTGACATGTCTCCGTGTTTTTCAAACGGACACACGGTCCATGAAAACACTCTGACATGTGCAGAGACACATTGATTTTAATGTGTCTACGTGAGTCAGTGTCTCCGGTACGTGAGGAAACTGTCACCTCACGTACCGGAGCCACTGACGTGTGAAACCGGCCTCAGTGAGTAGAGTTGATAGCTTCTCTTGAGAACAGTTCTTTAACAGCTGTTGTACTTATATATTAATTTCTGTTGTTATTTGGGAAATTAGACTATGTGTGGGATATACAGTATCAATATGGGACATACAGTATGTCACTACTGTTTCTAAACATGGAAGAGGAAAGGGAGATTTCACTGCTAGAATTTTGAAGTTTATAATAATCTGCTGAAAGAGGGGAACATTTTGTGTATATCTCCAGCTCACATTCTCTGTTAGGCTGGTTTCACATTAGTGCATCTGTGTGTAGTGTATGAGCCGCATAGATCCGCATGCGTCATGCGTACATATCTTTAACATGGTGTGTGCAGGGACCTGCATTTGCATGCGGTCACATGCAGATGCGTACGCATGCATTGTTTTGCGGTGTCCGGCAAACGCAACATGTTGCATTTTTTAGAAGCGTCAAATATTGCGCAATCATGCGCATGCAGATGATTGCGTCAAAACAATGCATTACTGTCTATGGAAAATGATGTCACCACCTCCACCATGCACATAAACAACACAAACGAATGCCAAAATGCATTTAACCCCTTCACCCCAAAGCCTGTTTTCACCTAAGTGACAGGGCCAATTTTTACAATTCTGACCACTGTCACTTTATGAGGTCATAACTCTGAAACGCTTCAACGGATCCTGGTGATTCTGACACTGTTTTCTCGTGACATATTGTACTTCATGATAGTGGTAAAACTTCTTCGATATGACTTGCATTTATTTGTGAAAAAAACAAAAATTTGTCGGAAATTATGAAAATTTAGCAATTTTCAAACTCTTAGTTTTTATGCCCTTAAATTAGAGAGTTATATCACATAATATAGTTAATAAACAACATTTCCCACATGTCTGCTTTACATCAGCAAAATTTTGGAAACATAATTTTTTTTTGTTAGGGAGTTATAAGGGTTAAAAGTTGACCAGCGATTTCTCATTTTTGCAACAAAATTTGCAAAACCATTTTTTTTACGGACCACCTCACACTTGAAGTGACTTTGAAGGGTCTATATGACAGAAAATGCCCAAAAGTGACACCATTCTAAAAATTGCACCCCTCAAGGTACTCAAAACCACATTCAAAAAGTTTATTAACCCTTCAGGTGCTTCACAGGAATTTTTTGAATGTTTAAAAAAATTGAACATTTAACTTTTTTTTCACAAAATTTTTACTTCAGGTCCAATTTGTTTCATTTTACCAAGGGTAACAGGAGAAATTGGACCACAAAAGTCGTTGTACAATTTGTCCTGAGTACGCCGATACCCCATATGTTGGGATAAACCACTGTTTGGGCACATGGCAGAGCTCGGAAGGGAAGGAGAGCCATTTGACTTTTCAATGCAAGATTTGCTGGAATTGAGATCGGAGCCTATGTCACGATTGGAGAGCCCCTGATGTGCCTAAACAGTGGAAACCCCCACAAGTGACACCATTTTGGAAAGTAGACCCCCTAAGGAACTAATCTAGATGTGTGGTGAGCACTTTGAACCTCCAAGTGCTTCACAGAAGTTTATAATGTAGAGCCGTAAAAAAAATTTCATATTAATTTTCACAAAAAATGATCTTTTTGCCCCAAATTTTTTATTTTCCCAAGGGTAACAGGATAAATTGGACCCCAAAAGTTGTTGTGCAATTTTTCCTGAGTACGCTGATACTTCATATATGGGGATAAACCACTGTTTGAGCGCATGGCAGAGCTCGGAAGGGAAGGAGTGCCATTTGACTTTTCAATGCAAAATTGGCTGGAATTGAGATCGGACGCCATGTCGCATTTAGAGAGCCCCTGACGTGCCTTAACAGTGGAAACCCCCCACAAGTGACCCCATTTTGGAAAGAAGACCCCCTAAGGAACTTATCTAGATGTGTGGTGAGCACTTTTAACACCCAATTGTTTCACTAAAGTTTAGAATGTAGCATTGTGAAAATTAAAAAATCATTTTTTCTTTCCACAAAATGATGTTTTAGCCCGCAATTTTTTTTTTCCCAAGGGTAACAGGAGAAATTGGACCACAAATGTTATTATCCAATTTGTCCTGAGTACGCTGATACCCCATATGTGGGGGGGAACCACCGTTTGAGTGCATGGCAGAGCTCGGAAGGGAAGGAGCGCCGTTTGAAATGCAGACTAAGATGGAATGGTCTGCAGGTGTCATGTTGCATTTTCAGAGCCCCTGATGTACCTAAACAGTAGAAACCCACCACAAGTGACCCCATATTGGAAACTAGACCCCCCAAGGAACTTATCTAGATGTGTTGTGAGAGCTTTGAACCAACAAGTGTTTCACTACAGTTTATAACGCAGAGCCGTGAAAATAAAAAATATTTTTTTTCCACGAAAATGATATTTTAGCCCCCACGTTTTTATTTTCCCAAGGGTAACAGGACAAATTAGACCCCAAAAGTTGTTGTCCAACTTGTCCTGAGAACGCTGATACCCCATATGTTGGGGTGAACCACTGTTTGGGTGCACGGCAGAGCTCGGAAGGGAAGGAGCGCCATTTGAAATGCAGACTTAGATGGATTGGTCTGCAGGCGTCATGTTGCATTTGCAGAGCCCCTGATGTACCTAAACAGTAGAAACCCACCACAAGTGACCCCATATTGGAAACTAGACCCCCCAAGGAACTTATCTAGATGTGTTGTGAGAGCTTTGAACAAACAAGTGTTTCACTACAGTTTATAACGCAGAGCCGTGAAAATAAAAAATATTTTTTTTTCCACGAAAATGATATTTTATCCCCTATATTTTTATTTTCCCAAGGGTAACAGGACAAATTGGACCCCAAAAGTTGTTGTCCAACTTGTCCTGAGAACACTGATACCCCATATGTTGGGGGGAACCACTGTTTGGGCGCACAGGAGAACTCGGAAGGGAAGGAGCACTATTTTACTTTTTCAAAGCAGAATTGGCTGGAATTGAGATCGGACGCCATGTCGCGTTTGGAGAGCCCCTGATGTGCCTAAACAGTGGAAACCCCCAATTCTAACTGAAACCCTAACCCCAACCCTATCCCTAGCCCCAACCCCAACCCTAACCCTAGCCCTAACCCTAGCCCTAACCCTAGCCCTAACCTTAGCCCTAACCCTAGCCCTAACCCTAACCCTAATGGGAAAATGGAAATAAATACATTTTTTTACATTTTATTATTTTTCCCTAACTAAGGGGGTGATGAACGGGGGTTTGATTTACTTTTATAGCGTTTTTTTGGCGGATTTTTAGGGTTGGCAGCTGTCACACACTAAAAGACGCTTTTTATTGCAAAAAATAGTTTTTGCATCACCACATTTTGAGAGCTATAATTTATCCATATTTTGGCCCACAGAGTCATGTGAGATCTTGTTTTTTGCGGGACGAGTTGACGTTTTTATTGGTAACATTTTCGGGCAGATGACATTTTTTGATCGCTTTTTATTCTGATTTTTGGGAGGCGGAATGAACAAAAACCAGCAATTCCTGAATTTCTTTTAGGGGGGGCGTTTATACCGTTCCACGTGTGGTAAAATGGATAAAGCAATTTTATTCTTCAGGTCAGTACGATTACAGCGATACCTCATTTATGTAATTTTTTTATGTTTTGGCGCTTTTACACAATAAAAACTATTTTATATAAAAAAAATTGTTTTTGCATCGCTTTATTCTGAGAGCTATAACTTTTTTATTTTTCTGCTGATGATGCTGTATGGCGGCTTTTTTTTTGCGGGACAAGATGACATTTTCAGCGGTACCATGGATATTTATATCTGTCGTTTTGATCACATGTTATTCCACTTTTTGTTCGCCTGTATGATAATAAAGGAATGTTTTTTGCCTTGTTTTTTTTTTTTTTTTTTTTGCGGTGTTCACTGAAGGGGTTAACTAGTAGGATGGTTTTATAGAGCGGGTCGTTACGGACGCGGCAATACCAAATAAGTGTACTTTTATTGTTTTTTTTAATTTACATAAATAAATGGATTTACTGGGAAATGTTTTTTCTTTTTTTATTTGGGGATTTTTTTTTTTTTATACATTCTATTTTTTTTTTTTTTAACTTTCTAGCATTGTCCCAGGGTGGGACATCTCTGTATTAGATCAGATCGTTGATCTGACACTGTGCACTGTGCAGGCGCCGGCATGACCCGGAAGGAGTCCGGCGGCCATCTTGGATCCGGGGACTCCTTCCGGGTCACCGGAGCAACGCGATCTCATTGCGTTGCTCCGGTGGGAGAGCGCAGGGAGCCCCCGTCCCTGCGCGATCCCCCTCTATGCCGCTGTCACTACTGACAGCGGCATCAGAGGGGTTAAATGCCCGCGATCGCGAGACCGCGGTGATCGGTGCGCCGTACTAGTACTGCTGCTGTACTAGTACGGCGCATGGCGCGAAGGGGTTAAACACATGCACATGCAGCTTTTTTTTCGTCATGCGTAAGATGATGCTGAGTAAAACTGCAGCGTAAGCATGCGTTTTGGCATGCATTTGTGCATGCAGATGATGCGCTGTGCACAGAAACGCTAATGTGAACCTAGCCTTAGTCCCAGGCATGTACTATTATAATACTGCATGTGTACTGACGTGAGAGTATGTTACAGAGCATCTCAACACAGTGACTTAAAGTTAATTAAGCAGATAATTAGACATCATTGTTGTCACTTGCTAGTTGCCTTTTTTCAATGTGTCATCAGTGTCCTGGTAATTAGAGGCACCACCAAGGGGGTGATCCATATGTAATTTAAGGAGATTCCAGAAACCAGTCAATGTCACATTGCAGACAACATTCTGACATGGCTCCAGTAAATCTAACATGAAATCCTGAAACAACTTTACAAGTACCGTATTTTCTGGTGTATAAGACGACTGGGCGTATAAGACAACCCCCAACTTTACCATATAAAATATGGAATTTGGGATATGCCCGCCGTATAAGACGGGGGTCATCTTATACGCCCAGTCATCTTATACGGCGTGTAGTTCCCAGGGTCTGGAGGAGAGGAGACTCTCCTTCACGCCCTGGTATCCATATTCATGTAAAAAATAAAGAATAAAAATAAAAAACATGGATATACTCACCCTCGGACGGCCCCTGGCTCACAGCGCTGCTAGCGTCTCCCTCCGTTCCTAAGAATGCAGAGAGTGAAGGACCTTCGATGACGTCGCGGTCACATGAGCGGTCAGGTGACCGGTCACCTGACTGCGACGTCATCGAAGGTCCTTCACTCTCTGCATTCTTAGGAACGGAGGCAGACGCTAGCTGCGCTGTGAGCCAGGGGCCGTCCGAGGGTGAGTATATCCATCTTTTTTATTCTTTATTTTTTACATGAATATGGATCCCAGGGCCTGAAGGAGAGTCTCCTCTCCTCCAGACCCTTGGGAACCACACGCCGACATCCAGGATCGCTCCCTGCACATGCCGTACCCGGCGTATAAGACGACCCCCGACTTTTGGGACAATTTTTAGGGGTCAAAAAGTCATCTTATACGCCGGAAAATACGGGTAGTTTTATTTTTAGGTATTACACTGGTTTGTGCACATAACTCCTATACAGACCCATGTGCACCAGGTAATTCAGATCCTACTGGATTGATCCTTTAAACTAGGGGTACACCGCCTTTTCTGGCTTGAGGATCACATTTTCATACTCAACCGCACTACAAGAGTAATAGTAAAACTGAAGTGGGTTTTTACTATGTGCATCATTTTTTGCTCCAGAAAAATATGGCATCACTGATAAATGCAAAGTACACTTCCGGAAAATGCAATTGTCATGGAATTGGGAGTCCCATTCTTCCTCAATCATCACTCCAGCAAGGAGGAGACCATGAATGCATGTAGCTCTTTATTGGAGATCAGAAGTGATGATTTAATTGCTCCCATAGATTAAAAAATAATTTAAAAAAACTCTGTCAAAAATAATCTAAAAATCTGGAAGAAATAGTGGAAGGAGAAAGGCTAATCTATTAAGCACCATGTAAACAGTATTTACAGAGCAAAATCCAATGACAGATGACATGATCAGAGATACCATAAATTCTCCATTAAATGTCACCTGGGTCTGAATGGCATAGACCCCTTACGTTCAGAAAGAATTAAGTACTTTGGTAGACAGACCGTTAGTTCTAATATTTAGAAATGCCCCAGCAGCATTCACCTATGTATGAGTAAATTCCCTGCCTAATCAGTCCTGTATAACGTTATTCAGTGAAAACAAGGTATAAAAAAGCATTTATAATGTCCCTTTTTCCTATGCTAATGGGGGTTTGACTATTCAATTGGGCATTAGTTTCCCTTGACTAGTCATCCCTCTTTCCATGTCATTACATATATAGCCTTGTGGGCATGATAACATAATTTGCAAAAGCCAGAATAATCCCAGCTAATGCAAATCTCGCACATGCGTGCCACTTATTTCGGCAGCATCACTGTGTCTCTGAAGCCGAGTGTACGCTTCCCAGTTTCAGAGGCTCTTGCCACCGCCACAGGCAAGAACAAGGCTACGTGCCAGGTTTATTCATTTCTGGGGCGGCTGAGGGCTGATGTTGGTAGCCTGAGGGGGGCACTATCTCTGATCCCATCCCAAGCTATTAAAGGGAAGGTACCGCATTTGTAGATCATTAATAAATCAATGTAATGTAGCATAACATGCTGTTATAACCAAGTTTTGATTGCATTTGAAAAACATTTTGTGTTTTATAGGAGTTTAAAGAAGGCACTGGGGGCTGACATCTTGCTTTCACAGTAGCAGCACAATACTTTCAGTGTCATAATACGGCACCCCTTGGTCATAGGAGATAACAGACGGACTCCGACCCTATCTATTGTAATAGAACTGTCACTGCTGTGAACTGGTCACGCCTCTGTGGGCTGCACAATTCACAGTAGTGGGAGTGTTCTGCTGCCATATTCATGGAGCCCTCGGATCTGCTAACATAAGCAGTAATGCTTCTAGCAGAACAGATCCTAGATTGACAGGAGTAAAATGCAGGAGAAAAGCAGGGGCAGAGTATCAGAGACTGCAAAGACATCAAGGAGGAATAGTGTACCATTAGCATTATCGGACCAGGAGCTGCCAGCTGCTCAGCAGGAGTTGTGATTTATCCCTCAGTAAGATAAGAAGGAGCTACAGATATGCAGTGAATGGCCATACATTGTGGAGGGGGGTGAGAGAATCATGTAATCTGGGTGAAAGAGACATATAAAGACTGATGGGAGAGAGAGAGACAGTAACTACTGGTGATAGCAGATCACAGGGAAGTCACCCACAAAATGGCGCTGCCCTGTGATGGTACTCTTCATTTTGCCCCAGGGATACTAGAACACCCAAAAGGGGAGGGAAATGGTGATGTCAGCTGCTACTGGCAAGCTAACAGTACAGCTGGTAAGCTTGTCCCCAGGTGCCTTCAGCTAAATACAACTCCCATCACTGTCTCCTGGTCACGTTGATCTCAGTGCGACCAGGAGACAATTATAAGAGCTGCCTTCAGCAGCTGGCCAGTGTCTTGGATTACCACAAACTGCACCACCTGTTCCCAGGCACTGGTACATGTCACGCTGATTACACACAGATGTCGTCCTTGTGTCATTAGTGTGCACGTGTGCAGCAGGCATTTCGTCCATGCTGTGCAAAAGAAACTGACATGTCTGCAGGTTTTTCACACGGACACATGGTTCTTGTGAAAAACCTGACATGTGCGCACCACCATTGAATACAGTGGGTGTGCATATGCTCGTATTTGTGATCCTTAAAAAAACGGAACACATGCGGACACTAAAAAATCACTTTTGAAGAAGGCCTAAAGGGCTTCAAAGGAGACCATGATTTTTATTATATCATCAATACTGTGGTACTGCTGCATACAGCAGAAGCAATCAGACGATCGTAGGTTCAAGTTCCCTAAGCAGAGTAATAAATACAGTGAAAAATAAAAAAAAGTTTAAAAAAATGACAAAAATAAAAGTTCAACTCACCCCCCTTTTGCCCATTAAAAGTAAAGATAACAAAAAACAAACAAATACATGTGTGTGGTATCATGATCAGAAAAGTCTGATCTATCAAAATACAGTATAAAAATAACTGATACAATTCGTAAAACATTGGAAGCAAAAAAAATCAAAAACGTCAAAATTACAAGTGAATAAAATGGCATATGTATCCCAAAATGGTATTAAAAAAATGTAGTCTTTCTCCACAAAAATAAGCCCTCATACAGTTGAATCAACCTAAAAATGAAAACATTATGGTCTCGGAAAATGGCAAGACAACTCCCTCACAAAATTTTTTTTCCAAAACTCCTGACTTTTTTTTCAACTAAAAAACAATTTAAAAAACTGTTTTTGTTTGGTATCACCATAATCATACTGATGAGGAGAATTTTATTGTGAGGTCATTTTTACCACACAATATACACCGTAAAAACAATTCCCATAAAACAATGTTAGAATTTTGTATTTTTCACAAATTCACAGCACTTGAAATTATTTTTTTCCCATTTTCAAGTACACTATGTAGTGTGCTATTCAAATGTACAACTCGTGCAGCAAAAAACAAGCCTTAATTTGTATATAAAGACAGAAAAATGAAAAAAGTTATGGCTCTGTGAAGGAGAGGAATAAACGAAAGCATGTTACTAGGCGGGGTAAGGCCTTGCTCTATACAAAGTTTATGAAGCGAGGACACACCCACTAGTCGGCTCTGGCCGGGAGTATGCATAACGCATACATACCGGTCGGTCCCGGCTCAGAAACCAGCGAATCCTCGCAGGGCACAGTGCGTACACTGGGGGGATTCGTAAGTCTGCAGTCACACAGAGTGACCGCAGACTTACCAGTTTAGACACGACAACTCCCCTTCATGGGTGAATTGCAATACTAAGAGGCAATCTAACTACAGTGTACAAAAATATGAATGATCAGTACAAAGATAATGGTAATGATCTTTATATCGAGGCCTGTAACGAGGCATCCTCCTTATCTAGAGGAAAGAATGTTTATTCATCATTACGGATGGCAATTCTTTACTGTAAGAGCAGTGAAACTATAGAACTAAAACCATAATTCAATGTTTGATTCACTAATCAAGTTTAAGGACAGCCTGGATGTCTTTTCTAGTCTGACTTCTGTATGTGGAAATGGAAAATAATTTTTCTCCAATATATAAGGTAATTGCTTAGCATCTGCCTCAAAGTGTAATTGCTTAGCATCTGCCTCAAAGTGTTTTTGCCTTCCTCTAGATCAATATGTAAGAGCATAGGTTAAACTCGTTCGACTTCTTTCAACCTTAATCCCTTTTTTCATTTTTACATTGCCATTTTTCCCTCCCCTTCTTCCAAGAACCATAGCTTTTTATTTTCATTTTACCATTGGCATAGCTATATGAGGGTTTGCAATTTCTATGTGATGAGTTTTGATATGAAGAACACCATTCATTTTACCTTACAATTTACTATAAAAAAAACACGCAAAAATTCCAAATTGGGGTTATTTGGTTATTGTTTATTGGGGTTTTGTTTTTCTTGTTCAATGTATGGGAAAAATTAAGAAAAATGATTTTCTAGGACAGTAAGATTACGGTGATACCAAACTTGTATAGATTTATTTTATTTAAGTGGTGAAAAAATATTAGAAATTTGTAAAAAAACAAACAAAAACATTGTGGTTTTGTATTGCCATTTTTCGAAGACCATTTATATTTTTCCATCGAATGAGCTATGTGAGGGCTTGTTTTTCCTTTGGTGAACTGATGGTTTTATTGATACAAATTTGGGGAACACAACTCAGGGAGTTATTCACATCTTTTCAAAGACGTTGTGCAGGATAGTTTGTGTATTAAGACCGCGCAGCCACAATAAGGCCGGTTTCACACGTCAGTGGCTCCGGTACGTGAGGTGTCAGTTTCCTCACGTACCGGAGACACTGACTCACGTAGACACATTGAAATCAATGTGTCTCTGCACATGTCAGCGTGTTTTCATGGACCGTGTGTCCGTGTACAAAACACGGAGACATGTCAGTGTTCGTGGGAGCGCACGGATTACACGGACCCATTAAAGTCAATGGGTCCGTGTAAAACATGTACCGCACACGGCTGTCCGTGTGCAGTCCGTGTGCCATGCAGGAGACAGCGCTACAGTAAGCGCTGTCCCCTCAGCGTGGTGCTGAAGCCGCCATTCATATCTTCTCTCCAGCAGCGTTCGCTGGAGAGAAGATATGAAAAATCCTTTTTTTTTCCGTGTTTAAAATAAAGATCCCTGTCCCCTCCCCCCTCCCACCCCTTGTGCGCCCGCCCGCTGTTAATAAAATACTCACCCAGCTCCCTCGCAGCTTCCTCTCAGCGCCAGCTTCTCCTGTATGAGCGGTCACGTGGTGCCGCCGATTACAGTCATGAATATGCGGCTCCACCTCCCATAGGGGTGGAGCCGCATATTCATGACTGTAATGGTCGGCACCACGTGACCGCTCATGCTGGAGAAGGTGCGGCGTGGAGAGGACGTTTCGAGGGAGCCAGGTGAGTATTTTAGTAACAGCGGGCGGACGCACAGGGGGTGGGAGGGGGTTTGGGGACAGGGATCTTTATATTAAACACGGAAAAAAAAAAAAAGGATTTTTCATATCTTCTCTCCAGCGAACACTGCTGGAGAGAAGATATGAATGGCGGCTTCAGCACCAGATGCAGGGGACAGCACTTATCTCTAGCGCTGTCTCCTGCACGCTCCGTGTGGTACCCAGTCGGCACATGGGCAGCACACGGCTGCCACACGTGTGCCACACTGATGTTCAAGGTAAGCACTCGGACACACGGACAGGGATAATTCCGGTACCGATTTTTCCGGTACCGGAATTATCTGGACGTGTGAGACTGGCCTAATACAGAGTCGAATGTAATGAAAAGCTCTGGTGGTTTATTCGACGCGTCAAGGTCTATCAGGAAAATACCACAAAGACATCTTGTATTATCTGTATTATTCTGTATTATTGTGGCTGTGCGGACTTAATCCACAAAGTATCCTGAGAAGGTTGCGTGGGCGGCCCGTGAATCTGCAGCAGCCGATACGCACATGCTTTTGCTTTACACCATCAGGTGAGCAGCTCCCTGTTAAAAAATGGCACTAAATCAGAGGATAAGACCCTATATGCGCTTTTTGTCTCCCTAATCTACTCACATCTTTTCAAGGTATTTCTAATTTTTGGAAAAAATTGGTGAAGCCTGCAAATACGAATTTCAAAATATTTGCTCATCTCTAGTTACACACAGCTAGATTATCCCAAAGATTTTCACATGAATGAAGAGCAACAGAAAAAATAATAACACTTGAGGTGTTGAAAATCCATGCTGTGTCCTTTAAATATGGAATTATATGCACAACAGTACACACGAGCATCAAATATAGTACATGTGATGTGCTTATCAAACTTTCTTACCTGCAGTAATAAAAAGGCCACCTCCTGCTTTATAAAGTCTGTAGCTCACAAAAGGAGCTGCACAGATGATGATGAAGCCTCCAGCTACAACTGTGACCACACCGATAAGCATGAAAATGTTCCAAAATCCTCGGTATACTGAAATGAAAAGATGAAATGCATCATAACAAGAAGAAAATTTTTCTTGTAGCTCAAGAAAATCCACCTGTGCAATGCTAGAAGAGATATCTGGTTTGAAGGCAATTCATTAAAACAAGGGTTTGAAGTGCGGCCTAAATATGTCAGAAAGAAATATACAGTATAAGGATCATTTTGTCTGTACCTATCTTATGTTTATGTCGGTAGTTGACAGGCTTTGATTTTAGTTAAGGGGTTTTCCACTTTTAGAGTAGTGAACCCCAAATAATTCCTGTAATTTAAAATGTTAAAATCAGAGACCAGAACAGAGACACGGAGCTGGCACTGGAGCGGGCGAGGGTGAGTACTATCTTAGTTGTTTTACATTACAGGAATCTTTTGGGGGCCACTTTTCTAAAAGTAAAAAATGGCTTTAGAGAACGTGCATATGTCTTTTGAATGTCAGCACTGTTTTTCTTAAAGCATTTTTTTAAGACTCTTTTGAAACTTTTTTTTTTTAATGTTTGTATTAATAGTGAGCAGCTTCCAACCTGAAGCACTAGTCAAGGGCTTCTTTATAATGAGTTTACGGCTGTATCTTTATTTATGTATTTCAATATACTCCGCCTTTGACTTCATTCACTATCTTATTTATTTTTCTTTTTTCATTTTTTTTGGTGCACTTCCTCACTTTCCTCACTTTGTTTCACCTATATAGTCACAGGTATGTGCACTCCACTTTTCATTTTGCTTTTATTATCCTTTCCCTATTTGTTTTCCTTTCATTTACTTTGTCTATCTCTACTGTGACTATCCAGCTCTTTACGGCACTGTCCATTCCCTCAATCTTCAGCGGCATGCGCTTCTCTGTGCCGACGTGGCTTGGTTGCCATGGATACGTGTCCTTCTTGCGTCACACTTCTAGCCTGCCTTGCTGAGGCGTCAGCGGTGGGCGGGAACCTGTGATGTGGGACGCCGACTCTTGTGCTTCCGGTCACTGTCGTGCCATGCGAAACGCCACATCAGCCGCTCTAATTAGGTATGATATGGGGTATTGAAGCCGGTCATTCTGTCCCTGACATCACACCCCCCCCCAAGGAAGCAAGTGTGCGAAACGCGCGTTGGGGTTCTTCAGGTTGGTTCAGTATGCCTCATCATCTCTTTCCCCAGTAGTGGATTTCACTCTTTCCTAGCTTCACTACCTATAGTGCTACAGGATTTATTTCTCTCACATGCCTCCTGTATAAGTTACAATATATTATTTTGAGTATTCATGATCCTCTGTATATTTTTCATTAAGGTAATTTACCTTGAGCATTTGCAAATATTTATACATCGGGGCTATATTACCTATTATTATATGGCAGCACTTTACATTTTAATGTGATTCCATGTAGTGTTTTTATTTGATGTGGCTACTTGAGCCTTTTTTGCTGAGATATATATATATATATATTTTTTTATTTATTTATATATATATATATATATATATACAGGTTTACCTCATCTATTATACAATTAATTGTGATGTGACATTGTCATGATTTTCTGTGGTTTACCTATACTAGTGTTGTGGCTATTCTGTGACTATTCTAGCAATACTGTGTTTCTGCACGTGGCACTAGGATATTCGTTCTTCACCTTGTAATTGTGTCTTTTTTTTAAATATTTATCTGTGATTGCCATCTATTATGGATTTTTAAAGAAATAACTGTTCTAATAAAAATTTATAGCATTTTACTCAACTCTATTGTCCAATCTTCTTTTGGGTTTCTATATTGTCTTTGGTTGAGCTTACTACGTTACGCCCTGGTTTTTTAGTTAATTCCAACCTGAAGCCACCTGAAGAATGTATGGGTCACTTCTTTTTACCACTTTATGGCTTTAGAAGCCTGAAGAGGTTAAAATAAAGTTGGAAAAGGCAGAAATTTGCACGGCAAGTTATTTTTACTTTGCAGTGCATATGATCACTCTTTTGAGATTTTTTGGCACACCAGGATAGGGATGAGGAGCCATGCAGACCAGGATGGGGATTAGGCACCATGCAGACCAGGATGGGGATGAAGAGTCATGCATACAAGAATAGGGATTAAGAGCCATGCATACAAGGATATGGATGAAGAGTCATACATACAAGGATAGGGATGAGGAACCATGCATACCAGGATAGGGATGAGGAGCTATGCATACCAGGTTAGGGGTGAGAAGCCATGCAGACCAGAATGGGGATGAAGAGCCATACATATAAGGAAAGGGATGAAGAGCCATGCATACAAGGATAGGGATGAGGAGCCATGCAGACCAGGATAGGGATGAGGAGCCATGCAGACCAGGATAGGGATGAAGAGGCCATGCATACCATGATAGTGATGATAAGGCAATGCATACCAGCATATGGATGAAGAGGCATGCATACCAGGATGGGGATGAGGGAGCCATGCATACCAGCATATGGATGAGGAGCCATGCAGACCAGGATGTGGATGAAGGGGCCATGCAGACCAGGATGTGGATGAAGGAGCCATGCAGACCAGGATGGGGATGAGGAGCCATGCATACCAAGATAGGGATGAGGGGACAATGCATACCTGGCTCATACTCAAGTCAATAAGTTTTCCCAGCGTTGTGTGGTAAAATTAGGTGCCTCCGCTTATACTCGGGTTGGCTTATACTAAAGTATATATGGTAGCTAGTAAGCAGTAAGTTAGTTACCGCAGGTCACACATTACTGGATCACACAGAAGTTACCGTGAGAACCGCCGCCTGTGACCTGCGGTAACCTTAATGATGTCACTGCTCATCACTGCAACGCGTTCTTACACTACTTTCAGTGTGTTCTGGCTGCAGAACTGAGTGGTCACAATACTGATGTCACCGCTCAGCACAGCATCTGGATGTAGCAGAGTTGGGGATCGTCATGAGACATAGGATGGATTTTACGGCAGATCACTTTGG
Source organism: Ranitomeya imitator (assembly GCF_032444005.1). NCBI lineage: Eukaryota > Metazoa > Chordata > Amphibia > Anura > Dendrobatidae > Ranitomeya > Ranitomeya imitator. The sequence continues at coordinate 490,905,607 of NC_091284.1, read as the reverse complement.
ATTACAATTTTTTTGTATGGTAATAAATGGGTAATAGAGAGTTGTGGAGTGCTTTTCACAATTAAAGGTTTTTACTGTTCTTATGTGTTTATTACTTTTGACTACAAGGTTAGTAAAGGGGGTGTCTGACAGATGCCTATCCAATACTAACCCCTGGGCTTGATATTACACAGCTGACATCAACCTCAAATTCATTATCCCGCTTGCCAACGGACCAGGTCAAGCAGTAAGAGCCAAAGCTAAGTGCCAGAATTGGGGCATCTAATGGCTGTGCAGTTTCTGGGATGGCTGAGGGCTGGTGTTTTCAGTCTTGGAGGGGAAAATATCCATGGCTCCTTCCTGGCTAATTAAGATCAGCCCGCAGCTGTCTGTTTAGCCTTTGCTGGTTATTAAAAAAAAAAAAGGGGACCCCATGTAATTTTTTTGGGGGGACCCCCTTTTTAATTACCAGTAAAGGCTAAATAGACAGTTGTGAGCTTATATAAATAGGCTGGGAACCTTTATGAATGCTGGCCCCTTCCCAGAGTAATAACACCAGCGTACAGCTGTCTGCTCTCCATTGTTTATTTATTTAATTACTAGATAAATACAAGTACAGAAAATTACACACATAAAGCACTGACTATATATATTTCACTAACATATTTCTATGTATCTATCTATCTATCTATCTATCTATCTATCTATCTATCTATCTATCCCTATCTTTGCACATCTAACACCTAAGCACTTCATCACATTCAAACAGTCCCTCACTACTTTCAAGGCTACACTCGCCATAGCTAAACAAACCTACTTCTCATCTCTCATATCCTCCCTGTCTCACAACCCTAAACAGTTATTCAACACCTTCAATTCTCTCCCCCCAGCACCTCCTCCCTCCCCACTCATCTCAGCTGAAGACTTTGCCTCATTTTTCAAGCATAAGATTGATAACATCTGAGACAGTTTTGGTCAACAACCCCCAGAGCCCTTCATCCCAACTTCCCAGCCCTCCACCTCCAAAACCAACTTCTCCACCATTACAGAAGATCGACTCTCCACTCTACTCTCAAGATCACATCTCACCACCTGTGCACTTGACCCAATCCCATCGCACTTCATCACAAACCTCACCACAGTCTTCATCCCAACCCTAACACATCTCTTCAACCTATCACTAACAACTGGTGTTTTCCCCTCAAGCTTTAAACATGCCTCAATCACACCTATCCTCAAAAAGCCCTCTCTTGACCCATCCTCTGTATCTAGCTATCGCCCTATATCACTTCTCCCCTATGCCTCCAAACTACTGGAACAACATGTCTATCTTGAACTGTCCTCCTATCTCTCTTCTTGCTCCCTCTTCGACCGCTTACAATCTGGCTTCCGGTCACACCACTCCACTGAAACTGCCCTAAATAAAGTCACCAATGACCTATTAACTGCCAAGAGCAAGCGACACTACTCTGTCCTCCTCCTCCTGGACCTGTCCTCTGCCTTTGACACAGTGGACCATTCCCTATTACTACAGACCCTCTCATCCCTTGGCATCACAGACTTGGCCCTATCCTGGATCTCGTCATACCTGACCGGACAGTCAGCGTTTCTCACTCACACACCACCTCCTCACCTCGCACCCTATCTGTCAGAGTCCTAGGTGTTATGATAGGCAATTCAGTATCACAATGGACATGGAGGTCAGAGCACATACAGTGATCTGACAATAACCCAAAATAATAGAACGAGCTCTGAGACGTGGGAACTCTGCAGACCGCAATCCCTGATCCTCTCCAAACACAACTAGAGGCAGCCGTGGATTGCGCCTAACGCTCCCTATGCAACTCGGCACAGCCTGAGAAACTAACTAGCCTGAAGATAGAAAAAATAAGCCTACCTTGCCTCAGAGAAATACCCCAAAGGAAAAGGCAGCCCCCCACATATAATGACCGTGAGTAAGATGAAAAGACAAACGTAGGGATGAAATAGATTCAGCAAAGTGAGGCCCGATATTCTAGACAGAACGAGGATAGGAAAGATAACTTTGCGGTCTACACAAAACCCTAAAGAAAACCACGCAAAGGGGCAAAAAGACCCTCCGTACCGAACTAACGGCACGGAGGTACACCCTTTGCGTCCCAGAGCTTCCAGCAAAACAAATAGACAAGCTGGACAGAAAAAATAGCAACAAATAGCAAAGAAGCACTTAGCTATGCAGAGCAGCAGGCCACAGGAATGATCCAGAGAAACACAAGTCCAACACTGGAACATTGACAGGAAGCATAAATCAAAGCATTAGGTGGGGTTAAGTAGAGAAGCACCTAACGACCTCACCAGATCACCTGAGGGAGGAAACTCAGAAGCAGCAGTACCAGTTTCCTCCACAAACGGAAGCTCCCAGAGAGAATCAGCCGAAGTACCACTTGTGACCACAGAAGGGAGCTCTGCCACAGAATTCACAACAGTACCCCCCCCTTGAGGAGGGGTCACCGAGCCCTCACCAGAGCCCCCAGGCCGACCAGGATGAGCCACATGAAAGGCACGAACAAGATCGGGAGCATGGACATCAGAGGCAAAAACCCAGGAATTATCCTCCTGAGCATAACCCTTCCATTTAACCAGATACTGGAGTTTCCGTCTTGAAACACGAGAATCCAAAATCTTCTCCACAATATACTCCAATTCCCCCTCCACCAAAACCGGGGCAGGAGGGTCAACAGATGGAACCATAGGTGCCACGTATCTCCGCAACAATGACCTATGGAAGACGTTATGTATGAAAAAAGAATCTGGGAGGGTCAGACGAAAAGACACAGGATTAATAACCTCAGAAATCCTATAAGGACCAATGAAACGAGGTTTAAACTTCGGAGAGGAAACCTTCATAGGAACATGACGAGAAGATAACCAAACCAGATCCCCAACACGAAGTCGGGGACCCACACGGCGTCTGCGATTAGCAAAACGTTGAGCCTTCTCCTGGGACAATGTCAAATTGTCCACTACATGAGTCCAAATCTGCTGCAACCTGTCCACCACAGTATCCACACCAGGACAGTCCGAAGACTCAACCTGTCCTGAAGAGAAACGAGGATGGAACCCAGAATTGCAGAAAAATGGCGAAACCAAGGTAGCCGAGCTGGCCCGATTATTAAGGGCGAAGTCAGCCAAAGGCAAAAAGGACACCCAGTCATCCTGATCGGCAGAAACAAAGCATCTCAGATAGGTTTCCAAGGTCTGATTGGTTCGTTCGGTCTGTCCATTAGTCTGAGGATGAAAAGCCGAGGAAAAAGACAAGTCAATGCCCATCCTACCACAAAAGGCTCGCCAAAACCTCGAAACAAACTGGGAACCTCTGTCAGAAACGATATTCTCTGGAATGCCATGCAAACGAACCACATGCTGGAAGAACAATGGCACCAAATCAGAGGAGGAAGGCAACTTGGACAAGGGTACCAGATGGACCATCTTAGAAAAGCGATCACAGACCACCCAAATGACTGACATCTTTTGAGAGACGGGAAGATCTGAAATAAAATCCATAGAGATATGTGTCCAAGGTCTCTTCGGGACCGGCAAGGGCAAAAGCAACCCACTGGCACGAGAACAGCAGGGCTTAGCCCGAGCACAAATCCCACAGGACTGCACAAAAGAAAGCACATCCCGCGACAGAGATGGCCACCAAAAGGATCTAGCCACTAACTCTCTGGTACCAAAGATTCCAGGATGACCAGCCAACACCGAACAATGAACCTCAGAGATCACTTTATTTGTCCACCTATCCGGGACAAACAGTTTCTCCGCTGGACAACGATCAGGTTTATTAGCCTGAAATTTTTGCAGCACCCGCCGCAAATCAGGGGAGATGGCAGACACAATTACTCCTTCCTTGAGGATACCCGCCGGCTCAGATAAACCCGGAGAGTCGGGCACAAAACTCCTAGATAGAGCATCCGCCTTCACATTTTTAGAGCCCGGAAGGTACGAAATCACAAAGTCAAAACGGGCGAAAAACAGCGACCAACGAGCCTGTCTAGGATTCAAACGCTTAGCAGACTCGAGATAAGTCAGGTTCTTATGATCAGTCAATACCACCACGCGATGCTTAGCTCCTTCAAGCCAATGACGCCACTCCTCGAATGCCCACTTCATGGCCAGCAACTCTCGGTTGCCCACATCATAATTCCGCTCAGCAGGCGAAAACTTCCTGGAAAAAAAAGCGCATGGTTTCATCACTGAACAATCAGAACCTCTCTGCGACAAAACAGCCCCTGCTCCAATCTCAGAAGCATCAACCTCGACCTGGAACGGAAGAGAAACATCAGGTTGACACAACAGAGGGGCAGAAGAAAAACGACGCTTCAACTCTTGAAAAGCTTCCACAGCAGCAGAAGTCCAATTGACCAAATCAGCACCCTTCTTGGTCAAATCGGTCAATGGTTTGGCAATACTAGAAAAATTGCAGATGAAGCGACGATAAAAATTAGCAAAGCCCAGGAATTTTTGCAGACTTTTCAGAGATGTCGGCTGAGTCCAATCATGGATGGCTTGGACCTTAACAGGATCCATCTCGATAGTAGAAGGGGAAAAGATGAACCCCAAAAATGAAACCTTCTGCACACCAAAGAGACACTTTGATCCCTTCACAAACAAAGAATTAGCACGCAGGACCTGAAAAACCGTTCTGACCTGTTTCACATGAGACTCCCAATCATCCGAGAAGATCAAAATGTCATACAAGTACACAATCAGGAATTTATCCAGGTACTCTCGGAAGATGTCATGCATTAAGGACTGAAACACTGATGGAGCATTGGCAAGTCCGAATGGCATCACTAGATACTCAAAATGACCCTCGGGCGTATTAAATGCAGTTTTCCACTCATCGCCTCGCTTAATACGCACAAGATTATACGCACCACGAAGATCTATCTTGGTGAACCAACTAGCCCCCTTAATCCGAGCAAACAAATCAGATAACAATGGCAAGGGGTACTGAAACTTAACCGTGATCTTATTTAGAAGGCGGTAATCTATACAAGGTCTCAGTGAACCATCCTTCTTGGCTACAAAAAAGAACCCTGCTCCTAATGGCGACGATGACGGGCGAATATGCCCCTTCTCCAGGGATTCCTTCACATAACTGCGCATAGCGGCATGCTCAGGCACGGACAAACTAAACAGTCGACCTTTTGGGAATTTACCACCAGGAATCAAATCGATAGCACAATCACAATCCCTATGCGGAGGTAGGGCATCGGACTTGGGCTCATCAAATACATCCCGGTAATCAGACAAGAACTCTGGAACCTCAGAAGGGGTGGATGACGAAATTGACAAAAATGGAACATCACCATGTACCCCCTGACAACCCCAGCTGGACACCGACATGGATTTCCAATCCAATACTGGATTATGGGCTTGTAGCCATGGCAACCCCAACACGACCACATCATGCAGATTATGCAACACCAGAAAGCAAATATCCTCCTGATGTGCAGGAGCCATGCACATGGTCAGATGGGTCCAGTATTGAGGCTTATTCTTGGCCAAAGGCGTAGCATCAATACCTCTCAATGGAATAGGACACTGCAAGGGCTCCAAGAAAAACCCACAACGCTTAGCATATTCCAAGTCCATCAAATTCAGAGCAGCGCCTGAATCCACAAACGCCATGACAGAATATGATGACAAAGAGCAGATCAAGGTAACGGACAGAAGAAATTTTGACTGTACCGTACCAATGGTGGCAGACCTAGCGAACCGCTTAGTGCGCTTAGGACAATCAGAGATAGCATGAGTGGAATCACCACAGTAGAAACACAGCCCATTCAGACGTCTGTGTTCTTGCCGTTCAACTCTGGTCAAAGTCCTATCGCACTGCATACTCTCAGGTTTAAGCTCAGGTAATACCGCCAAATGGTGCACAGATTTACGCTCACGCAAGCGTCGACCGATCTGAATAGCCAAAGACATAGACTCATTCAAACCAGCAGGCATAGGAAATCCCACCATGACATCCTTAAGGGCTTCAGAGAGACCCTTTCTGAACATAGCTGCCAGCGCAGATTCATTCCATTGAGTGAGCACTGACCATTTTCTAAATTTCTGGCAATATACCTCTATCTCATCCTGACCCTGACAAAGAGCCAGCAAATTCTTTTCTGCCTGATCCACTGAATTAGGCTCATCGTACAGCAATCCGAGCGCCAGGAAAAACGCATTGATATTACTTAATGCAGGATCTCCTAGCGCAAGAGAAAATGCCCAGTCCTGAGGGTCGCCGCGCAAAAAAGAAATAATAATCAAAACCTGTTGAACTGGATCACCAGAGGAACGAGGTTTCAAGGCCAGAAATAACTTACAATTATTTTTGAAACTCAGAAACTTAGTTCTATCTCCAAAAAACAAATCAGGAATAGGAATTCTTGGTTCTAACATAGATTTCTGATCAATAGTGTCTTGAATCTTTTGTACTCTTGCCGAGAGCTGATCCACAAATGAAGACAGACTTCTAATGTCCATCGCTACACCTGTGTACTGAACCACCCAAATGTCTAGGGGAAAAAAAAGACAAAACACAAAGCCAAGAAAAAGAAATGGTCTCAGAACTTCTTTTTTCCCTCTATTGAGAATCATTAGTACTTTTGGCTTCCTGTACTGTTATGATAGGCAATTCAGTATCACAATGGACATGGAGGTCAGAGCACATACAGTGATCTGACAATAACCCAAAATAATAGAACGAGCTCTGAGACGTGGGAACTCTGCAGACCGCAATCCCTGATCCTCTCCAAACACAACTAGAGGCAGCCGTGGATTGCGCCTAACGCTCCCTATGCAACTCGGCACAGCCTGAGAAACTAACTAGCCTGAAGATAGAAAATAAGCCTACCTTGCCTCAGAGAAATACCCCAAAGGAAAAGGCAGCCCCCCACATATAATGACCGTGAGTAAGATGAAAAGACAAACGTAGGGATGAAATAGATTCAGCAAAGTGAGGCCCGATATTCTAGACAGAACGAGGATAGGAAAGATAACTTTGCGGTCTACACAAAACCCTAAAGAAAACCACGCAAAGGGGCAAAAAGACCCTCCGTACCGAACTAACGGCACGGAGGTACACCCTTTGCGTCCCAGAGCTTCCAGCAAAACAAATAGACAAGCTGGACAGAAAAAATAGCAACAAATAGCAAAGAAGCACTTAGCTATGCAGAGCAGCAGGCCACAGGAATGATCCAGAGAAACACAAGTCCAACACTGGAACATTGACAGGAAGCATGAATCAAAGCATTAGGTGGGGTTAAGTAGAGAAGCACCTAACGACCTCACCAGATCACCTGAGGGAGGAAACTCAGAAGCAGCAGTACCAGTTTCCTCCACAAACGGAAGCTCCCAGAGAGAATCAGCCGAAGTACCACTTGTGACCACAGGAGGGAGCTCTGCCACAGAATTCACAACACCTAGGGCCCCTGCTCTTCTTCATTTACACCTTTGAGCTGGGACAGCTCATAGAATCTCACGGCTTTCAGTATCACCTCTATGCTGATGACACACAGATCTACATCTCTGGACCAGATGTCACCTCCCTACTAACCAGAATCCCTCAATGTCTGTCCACTATTTCATTCTTCTTCTCTGCTAGATTCCTAAAACTTAACATGGACAAAACAGAATTCATCTTCTTTCCCCCATCTCACGCGACCCCCCAATGAACCTATCCATTACAGTAAATGGCTGCCCACTCTCCCCAGTCCCACAAGCTCGCTGCCTCGGGGTAATCCTTGACGCTGATCTCTACTTCAAATCACATATCCAAGCCCTTTCCACTTCCTGACAACTTCAACTCCAAAATATTTCATGGATCCATATATTACTCAACCAAGAATCTACAAAAACCCTAGTCCATGCCCTCATCATCTCTCGCCTTCACTACTGCAACCTCCTACTCTGTGGCCTCCCCTCGAACATTCTCACCCCCCTCGAATCTATTCTAAACTTTGCTGCCTGACTAATCCACCTGACCCCCTGCTATTCCCCGACCTCTCCCCTCTGTCAATCTCTTCACTGGCTCCCCATTGCCCAGAGACTCCAGTACAAAACCATAACCATGACATACAAAGCCATCCACAACCTGTCTCCTCCATACATCTGTGACCTCGTCTCCTGGTACTTACCTGCACGCAACCTCCAATCCTCACAAGATCTCATTCTCTACTCCCCTCTTATCTCCTCTTCGCACAATCGTATACAAGATTTCTCTCGCGCATCACCCCTACTCTGGAACCCTCTACCACAACATATCAAACTCTCGCCTACCGTCGAAACCTTCAAAAAGAACCTAAAGACCTACCTCTTCCGACAAGCCTACAACCTGCAGTAACCACCGATCGACCAAACTGCTGCACGACCAGCTCTACCCTCGCCTACTGTATTCTCACCCATCCCTTGTAGATTGTGAGCCCTCGAAGGCAGGGTCGTCTCTCCTCCTGTACCTGTTGTGACTTGTATTGTTTAAGATTATTGTACTTGTTTTTATCATGTATACCCCTCCTCACATGCAAAGCGCCATGGAATAAATGGCGCTATAATAATAATAAATAATAATAATAATTTGCATGATTCATTCAATTCCAGTACTTGTCACACTGATGCTGCATATGGATGACATATGGATGGCACACAGATAATACACACGTACATGAATACTCGGATATATAGTACTTATGGCACATGGACACAGACCATGGACCTCACTGTTACTGGTTTTTCCACTACAGGAAATATCAGGACGTGTGAAGGGGGCAATAGTATTCGGCAAGCTGCAGTGAATGTTGAAAATTTCACCAGGGGTAGACCACCCCATTAATGATTTTATGAACTCAACTATTGCTACACCTAAAAAGTGAGGTACTTGGATTACAGTTTTTATGTTTATGAGCTTATCCACCAGTGACAAGGTGACCTCATGTCGGATGGGACACTGATTCTACAAATTTACCTTTACTTGTGCCAATTCCTAAAATGAACTGGGAAAAAATAAATCTCAGCTAAATTTTGGTCTAGTTTAACAACAAAAAAGCCTGGGAATGATGTATGGATAGAGTGTGAGACTTTGGAAGTAGTAATTTTCTGTACTATGTGTTGGGGGGTGTAACCACAACTAAAGTCACATCTTATCCACAAAACTTTACCAGACCATTTTAAATGAGAGCAAAGTATAGCTGAATATTATTCTTCCCCAGGTCATTTGAGTACAGCGTACATGGACAGTTAAGTATGTAGAATCATGGTCCAATCTCAAATGTGACCACTTTGTCATTGGTAAAGGAGTTTACACACTTTTGATCAAACATATAAACTTAGTAACATTGTTTTTTTAAGGTTGTCCACTACTAGGACAATCCCTTCTTAATCTGAATGTTTGCCCCCGTTAAATTAAAAACACCTCCAGTTGCTAAAAATAACATTTTTCTTTTCTGTCATGCCACTTCGAATGAATTCCTGAAAATCACCTGAAGGGTTAATAAACTAATTGAAAGCAGTTTTGAATATGTTAAGGGATGCTGTTTTTAAAATGATATTACTTTCGGGGTTTTCCATTATATATGTCCCCCAAAGTCACATCAAAACTGGATAGGTCCCTATAAAAAAATAGGTTTTGTAAATGTCCTTGAAAAAATAAAAAATTACTACTACAATTTCAAAGCTTTTAACATCCTAACAAAATTAACAGACATTTTACAGATCGTGCTGATGTAAAGCAGACATGAGGTAAATACTATCAATTAACTATTTACAGTGGGTACGGAAAGTATTCAGACTCCTTTAAATTTTTCACTTTGTTTCAATGCAGCCAATTGGTAAATTCAAAAAAGTTCATTTTTTTCTCATTAATGTACACACTGCACTTAATTTTTACTGAAAAAAAAACAGAAATGTAGAAATTTTTGCAACTTTATTACAAAAAGAAACTGAAATATCACATGGTCACAAGTATTCAGACCCTTTACTCAGTATTGAATAGAAGTACCCTTTTGAGCTAGTACAGCAATGAGTCTTCTTGGGAATGATGCAACAAGTTTTTCACCCCTGGTTTTGGGGATTCTCTGCCATTCTTCCTTGCAGATCCTCTCCAGTTCTGCCAGGTTGGATGGTGAAAGTTGATGGACAGCCATTTTCAGTTCTCTTCAGAGATGCTCAATTGAGTTTAGGTCAGGGCTCTGGCTGGGCCAGTCAATAATGGTCACAGAGTTGTTCTGAAGCCACTCCTTTGCTATTTTAACTGTATGCTTAAGGTCATTGTCTTGTTGGAAGGGGAACCTTCTGCCAAGTCTGAGTTCCAGAGTACTCTGGAAGAGGTTTTCATCCAGGATATCTCTGTACTTGGTCAAATTCATCTTTCCTTTCATGGCATCCAGTTGTCCTGTCCCTGCACCTGAAAAATACCCCCATAGCATGATGCTATCACCACGTTTCACTGTTGGGATTGTATTTGTCAGGTGATGAGCAGTACCTGGTTTTCTCCACACATACCGCTTAGAAATATCACCAAAAAGGTCTATCTTCATCTCATTAGACCAGAGAATCTTAGTTATCATAGTCTGGGAGTCCTTCATGTGTTTTTTTAGCAAACTCTATGCGGTCTTTCATATGTCTTGCACTGAGGAGAGGCTTCCGTCGGGCCACTCTGCCATTAAGTCCAGACTGGTGGAGGGCGGCAGTGATAGTTGACTTTGTGGAACTTTCTCCCATCTCTCTACTGCATCTCTGGAGCTCAGCCACAGTGTTCTTGGGATTCTTCTTTACCTCTCTCACCAAGGCTCTTCTCCCACGATTGCTCAAGTTTGGCTCGACGGCCAGGTCTAGGAAGACTTCTGGTGGTCCCAAACTTCTTCCATTTTAGGATTATGGAGGCCACTGTGCTCTTAGGAACCTTGAGTACTGCAGAAATTCTTTTATAACCTTGGCTAGATCTGTGCCTTGCCACAATTCTGTCTCTGAGCTCCTTAGCCAGTTCCTTTGACCTCATGATTCTCATTTGGTCAGACATGCACTGTGAGCTGTGAGGTCTTATATAGACAGCTGTGTGCCTTTTGTACATCACGTCCTATCAGTTTAGTTAAACACAGCTGGACTCCAATGAAGGAGTAGAACCATCTCAAGGAGGATCACAAGGAAATGGACAGCATGTGACTTAAATATGAGTGTCTGAGCAAAGGGTCTGAATACTTATGACCATGTGATATTTCAGTTTTTCTTTTTAAATAAATATGCAAAAATGTCGACATTTGTTTTTTTTTTCAGTCAAGATAGGGTGCAGAGTGTACATTAATGAGAAAAAAATGAACTTTTTTGAATTTACCAAAAGGCTGCAATGAAACAAAGAGTGAAAAATTTAAAGGGGTCTGAATACTTTCCGTACCCACTTAATGCACCACAGAGAAACCACAGTCGATAAGTCCCATAAAAAATTTAACCTTTATTAAATATATATATAAAATACACAATACCACAGCAAAGGAAAAGGTACAAAAGGAAAAATAGGGCTGGTGAGAACAACTGTATCACAATACCATAGTACACGTAGGGCTACAATGTACCCCCCACTGAATCAGCACATCATAAGAATGGCAATCTATATCACATTATATAGATGGGAGTATGAGCATTGTATATCTGTATATTATAATGGCGACTCAAAGGGGCCAGCAACAGACTTTACAAAAAAGTATACTGCCAATGCAAAAAAATTCCAACTCATCTATATATATAATTGCCTAAGGGTTTTTCCGTCTGTCTGTCTGTCTGTCTTTCTGTCTGTCTGTCCTGGAAATCCCAGGTCTCTGATTGGTCGAGGCCGCCAGGCCTTCGACCAATCAGCGACGAGCACAATATCGACGTAGAAATCCCGCGTCTCTGATTGGTCGAGGCCGCCAGGCCTCGACCAATCAGCAACGGGCACAGCGACGATGATGTCATAAAGGACGTAGAAATCCCGCGTCTGATTGGTCGAGGCCGCCAGGCCGCCACAGCGACGATGATGTCATAAAGGATGTAGACATCTCACGTTTCTGATTCAGCGACGGGCACAGTATCGACGTAGATGTCATAATGGTTGCCATGGCGACAATTATGTCATAAAGGTTGCCTCGACCAATCAGCGACGGGCACAGTATGCCGCGAATTCTGGAATCATCATTGTCCATATACTACGGGGACATGCATATTCTAGAATACCCGCCAGGTCTCGACCAATCAGCGACGGGCACAGCATGGCGACGATGATGTCATAAAGGTTGCCTCGACCAATCAGCGACCTGCACAGTCTGCCGCGAATTCGCCTCGACCAATCAGCGACGGGCACAGTATCGACGTAGATGTCATAATGGTTGCCATGGCGACGATGATGTCATAAAGGTTGCCTCGACCAATCAGCGACGGGCACAGTCTGCCGCGAATTCTGGAATCATCATTGTCCATATACTACGGGGACATGCATATTCTAGAATACCCGATGCGTTAGAATCGGGCCACAATCTAGTTATCCATAACCGGCCATATATCAGCTAACACAAATGCTCCCACGGTGTTTACCTGATGTGTGCCAACAGTGGGGGATCCTGAGCCCACCCCGACGTGTGTTTCGGAGCGCAGCACGGCTCCTTCTTCCGTACCCACTGTATATCTCAAAATCACTGGGATATGTTGAAACATTCCAGTGTTATTGCCACATAAAGTGACACATGTCAGATTTGAAAAATTTGGCTTGGTCACAAAGGGGTTAACAGTCCTATGATGCCACTCAGTCAAGATTACGGGCAGGAGCTAGAGAAGCACAGTGTCATGCAGTAGCAGGCCCCTCTCACTCCCTCTCATAACCTAGTGGATACCCAGAGTCGGGGAGAGTGCAGGAGTTCAAAAATGGGGTGTGTCATGCAGGAAGAGATGCAGGCCAATGAACTCTTTCCACACCAGACTGATGGGAGCACTCACTGGCTGCCGTCTCTATTTTTCTGCATGGCGTGTCCCAATGGTGAGTGTTCACTTATAGTCAGGAGGCCCAGGCCGCTCCGCATACTGGAGACAACAGTGGAGGAAGAGCAGGACTTACAGTGTGTCTTCTGCTCCCTACACTGCTCTATTCCCAGCAGCATCTCCTCACAGAGAAGTTGGGGGAGGAGGCGACAGCATGACAACAGGGGTCTGATATCAGTCCTCTCTGCTGTGTCCCCATCCCCCACAGTGGGTTCTGCAGCCCTCTCCAGCTGATCTCTGAACTATGTGACCGGCCTCCTCCAGGGCTCATCTGAACACCTGATGTCATAAATTAGTATGTGTGTGTATGTATGCACAGTATAATATATATATATGTGTGTATCTATGTGTGTGTTTCTATCTGTTCGTGTGTATCTGTGTGTGTGTGTCTGTGTATTTGTGTGTATCTGTGTATGTATGTATGGTATGTGCATGTATGTACGGTATATGTATGCGTATCTGTGTGCATGTATGTACGGTTTATATGTGCATGTATGTACGGTATATGTATATATGGTGTATGTGTGATAACTGGGGATTTGACCACTGGGCTCCCCAGAGATTCTGAGAACAGGGGTCTGCAGTCTCGTTCTGGATGGAGCAGAGTTGTGCATGCTTGGCCTCTGCTCTATTCATTTTCTATAAAGCTGCTGCACTCGGCTATGTCCATCAGTTCCGTAGACAATGAATAGAGCAGATACCAGATGATACAGATACCAGACATATAATGTAATATAATATACACTGTACATGGTCGAGCCCTGCCGGTTCCAGCAGATATCACATAAGCATGAGGAGGTGCTTTGCACACTTTCTGTCATGTGCCAACTACACTCTATTTGTCACTTGACTGCAAGTATGACGCATGACTGCGCCGGAACCAGCAGAACCGAATGCTAATGGATATACAGTATATATATATATATATATATATATACGTATCCATCTCAATGAAGAAAAATATAAATTTATATATTTTTTTGAGGTGTGGGGAGGCCCAAATAGAACTTTTGCTATGGGGCCCTGTGATTGCTATGTACGCCCCTGCATGCAGGGCAGTAATAATGAGGGCAATGTGCCTTGTTTCTCAGTGCCCAAGGCTCCAGGGGTCTCATTGCCAAATTGCCCTCATCATAAGCTGCATAACAGGCAGGGGCAGGGGCTAGACACATTTCTTGCACAGGGGCCCCAAGATATTAGTGTCCAGCCCTGCATAATCAGTCACACATTTAGGAGGATCTCCACCATATTCTTAATCCCATAGTAATAGAGCTAATTTTGACCTTAATGACAAAGTCAAATTTTTGAACTCTTCAAGGGATACCAGTGATTCTTAGGCCGGTTTCACACGTCAGTGGCTCCGGTACGTGAGGTGACAGTTTCCTCATGTACCGGAGACACTGACTCACATAGACACATTAAAATCAATGTGTCTCTGCACATGTCAGCGTGTTTTCACGGACCGTGTGTCCGTTTGAAAAACACGGAGACATGTCAGTGTTTGTGGGAGCGCACGTATCACAGGGACCCATTAAAGTTAATGGGTCTGTGTAAACACGTACCGCACACGGATGCTGTCCGTGTGCAGTCCGTGTGCCGACTGGGTACCACACGCACCGTGCAGGAGACAGCGCTAGAGTTAAGCGCTGTCCCCTGCTTTGGGCGCTGAATCCAGAATTCATTCCTTCTTCCCAGCAGCGTTCGCTGGAGAGAAGGAATGAAAAATCAGGGGGGGGGGTTTGTGTGTGTGTTTAAAATAAAGTTCCCAGTCAGCTCCCGCCTCCCTCCCCCTGTGCGGCCGCCTGCTGGCATTAAAATACTTACCCAGCTCCCTCGATGCTTCCTCTCAGTGTCGCAGCTTGTTCTGTATGAGCGGTCACGTTGTGCCGCACATTACAGTGATGAATATGTGGCTCCACCTCCCATAGTGGAGCACACAGACACACGGACACAGATAACTACGGTACCAATTTTTCCGGTACCAGAATTATCTGGACGTGTTGGACAGGCCTTAGAATGTTTTTTGTGACATACTGTACTTTATGATAGCGGTAAAATTAGTGTGATATGACTTGCGCGTATTTGTGAAAATATCGCAATTTTGTCTATAATTTTGAAAATAAATGCAATTTTCAAGCATTCAATCTTTATACCTTTAAACCAGTTAGTCATGCTGTATAAAATAATCAATAAATAACAATTCCCATATGTCTACTTTACATTTGCGTCATTTTTCAAACATCATTTTATTTTGTTAGGATGTTAGAGGGGTTAAAAGTTTAGCAGCAAGTGCAAAACATGTGTTTTTAGGGACCAGATCTGAATGTACGTTGAGTGGCCTATATATTGGAAACTCCCCAAAAGTGATAACATTTTAAAAACTGCACCCATCAAATACTTCAAAACTGTTTTCAAGAAATTGTTTTAACCCTTCACGTGCTACAGAGGAAGTAAGGCAAAGTTGAATGAAAAATAAAATTAAATTTTACCTTTAGCCCCAATTTTTTTTACATTTGCAAAAGGTAACACCAAACAGTGGATCCCACAGTTTGTTACCCACTTTCTTTCAAGCGTGGCAATATCCTACCCCCGGAAGAAGGCACATGGCCGAAACGCGCGATGGGGTGGGAGGCATCGTGGTCCCGCAGGTAAACTTCCTGTGGCATAGTCTCATTGAAACCTGTTTTGCAATCTATGCAATCTATGCAATGTATATATCTTTTGTTTGCCTGTTGGGTACCACTCTGCCATCAATTTTGGTGAGATCCTTTGTCATTTTCCTGTTCTCTCTACTTTTATCATGTTTGTTATTACCCTCTTTTGAATAATACAATTTCTACTTTTATAATTAATCAGGTTCTTTTGGTGCTATTTTTCTTTTTGGTTCTTCAATATCCTACATGTAGTCAAAAAGTTCTGTTTGGACACACAGCAGGGCTCGGAAAGAAAGGAGCAAATATTTGAATTTTGGCTGAAATAGATTGTAGGTAACATGTCATATTTGCAGGGCACCCAAGGTGCCTAAATAGCAGAAACCCCCCACAAATGACCCCATGTTGGAAACTAGACCCCTCATGGATTTTATCCAGGAGTATAGTGAAGATTGTGAACCCAAAGGTACTACACATTATTTGATAACATTAGGTCATCATACTGAATATGTCATCATCTCTGTTGACTACTTGAGTTTGCATCAGGTGCTCGGGTACGTGCTGAGTGTCACAGGTGCTTAAGTGACATGCTTGAGTCCCCACCCCTCATGTCTGTTAGACAGCCAAAAAACATACAAGGATTGCCCGTGTATGGCAAGCAATCTCCGCATTTGTTTTTTGTTGTCTAACAGCCTTAAAACCTGCCGGGCAGAGACTCAAGCATGTAACTCGAGCACCTGTGATATTCGGTGAATTACCCAAGAACCTGATGCAAACTCGAGTAGCAAGCATTTGCGCTCAACACTAGTCATCATATGGTCATCTTTTTTTTTTTTTAAATAATGAGTTATGATTGGCTTTTGATCACTGTGATAGGGTCTGTCTCCACTCACTGCTGCAGCACATGCTGCTTATTCAGAGTGTTCGTTATTGCCTGTATCCTTGTGCCCACTGCAATCTGTCTAACTGCTGAAGGTCATTATATGATCGAAATGTCTTCTTTATTATTGGATTGACTGCCAACATTTACCTGAGTGTCAAGTTTTCTACAAGATATCACAATGATCAAGTCAGGAACCAATAGGAAAAGTCCCTGCTGGGTGCCGGCCAGCAGATTTCAGCGGGCGCGTGCGTCATTTATTTTTCAGGAACAGGACATTGTGGCCAGAGGATGGAGCAAGAGGCCCAGGGGATGGCAGAGGTGCCGGTGGGGGGGGGGCTTTGCGACATTATTTCTCTCTCCTATGACATGTACAATCCTTCTCATCGTTATTGGCACCCCTTCATTTTTTTCACAGACTGAAAATATCTTCAGAAATAAATGGAAATGTACCAAACTTATTCATTGGCTAATTCATGTCACATGGCCACTGACAATTAATCACAGGTGATTCTCAGTTGTAATTATCCACAGGTCAATCGAAATGTTTTTCCATACTAATTTAATATGAAGGGTGCCAATACCAGTGTCACAGCAGCTTTAGGTTTTTCTATTTTCCCTCCCATTGTTTTTTTTTTGTTTTAAATTATTGTTTATCTTTTGCGCTTTTGTATTTAACACAAGTGCTCTATACATTAAAACTTTCACTTGATTATTTTTTTTCAGGAGACATTCCACATTATGTACTTAAACTTCGTGGGTGCCCATAGCGATGAGTAAAACTGTATATCTTGTGAGAATGTAGAGAAATTACTTTAATAGCTGGCATACTTTTCATTTTACGTGATCACCATTGTTCATTTAATTCATTGATTTTTGACCGGGGACCAGAAAATCTGGCCCTGATCATTTTCTCCAGGGTCTCAGTTACTCCCAGTAGCTGAAACTCTGAAGATTTTTGGATTCTGGGGGGGGGCGCTATAACCTTTTTCCCGATTGCCGTTGAGCGAATAAGGTCCCATAGCGGATGCCGTTTTAATGCGCATCGGTGGTCATTAAGGAGTTAAGGCTCTTGGCCTCAGCAATAATAGCAATAATAATAAATCATTTTTTTTTTTACAAAATTTCAA
The DNA here is from genome assembly GCF_032444005.1 of Ranitomeya imitator. NCBI lineage: Eukaryota > Metazoa > Chordata > Amphibia > Anura > Dendrobatidae > Ranitomeya > Ranitomeya imitator. Next base: position 490,887,929 of record NC_091284.1, on the reverse strand, counting down.
TGTTTTCTGCAGCTCTGTCCAATGAGTTATACAGTGACAGTGACATACAATTACAAACAGATGCAATCATACAATATAAACAATAAAGTTGGGACCACCTCTGGCAACTTAATGTAGCCTAATGGGCCATATAGAAAAGCATTATCTACAGTTGAAAACACTTTATCTGTGTCCTGGATTTAAATCACATTTATGTTAATGCAATCTAAAACAACAACCGCTGATGAAATTATAAAGAAAACATTTTTATACATACCAACTGCAGAATGATATGCTGTAGAGTTATTGTCATCTCTGGTCCTTGGAAATGGGGAAAGATAGGCGTGTGTGCAATTCTTAGTTGGAGCTTGATTTGCTGCAGAAAAGATTTAACAATTTCAGAATACAGAAAGGAACAACTACAGTAGGGTCTTCACATTAAATTATTATAGTTGTAGTTTTGAATTACTGCATTCTCTTTACCACGTAAGTATTTAAAAATAGAATATAGCTGTAGTTATTAGTTTTATCATTTCAGGATACGCATAGTTTTTAACGCGTTTCATTGCATTTTGGTGGGCAGCGCATTAGCTGAAAACTAGCATTTCAATTCTTTTTCTACGAGTCTAAGGGGTAACGTTTCTCTTTGTGGAGAGTGACATACCGGCTCTGGCATGCCACGTTAAGGAGGCTTATTTGCCGTGCATTGCTCTGCTGGGAAATTTCATATGCAAATTGCGTCTTCAGAGAGGAAGAGGACTTGAACTCTATAGCACCACCTACAAGTCCCTATTGACCTTTTAACGAGTCTTGAAATGTGACTCAGGACAAAAGCCAAATCAGAATCTCAATTTGCAGATACAGTGTTCTGCGGTATTGCCCCTCATCAGCGCAGAGTATGAGAACTGATTTGGCTAGGTGAGAAGCTCTGGACTGAGGGCCTTGACTTTTTTAATGATTTCTGGACTACCAATAGATTATAAACATCAGGGCAGTTTGTTTTCTATTAGGCAGTGACATTTTAAAGCATCACTGCATAGTTAAGCAGCTGCACTACATCATGGTCCCTGAGGAAGCGAGAAGCCTGCTGACAGACACAGGCAGACAACCCGTAGAGAAAGAGATATTGTATTTTTCAGACTATAAGACGCACTTTTTTCCTCCCAAATTGTGGAGGAAAATGGGGGGTGCATCTTATAGTCCGGATGTATGGGCTCTGACTATGGTGGGGAGGTGGGGGAGCGGTTTAGGCAAGAAGCCGGCGGCTGACAGTGCGTGCTACTGAAGAGGGATACTCACTACTCTCTGAGATGAACGGTCCCGGTGAGTATTCTGGCAGCTGTGCTCTGCTTGTGAGCAGCGCATGACGTCCCTGCCACTGCAGCTGCTGGCACCGTAGCAGGTCGCTGTGAGGGAGCGCTGTATATGTGAGTGTAATGGTATTGGATTTTTAATCTTTCCTTAAGATGCCATGCATACCAGGAACGGGATGGGGCCAATTATAAAAGAAAAAGGATAGGACCAATCATACCAGGAACGGGATGGGGCCAATTATAAAAGAAAAAGGATGGGACCAATCATACCAGGAATGGGATGGGGCCAATTATACGAGAAAAAGGATGGGGCCAATCATACCGGGAACGGGATGGGGACAATTATACCAGAATAAGGATGGGACCAATCGAACCAGCACCGTGATGGGGCCAATCATGCCAGGACTGGGATGGGGTCTTGCATATCAGGACCAGGATGGTGCAAATCATACCAGGATAAGGAGGGGGCCATGTATACCAGGATAGGGATGAGGGGGCCATGCATACCAGAATAGGGATGAGGGGCCATGTGTATCAGAATGGGGATGAGGGGACCAAATATACCAGGATAGGGGATATTACAGTACAGAATTGACCATTTTTTGCTTCAATTTTTTTTCCTAATTTCCTCCTCTAAAACCTAGGTGCATCTTATAGTGTGAAAAATATGGTAGTTTGTTACCATCTCTGCCTTCCCTATCCCTCCATACAAAGCTCTGTACAAGCACACAGTAAAAGGAATCAAAAGATTCAAAGATTGTGATGGACCTTCTCCTCTTAAGTTCCCAAGGCACTACGTCAATTTCACATTTTCATTAATCTGACCACAGAAGAGTTTTCCATTTTGCTTCAGTCCATTTTACATTAGCTTTGGTCTGGAGAAGAAAGCAGCATTTATGCATTGAGTTGATATATGGCTTGTTTGCATGATACAGCTTTCATTTGCATTTGTGTTCACAGACAATGATTTTTGGAAGCATTCCTGAGCCCATGCAGAGATTTACACAACCAATTCATAGTTGTTTATAAGACAGTGCCACCTGAGGGCTCAAATATCACAAGCATCCAATATTGACCATCAGCATTGTTCCTTGTGTACATGGCCAGAATCTCTGAATCTTTTGAAGATGTTATACACTGTTCCACAATTTTTAGCCTCAGTTGTTCACTGATTGGCGAACCCCTGATATTATTTGCTTCTGAGAGACTCTGCCTCTCAAACATGCTCTTTTTTATCGTCATGTGAATTGAAAATTGAGTTTTATTAGTACCACTTAATTTTTCCATCTCTTGGTTAACGCTGCACCAATTTTTTAACCTCTTCACCCACGAGTCTGCTTTCACCTTCCTGACCAGACCAGATTTTACAATTCTCACCAGTGTCACTTTATGTGGTAATAACTCTGGACCGTTTTACGTTTCCCAGTGATTCTGAGCCTGTTTTTTCATGAGACATTGTTCTTCATGTTAGTGGTACATTTAGTCCGATACTTTTTGTGTTGATTTGTGAAAATATTGGAATTTTGGCTAAATTCTTGATTATTTCAAAATTTTCAAACTTTTAATTTTTATGCACTTAAGCCAGATAGTAACATCACATATCACACAAAATAGTTAATAAATAACATTAACTGCATGCCTAATTTACATAAGCATTAATTTTTAAACATAATTTTTTTTGTTAGGAAGTTAGAAGGGTTAAATGTTTATCAGCAATTTCTCAATTTTCCAACAAAATTTACAACACCAATTTTTGTAGGGATCACATAACATTTGAAGTAACTTTGAGGGGCCTATATGACATAAAATACTCAAAAGTTACATCATTTTAAAAACTGTACCCCTCAATGTGTTCAAAACTACATTCAATACGTTTATTAACCCTTCAGGAGCTTCACAGTCATTAAGGCAATGTGGAAGAAAAAAATGAAAATGTTACTTTTTCCCTCAAAAATGTCGACTTAGTCCAAAATTTTGCATTTTAGAAGGGTAACAGGAGAAAATGGATGGTATAATTTGTTGTTCAGTTTCTCCTGACCACACCGATTGCCAATATATGCTGGAAAACTACTGTTTCAGGACATGGCAGGACTCAGAAAGGAAGAAGCACTGCTTGACTTTTAGACTGCAAAATTGACTGGAATAAATAGCGGATGCCATGTTGTAGAGCCCCTGACAGTGGAAAACCCTCACAAGTGACCACACTTTGGAAACTACACACCTCAAGGAACTTATCTAGAGGTGTGGTGAACACCTTTAACCAACAGGTACTTCACAAAAATGTATACCGTTGAGTCGTGAAAGTGAAAAAATATATTTTTCCTGCTAAAATGTTGGCTTTGCCCCAATTTTTTAATTCTCACAAGGATAACAAGAGAAAAGGGACCACAAAATTTGTTGTGCAATTTCTCCTGAGTACGCTGATACCCCATATGTGGGGAAACTCTGGGCACACAGCTGGGCTCGAAAGGGAAGACGCACCAACTGGATTCTTGAACTCAACTTTGGCTGCAATAGATTTTGAATGCCATGTCAAATTTAAAGAGTCCCTGGCATGCCAAAACAGCAGAAACCCCTACGAATGACCCTATTTTGGAAACTACAATTTAGCTGCAATCGATTTCAGATGCCATGTCACATTTGAAGAGTCCCTGACATGCCAAAACAGCAGAAACCCCTACGAATGACCACATTTTGGAAACTACACCTCTGGAGGAATTCATCTAGAGGTGTAAAGCGCATTGTTAACCCTCAGGCAATTCACAGAATTGTATAATATTAGGCTTCAGTAAATGGAAAATTACATTTTTTTTCCTCTAAAATGTTGCTTTGTCCTCAAGTTTTTAATTTGCAAAAGGGCTAATAAGAGAAAATGAAATATACAATTTGTTACACAATTTCTCCTGAGTATGCCAATATGTCATATGTGGCCAAAAACTACTTTGAGCCACAGTGCAAAGCTCAGAAGGGAAAAAGCACCATATTGGAGTTCAGATTTTGCTGGAATGGTTTGAGAGTGTCATGTCACAGTGACATTGGCAGAGCTCTGAGGTGCCAGAACAGCAGAATCACTCCATAAGTGAGCCCATTTGACAAACTACATCCCTTCCAATGAATTCATCTATGGTTGTAGTGAGCATGTTGACATCACAAGTGCCTCACAGAATTTTATACCATTGGGAGGTGAAGAATAATTTCATATTTACCACTAAAATGTTGTTATATTTTTATAAGTGCTAATAGGAAAAAATAGACCTCACAGCTTGTTGGGCAATATCTTCTGAGTGAGTCTTTGCCTTAGATGTATTCGGGGAGTACTTTTCAAGCACAGTAGAAAGGTCAGAAGGAAAGGAGCGCCGTATTATAGTGTAGATTTTGTTGTTATGGTTTGCGAGTGCCATGACCCACTGGAAGAGCCCCTGAGGTGCCAGAATAGCAGAACCCCCCATAAGTGAACCCATTTTACAAACTACACTGCTCAATGAATTCATCTAAGCGTGCAGTGATCATATTGACATGGGTGTGTCACAGAATTTTATACCATTGGACAGTGAAGAAAAAAAAATATATTTTTACCTCAAAAATTTAGTTTTAGCCCCAAATATTACATTTTCACATGAGGAAATAGGTTAAAATGGCACCAAACTTTGTCAAACAATTTCTGCTGAACATGGAAATACCACATTTGGGTCTGTAAAGTACTGATTAGCCATACGTCGAGGCTCGGGAGTGAAGGATCGCTATTTCACTCTTGGAGAAAAAAATATTGTAGAATACTTTGCAGACTCCATATACAGAGCCCTTAAGTACCAGAAGAGCAGAATCCCATATAGTGACCCCATTTTGGAGATTACACCCCTCTAGTAATTTATCTACAGGTGTAGTGATGATTTTGACTCCATGGGTATTTTTCAGAAACAAGAAGTAGTGGATGTTGCTGATTGAAAATTGCAAATCTGCCAGTGTAGTGCCCATACATTATGCCCAGCTCGTGCTTCTGGAAACATGCACCAGTAAATTAAACGGTCCTCATTGCTATATAGAAATACTAAACATGGGGACGCTAAATGTGATTTAGGCACACTGGTGCTCAGACGTGAGGGGGTATTTGAATTCTGGTAAGCAAAAGTCGCTGGATTTCTTTTGGTGGGCCAAGAGCCATAGCGCTTTTCCAAAACCTTTGTACTACCAGTAACACGGAAGCCACCTATATTTCCAATGACAGGTTATGGACCTGAGTGGCGACTTCCTTTTTATGGGGCTTGAGTTGAAGCTTTTATTGGGGAACATTTTACATAACATTTTGGATCACATTTATCATGCGTTTGTCATGCCAGGGCAGACAAATGCCTGACAAGCGGCACAAATGGAGAGGGGGAAGCAGGAAAAGGAAGTCCCTGACTATAGGGAGAGGGGGAGATTATAACCCTTCAACATTTACCTAATGCAAAGACAACACAGGGAAGGAGACAAGCAGGGGAAAACACAGAAATAGAACTCCACGGCTTCATTGGAAGACACAACAGTTTGTCCAGGAACACCTTCTCCAGAGATGTCAGGCTCAGGATAGAAACTCTATTGCTGGCAAGAAAGGAAGCCAGGAATGGGCTAAAATATTGACGGGGAGGGCTCCCAATGAGCAGCAGCTGAGACAAATGCCAAATGGAATTTCAGCAGATTTAAACCTGGAACTCTTCTGGACCATAAGAAACAGTAAACCTGCACCACTCATGTGAACAGTCACATACACTCCAAAGAGGACCTGTGATCAGCTAATCTCTTTGATTCTCTGATCTAAGGCTCACGACATGGTCCAGCAGGGTGCGACACATTAGTGGGTAGAGGTGAAGAAAAAGCTGTATACATACCCTAGTGTATCGACCAGTATGCACCAACTTTGGGAATGTGTAGAAGAGACCTGGGATCAGATTATGGTCAACACATGTTTGAATTTGATCAAGACCATGCCTAAAATGATTCAGGCAGTGTTGAAAGCCAAAAGTAGATTTACAAAATACTAACAAAATAATAAAAATTTAAATTTTAGTTTTTAGGAGCAAAACAGTAACAATGTAATGACATGACATGAATCTACATAGCTAGTCATATGCAAAATAGTTGCAAGTCAAATTTAGATATGAGATTGCCAAGATGATGGTCTATAAAATTATGATAGTCACACGTTCAAAGCTGTAGTGGATGGTGAGATATGGAGCCTGAAAATCAAAAGTTCAAAACATAGTTACCCTTTTGCTCCTCACTGTATATCGGGGTTTCCCTCTAAATCTCTGAATGATGTAATTCAGATGAAACCCGTTGTGGCCGATTGCACTTTTATACAAGCTTAAAAAGATTGAAACTGCTGGATCACAGGCAAGACAAGGTTCAAAGTGTCTCCGTTTGTCAATCTTCTACTGGGGTTCCATTTGAATCACGTAGTTCAGAGATTTGCATGGAAACTGCGGTGTAAGTGCTCAGTGACAAAAGTTTTGGCATTTTTTTAGCTATTTATCAAAATATATCCAAGATACAGTTACATAATCAATATGAGCTTTAATTGAAGGGTATTCACATCTTAACTGAAGTAAGGGTTTAGGAAGGTTTTTTTCCGCGCAGAAACGCTGCAGATCCGTAAGTGATTTACAATACAATGTAAATCAATGGCAAAAAAAATGCTGCGCTCATGGTGCAGAAAAATCTGCACAGAAAACGCAGCAGATTCAAAAAAGGACCATGTCAATTCTTTTTGCAGATCTGCTGCATTTCTGCACCCATTCCATAATAGAAATCTGCAGGGGTAAAAAAGGAAGAAATCTGCACAAAAATCTGCAACGTGTGCACATACCAAAAAAAGGCATAGATTCTGACCTGCGTTTTCTGCCAAGAAATTCAGAATCTACACAGAAAACTCCATAGTCAAATCTGCAATGTGTGCACATACCCTGAAAGTTCTTTAATGGGCTGCATTGACATTTTACTTATCAATCCTTTATCATCTTAGCAGGCAAAAGGTATGGCTATGATTCCAGGTGTGGTATTTGCATTTGGAAACTGTTGCTGTGAATCCACAACATGCAGTCAAAGGAACTCTCAATGGAAGAGAAACAGAGCATCACTAGGCTGAAAAAAAGAAGAAATCCATCAGAGATAGCAGAAATGTTAGGAGTGGCAAAATCAACAGTTTGGTACATTCTGCAAAAAAGAAAACTGTATAAACAACAAGGCTTAAATAGTGGCGCTTCCCACATCAATATGCAATCCAAGCCGAAAAAAACGGGAGCAAATGCCAATATAAAATTTCCAATGATTTTATTAACAATAATTTAATTAAAATAAAGTACAAACAAATTAAAAAATGAAGAAACTAGTGCACAATATACAATAACCACCCGACTGGGTAGTACACCCTTACACATTTTAACAATCTCACCATAAATTGGCATCCATGTAGCTAGACCCCACATATAAACCGAGGGCTCATATAAATGCGTATAGTGCCTTAGTGTATAGCTCCCTATGTTCAAAGTGGCTTATCTCAGCCTATAACCCTCCTATAGGCGTGTTCCCAAAAAGATACTAATCTATCAAAAAGCAAGGCTATGTGTGATTCTTATAATGCATATAGGTAACTGTTTGTTATAGAAAATGCAAACTGGTTCCATAAGGTGCGATGATGCGCTTAATGCGCGCCGGTGCCGCCCTCTGACTGAACAGTCACAGCCAGAGGAGCCGGAAGATGGCGGCGCGCAGCGCTGGAACGGGGCCAGGTGAATATAGCAAGTGCTGGGGGGCCTGAGCTAGCGGCGATACCGGCACCTGACCCCCACGGCGCGCCGGTGTGCCCGCCTGCTCAGGCCCGCCAGCACTCGGCGCCCAGGAATGATAGGTGAGTATGGTATTTTTTTTTTATATATATATCGCAGCAGCATACGGGCCATATACAATGGAGCATCTTATGGGGGCCATCAACCATAATGGAGCAGTGTACGGGGGCATATACCTTGGAGCATCTTATGGGGCCATAAACCATAATGGAGCAGTGTATGGGGGCATATACAATGGAGCATCTTATGGGACCATCAACCATAATGGAGCAGTGTACGGGGGCATATAATACCATGGATCATCTTATGGGACCATCAACCATAATGGAGCAGTGTACGGGCCATATACCATGGAGCATCATATGGGGCCATAAACCATAATGGAGCAGTGTACGGGGGCATATACCATGGAGCATCTTATGGGGCCATAAACCACAATGGAGCAGTGTACGGGGGCATATACCATGGAGCATCTTATGGGGCCATAAACCACAATGGAGCAGTGTACGGGGGCAGATACCATGGAGCATCTTATGGGGCCATAAACCATAATGGAGCAGTGTACGGGGGCATATACCGTGGAGCATCTTATGGGGCCATAAACCATAATGGAGCAGTGTACGGGGGCATATACCATGGAGCATCTTATGGGGCCATAAACCATAATGGAGCAGTGTATGGGGGCATATACCATGGAGCATCTTATGGGGCCATAAACCACAATGGAGCAGTGTACGGGGCCATATACCATGGAGCATCTTATGGGGCCATAAACCATAATGGAGCAGTGTACGGGGGCATATACAATGGAGCATCTTATGGGGCCATAAACCATAATGGAGCAGTGTACGGGGGGCATATACCATGGAGCATCTTATGGGGCCATAAACCATAATGGAGCAGTGTACGGGGGCATATACCATGGAGCATCTTATGGGGCCATAAACAATAATGGAGCAGTGTACGGGGGCATATACAATGGAGCATCTTATGGGAGCCATCAACCATAATGGAGCAGTGTACGGGGGCATATATTATGGAGCATCTTATGGGGGCCATAAACCATAATGGAGCAGTGTACGGGCCATATACAATGGAGCATCTTATGGGGGCTATCAACCATAATGGAGCAGTGTACGGGGGCATATACAATGGAGCATCTTATGGGGCCATCTATATATATAATTGTCTAAGGCTTTTTCCGTCTGTTTGTCTGTCCTGGAAATCCCGCGTCTCTGATTGGTCGAGGCCGCCGTGCCTCGACCAATCAGCGACGGGCACAGTCTGCCGTGAATTCTGGAATCATCATTGTCCATATACTACGGGGACATGCATATTCTAGAATACCCGATGCGTTAGAATCAAACCACAATCTAGTAAACTATAATGGAGCAGTGTACGGGGGCATATACCATGGAGCATCTTATGGGGCCATAAAACATAATGGAGCAGTGTACGGGGGCATATACCATGGAGCGTCTTATGGGGCCATAAACCATAATGGAGCAGTGTACGGGGGCATATACAATGGAGCATCTTATGGGGCCATAAACCATAATGGAGCAGTGTACAGGCCATATACAATCGAGCATCTTATGGGGGCCATCAACCATAATGGAGCAGTGTACGGGGGCATATACAATGGAGCATCTTATGGGGCCATAAACCATAATGGAGCAGTGTACGGGGCATATACCATGGAGAATCTTATGGGGCCATAAACCATAATGGAGCAGTGTACGGGGGCATATACAATGGAGCATCTTATGGGGGCCATCAACCATAATGGAGCAGTGTACGGGGGCATATATTATGGAGCATCTCATGGGGGCCATCAACCATAATGGAGCAGTGTACAGGGGCATACACACTGGAGCGTCTTATGGGGGCCATAAACCTTTATGGAGCAGTGTACGGGGGCATGCACACTGGAGTGTCTTATGGGGGCCATAAACCATAATGGAGCAGTGTACGGGGGCATATATTATGGAGCATCTTATGGGGGCCATCAACCATAATGGAGCAGTGTACGGGGGCATACACACTGGAGCGTCTTATGTGGGCCATAAACCTTATGGAGCAGTGTACGGGGCATACACACTGGAGCATCTTATGGGGGCCATAAACCATAATGGAGCAGTGTACGGGGGCATACATACTGGAGCATCTTATGGGGGCCATAAACCTTTATGGAGCAGTGTACGGGGGCATACACACTGGAGCATCTTATGGGGGCCATAAACCATAATGGAGCAGTGTACGGGGGCATACACACTGGAGTGTCTTATGGGGGCCATAAACCATAATGGAGCAGTGTACGGGGGCATATATTATGGAGCATCTTATGGGGGCCATCAACCATAATGGAGCAGTGTACGGGGGCATACACACTGGAGCGTCTTATGGGGGCCATAAACCTTTATGGAGCAGTGTACGGGGGCATACACACTGGAGCGTCTTATGGGGGCCATAAACCTTTATGGAGCAGTGTACGGGGGCATACACACTGGAGTGTCTTATGATGGCCATAAACCATAATGGAGCAGTGTACGGGGGCATATATTATGGAGCATCTTATGGGGGCCATCAACCATAATGGAGCAGTGTACAGGGGCATACACACTGGAGCATCTTATGGGGGCCATAAACCTTTATGGAGCAGTGTACGGGGGCATACACACTGGAGCGTCTTATGGGGGCCATAAACCTTTATGGAGCAGTGTACGGGGGCATACACACTGGAGCGTCTTATGGGGGCCATAAACCTTTATGGAGCAGTGTACAGGGGGCATACACTATGGAGCATCTTATGGGGGCCATAAACCATAATGGAGCAGTGTACGGGGCATATACTATGGAGCATCTTATGGGGGCCATCAACCATAATGGAGCAGTGTACGGGGCATATACTATGGAGCATCTTATGGGGGCCATCAACCATAATGGAGCAGCGTATGGGGCATATGGATGGGAGAAGCAAATTAAAGAATGGTGGTGCAGGATGGAAGCAGCACATGACAGAACAGGGGCGCAGGATGGGAGCAGCACATGACAGAATAGGGCAGCACATGACTGAACGGGGGTGCAGGATGGAAGCAGCACATGACAGAACGGGCGCAGGATGGGAGCAGCACATGACAGAACGGGGGTGCAGGATGGAAGCAGCACATGACAGAACAGGGGCACAGGATGGGAGCAGCACATGACAGAACAGGGGCGCAGGATGGGAGCAGCACATGACAGAACGGGGGCACAGGATGGGAGCAGCACATGACAGGATGGGGGCACAGGATGGGTGCAGAACATGTCAGAATGGAGGCGCAGGATGGGTGCACCACATGTCAGAATGGGGGTGCAGGATGGGAGCAGCACATGACAGAATGGGGGCGCAGGATGGGTGCAACACATGACAGAATGGGGGCGCAAGATGGGTGCAACACTTGGCAGGATGGGGGCGCAGGATGGGTGCAGCACATGACAGGATGGGGACGCAGGATGGAGCAGCACATGTCAGAATGGGGGTGCAGGATGGGAGCAGCACAAGTCAGAATGGGGGTGCAGGATGGGTGCAGCACATGACAGGATGGGGACGCAGGATGGGAGCAGCACATGACAGGATGGGGACGCAGGATGGAGCAGCACATACCAGGATGGAGACCATATACCAATATAAATGCTCGCCACCCGGGCGTAGAACGGGTTCAATAGCTAGTGTATTTATAATAGGGCAAACGCCTCAATATAATCTTAATTGTAGCAGGCACAAATAAAGATAGATTTCAACATAAACATACAGGTTGCTTTGAGATATATTGCATGTGCCAGATAGATGGAGCAAACGTCTCCAGCATAGTATTAATAACAGCACACCTCCATCCGACACGTCAAGACGAAAGGGCGGGGTCAGCCGCAGTACAGACACGTCTCCAGGGCTAAGCATACCTGGAAGTCTGCAGAAGCGCCCACCACTGCATGATGCTGGATCTATATGTTAGTGTCCTCTATGATGTAAAAAGTCACATTAACCCTAGAGTGAATATTACTAAATAAACCACCAGATGGCCTGTTTTACATATTAACCCTAGAGTGAATATTCATGGGTAGATAAAAGCACGCTAGATGATGCTCACACACACGGTAGATCCCCCAGGAAGAAGCGGAATGCGAAATGCGCGTCGGGGACCCACGTTGCCTGACTAGGTCGTATACCTTTTTACACTTGTACACATGTTGATTCAGATTAACTCAGACTGATTTCCTATGTTTATCTGTGGTTGCTGTTATTAATACTATGCTGGAGACGTTTGCTCCATCTATCTGGCACATGCAATATATCTCAAAGCAACCTGTATGTTTATGTTGAAATCTATCTTTATTTATGCCTGCTACTATTAAGATTATATTGAGGCGTTTGCCCTATTATAAATACATGTGCAATATGACTTGAAGCAGATCTTAAATAAGCACTGTGCACTTTACTTTATGGAATCAGTTTGCATTTTCTATAACAAACAGTTACCTACATGCATTATGGGAATTACATATAGCCTTATTTTCTGATAGTTAAATATTTAGTACCCTTCTGGGAACATGCCTATAGGAGGGCTGTAGGCCAAGATAAGCCACCTTGAAGTGTCTGCTACAATTAAAACTATATTGAGGTGTTTGCCCTGTTAAAATATATGTGTAATATGATTTGTAGTGGACCCTAAATCAGCACTGTGCACTTTACCTTATGGAACCAGTTTGCATTTTCTATAACAAACAGTTACCTATATGCATTATAAGAATCACACATAGCCTTGCTTTTTGATAGATTAGTATCCTTTTGAGAACACGCCTATAGGAGGGTTATAGGCTGAGATAAGCCACTTTGAACATAGGGAGCTATACACTAAGGGTACCGTCACACAGTGGCATTTTGATCGCTACGACGGCACGATCCGTGACGCTCCAGCATCGTAACAATATTGCTCCAGTGTCGTAGACTGCTGTCACACTTTGCAATGTACGACGCTGGAGCGATAATTTCATGATGTATGTGCGATGTAGAAGCCGTTGGTTACTATGCCACATCGTATACAATATCGTGCACACCTTTGTTACACCATGCGATCATGCCACCACAGCGGGACACTAGACGACGAAAGAAAGTTTCAAACGATCTGCTACGACGTACGATTCTCAGCGGGGTCCCTGATCGCAGTAGCGTGTCAGACACTGCGAGATCATAACTATATCGCTGGAACGTCACGAATCGTGCCGTCGTAGCGATCAAAATGCCACTGTGTGACGGTACCCTAAGGCACTATACGCATTTATATGAGCCCTCGGTTTATATGTGGGGTCTAGCTACATGGATGCCAATTTATGGTGACATTGTTAAAATGTGTAAGGGTGTACTACCCAGTCGGGCGGTAATATTGTGCACTAGTATCTTCATTTTTTAATTTGTTTGTACTTTTTTTTATTAAATTGTTGTTAATAAATTCATTGGAAATTTTATATTGGCATTTGCTCCCGGTTTTTTCGGCTTGGATTGAAAAAAGAAAACTGGTACGCTTGGGAGCTCAAAAATGCAAGGACGTCTATGGAAGATGGTGGTGGCTGATTGCACAATCCTTTCCATCGTGTAGAAAAACCACTTCACAGCATCCATCCAAGTGAAGAACACACTCCATGAAGTAGGAGTTTTAGTATCTTAGTTTGCCCTAAGGAGAAGTCATCATGAGAACATATACAGAGGGTTCATCACAAAGTGCAAACCATTAATTAGCCTTAAAAATAGAAAGGTCAGATTAGACTTTGCCAAAAAAAATCTAAAGAAGCCAGCCTAGTTCTAAAAAATGATTCTTTGGACAGATGAAATTAAGATGAACCTGTACCAGAATGATTAAAAGAAGAAAGTATGGAGAAGGCTTGGAATGGCTTATGATTACAGATGGGCGTAAACAGTAAAGTTCGCAGTCCGTACTGAACACCTAGTGTTTGGGCACAGACCCCAAACACGGACTTCTCCAGGAAGTCCTTGCTACGGTTAAGGTTTAGCACCAGGAACATAGGGTGTTTTCGATGCTGTCATCTGCATGACAGCGCAAGAAACACCTATGGCTCCCACGCTGTCTGATGACAGCATGAGCCAGCAGCTGTGACTGTCAGTACTTGAAGTTGTGTTCCCACTCTTCACTGTGAGCTGGTACGATGAACTGTGGTGACCTCAATGAGATCCCGTAAACACCATGATTATTTCCTCATGATGCTCGCGGTGATCTCATTGAGGTCACCCAGTTCACCAGGCTGCTCACAGTGAAGTGTGGGAACACAGCTTCAATGAATAGCGGTGAACTCTATGACGTCACAGCTAGTCACTGAAGCTGCGCTAGCAGCACCTCATTCTCCCATGGTTTTTAGCCTGGACAGTCGCATCATGTTACCGTCCAGATTCTAAACCACATATCGCAGACAAGATTACGGTGTGGAACATCTTCACTTTGGACAGGTGAGGGATATATTTGTTTATCATTTTTCTTTTTTTACAGGTGGCAAGAGCTTCAATTGAATGGACGTAAGGTGAGTATAACAGTGGTGCCTGTTCTTGCTGACAGAAGGCGTAGGCTGATAGGAGTAGTACTCACATCCGCCGATGCGTCTTTGACTGGGGTTTCCGTGTAAATATCTTAAATACATGATTCAGACGGAACCTCAGGTGGAAAATTTTCTAGGTAGATGAGGCAGATGGAGCCCCTGTGGACACTGTTTGACCTATGATCTGGCGGTTTCTGTGTTTTTAAGTCTGCATAAAAGTGTAGTCAGCCACAGTTTTGTGCACCTCTGAAAGGGACACTGCTGAACAGAGGCTAGATGGAGCCCAGAGTAATGCTGCTTCCTGAATATAGTGATTGGATCAATTGTGAGTTTCATCTGGATCCCCTAATTTGGAGAATTAGATGGAAACCCCATTGTGAGTGCTCAGCGTAGAGCACAGGATAAATGTGATCCAAAATGTTATGTAAAAAGGTTAAACTCAATCCACAAAAAAACCAAGTCCCACTCAGATTAACGGAAATATAGGGGCTCAACAATACTGGAAACACAAAGGTTCTGTAAAAGCTAAATGGCTTCCCTAACAAGAAATCCAGTGAATTCTGTGCTCCTGGATCCAACTGTACCCCTTATGAGCCCCAGTGTGCCTAAATCACATTTAGCATCCAAATGTTTGTCAGTACTGTACCAATGAAAGCCTACTTAATTTACGGGGTGCATGTCTTCAGAAGCACGAGCTATGCACAATGTATGAGCACTATAAGGTTCGTCCATTACAACAACTGAGTACTTCAATTTATGGACACTACAACGTACTGGGCACTGCGATGGCAAAATTGCAATTTCACTTAGTAACATTCAATCATTGCTATTTGCTCCTGGAAAACACCCATGCAGTCAAAATCGTTAGTACACCTGTAAATTCCCAGAGGACTGTAATTTCCAAAATGAGGTCACTTGAGTGTTGATTCTGCTTTTATAGAACTTTAGGGGATCTGTATATGGAGTCCCCAAACTATTCTGGATAATTTGTTCTCTGAGAGTCAAATATTACTCTTTCCTTCCTGAATCTCGCCATGCAGTACTGTACAGGTACATTTGGGTTATTACCACGTTCAGCAGGAATTGTGTGACAAATTTTGGTGCCATTTTTCCCTGTGTGAAAATGTAAACACACGGTGTGTGTTGTGACAGACACACAGATTGTGTCCAGGGAATGAACGCTAGGGGGAGTGAATGGGGAGACAGCAGTAACTAATAGAAGTATATAGCTGCTGCAGAGAGCGAGCTGCACTAACAGGACCTGAGACAGGTGATCACAGGGGGAGTGGCTGGAGAAGGAGCAAAGCTTCCTGCAAGGGAGAGAGAGAGTGGTCAGATAAGCCGGGTACAATAGCCAGAGGGCAACGCAGTGTCCAAGGGCACAGACTTAAGAATGGTCAAATACAAGCCGAAGCCAGAAAAGTCAGAAAGGAACGCAGTACCCAAGGGCATAGACAAGGAGAGCAGTCCGAGAGCAAGCCAGAGATCAGAACCAGAGAAATAGCAGAGGTACAGAATCAGAGCACAGACACAAAATGAGGGACAAGCTGGAACATACACTAGAGAAGCACATGGGAACAAATGGTATACACAAGTATAGCAAGGTCAGCTGTTCAGCCGAGGAAAGAACTATCACTGACAAGCCCCCCACAGGAGAGTGGGTTACTATTGCCCTCCCCAAACCAAAAAGAGGGCAACAAAGTTAACTCTGTACAGCCCTGGACGGCAAAAGGAATTCCCATCCAGAGCCATGACAATAAGGTTCTGTGACACACCTGTAGTGTCATCAAGATCTGATAATGTATTCATTGAGGGGTTCAGCTTGAAAAATGGGGTCCCTTATTGGAGGGTTCTGCTTTTCTATCTCTTCAGGGGCTCTGCCAATCTAACATGGCACAAGCAAACCATGACAGCAAAATTTGCACAATAACATACCGCTCCTCCTTCCCTTCTGAGTTTTGTACTGTGCCTCAAAAGTAGTTTTTGACCACATATGGGGTATTGGCGTACACAGGAGAAATTGTGTAACAAATTTTAATATTTGTTTTCTCCTGTTCACCCTTATGAAAATGAAAATTTGAGGCTAAAGCAACATTTTTGTGGGAAAAAATTTCACTTTTTTGTATTTTTGCAGCTGAATATTATAAACGTCTGTGAAGCACCTGTGGGTTTAACGTGCTCACCACACCTCTAGGTAAATTCTATTGTTTAGGCACATCAGGGGCTCTCTAGACGCAACATAGCGTCCGCTACCTATTACATCCAATTTTGCACTCCAAAAGTTAAATGGTGCTACTTTCCTACCGAACCCTGCTGTGAACTAAAACAGTTGTTTGTCATCACATATGGGGTATCGGCGTACTCAGGAGAAACTGCACAACAAATTGGACTGTCCATTTTCTCCTGTTACCCTTATGAAAATTTAAAATTTGGAGCTAAAACAACATTTTTTGAGGGAAAAGTCTTAAATTTTATTTTCAAGACTCAACTTACTAAAATTCAGTGAAGCGCCTGTAGGTTCAAAGTGCGCCGCAGACATCTAGATAAATTCCTCGAGGGGTGTACTTTCCAAAATGGGGTCTCGTATGGGGGTTTCCCCTGTTAAGACACATCAGGGGCTCTGCAAACACGACATAGTGTCCACTATCTGTACCAGCCAATTTTGCGCTCCAAAAGTCAAATGGTGTTCCTTCCATTCCAATTGCTGCTGTGCACCCAAACAGTAGTTTTCCACCACGTATGAGCTAAAACAATATTTTTGGGAGAAAAATAAAAAATTTCATTTTTTCCTTTTACATTGCTGTAATTCTTGAGAAGCACCTAAAGGGGTAACAAACTCCTTTAATGTGGTTTTGAGGACTTTGAAGGACACAGTTTTTAAAATGGTGTCTCTTTGAGGTATTTTCTGTCACAAGTTAAAGTCACTCCAAACGTGATGTGGTTCCTAAAAAAATGGTTTTGTAAATTTTGTTGGAAAAATAAGAGATGGCTAGTAAACTTTTAATCCTTCTAGCTTCCTAACAAAAAAAATGTTTAAAAAATTATGCTGTTGTAAAGCAGACGTGTGGGAAATGTAATTAATTAAATATTTTTGTAATATATATGGTAACTCTCTGGTTTATGGGCATAAAAATGAAAAGTTTGAAAATTGCGAAATTTAAATTTTTTTTGCCAAATTTCTGATATTTTTTACAAATAAATGACAAAAAAATCGACTTAAATTTACCACTACTATACAATGTACAATGTGTTGCAATCCACAAAAAGTGACACTGGTCAGAATTGGAAAATTTGGCCATGTCAGGAAGGTGAAAACAGGCTTCAGGGTGAAAGGATTAATTAAGTAATTAATTTTGAATGATTTTTACATAACACACCAATACTACTAATAATTAAAAACAGGGTAATATATTAGGTGATTATAGCGAGGGATACTCTGCTAAAATCTGTTCTTTAGGTAAAAAAAAAACTTGTGAAAAGAAAATGTATTACTATTATTACTTAGTTGCTGTAAGCCAAAAACCTGTGATATGTTCAGACCCAAACAATCTGCATACACACAAAAATAAAATTGTTAGCAGGAATGGAAACCATCTTTTAGGATTTTAGGTTTGTCAGATCTGTATACATTCAAATAGTATGAATGATAGCCAATAAGTTAAATAGTATATAGAATATGTATCTTACTGATCCAAAAAGCAGTCATGGTGTTATTATCTGTTCCTACATCTCCATGAAACCAGCATCTCCAAAAGAAACCTTCATGATGAAGTAAAACTGGGTCGACAACCTACAGATGACAGAAAAAAAATACATAATAAAATATATAATGCTTATACTACAGCATAACAAATTACGACAGAACACTCTAGCAGTAATAACACAAACCCCATCTTGGTTTTTTGAACATTTTTCAACCTCCTTGGCAAGTAGCCAATAGTCTGATCCAAACGCCACCAAAAGGACTAAAATTCCCAAAGCACCAAAAAGGCCACCAAAAAAGATCCCAATGCTGAGCTTCATGCTTTATGTGGAGATCAGTGTTTTAAAATCGCAAACAATTCCTTCTAGATAAGATTTTTCTCTTCTGTTTGTTACGCAGTATGTCCTCTATCAGTTTGCAGGCAGCTAACTAGTACAGTGAAATATGGGTAAGGGCTGCTATTTTGGGATTTTGATCAAGCAGCTCTGCTATGTAGCTATGACTAGGGAGTGTCCAGTCAAAAATAACTGACCTTTTTTTCAGAGTCAATGGACAGCTTGCAGGCTAGTTTCACTTCATACACTGGTAAAACACAGGTCATCCAACAATATTCATTCCTTGTGAGAAACATTGAAAAAGTGATCAGATTTGTCAGATTGTACACTTCACTGTTTAATTTGTTGCAAATTAACAAACTAGCAACCTGTTTCCAATATGGTACAATACAGATTGTCATGTTCCTCTACTATGTCTCCTAGAAATTTATGAATAAATTTGACAACTAGGTGTTACTATTCCACCTGTTAATAGACCATGTCTTTACACGCCCTGGGGCCCAATTCATATTACTATATTTTCAGTCTGTGAAAAAAAACTAAAACCTAAAGAGCTGAACTGGAATATAAGTTGGTTTGGATGCAATATGTTGGAAAATGTGTACACTGGCCAGATAAAGATAAAAACAAAATAAGCAAATACCCTGCAGTAAATAAAAAAATAGCAATGGTGCATGAAAATAACATAGGATACTTAGCTAACAATTTTGATTTAAAAAAAACGTAAACGCCACCTCACCTCGTCAAGGTGACTCTATTCGGTACTAATCTCTAGTATTAAAACCTCTCTTAGACTAAAGTCTCCATCTCTATGGGAAGGTAGGATCCTGCTGTAATTAAAAACACCTGCGGCTGAGTGGGCGGAGTGATCAGTCAAAGAGCTAATGCATACAAATATCAAAAAAGTAACCGTCACTTCCAAACAGAAATCAGGTATGAACAGGTGCCTACTAGACATGTAGACTTTAGTCTAAGGAAGGATTCACATTAGGCAGGTCCTGGCAATGAGAGTTGCCTTACCGTGGCTGCCGGGTACACATGAATTGGCCAATTTATGTAACAAGTATACTCAATTTTTCATATTTTCTAGTGCAGTAATGCAATTCAATTTTCATATTTCATGTTTGCATGCCATAGTGCCACAGAGTGCTACTTTATTTGTTTAGTTGTATATGGAGATGGCTGCTCTTAGTAAGTACCTGTTCATACCTGATTTCTGTTTGGAAGTGATGGTCAGTCAGATATTTGTATGCATTAGCTCTCTGGCTGAACCTCAGGCATTTTTAATTACAGCAGGATCCTACCTTCCCATGGAGATGTAGACTTTAATCCTAGAGAGGATTCACATTAGGCAGGTCGTGGCAATGAGGCGCCTTATCATGGCTGCCACGTACACATGAATTGGCCAATTTATGCGCTAAGTATTCTCAATTTTTCATAATTTTTAGTACAGTAATGCAATTCAATTTTCATATTTCATGTTTTCATGCTATAGCGCTACAGGGTGCTACTTTGTTTGCTTAGTTGTACATGGAGAAGGCTACTCTTATTTCTGATTTCTGTTTGGAAGTGACATCAGTCTTTTGATATTTGTATGTTTTGGAATGCAGACTTTGATGGAATGGTCTTCCTGTGTCATGTCATGTTTAGAGAGCCCTTGATTTAAAAAAACCCCACAGGTGACACTATTTTGGAAGCGAGGTCCCTAAATAAATGTATCTAGATGTGTGGTAAGCACTTTGAAACGCCAGCTGCTTCACAGAAGTTAATAACTTAGAGCCGTGAAAAAACAATAACACATTTTTCCCACAAAATTTTTTATTTAAGCCCCATTTTTTTATTTTCACAAGGATAATGCAGCACCCCGCCAGGGCCGTGGGGTACTCGGATCCGGTTCCTTTTTCTTCTGTACTCAGTGGGGATGTCACGGCGGCTGACCCGGTCCGTGGCCCTAGGGGAACGTCCGCGGTGAATGGTGGGAGGAAAGGTCTTTAAAGGGATAATGTTCGTGACGCCACCTGTGGTGTTCGGTCAGGGTGACCGACGCTGCTTAGGGGTCCGCCGGGGTGGTGTGATGGCAGCTGGATGGTGTACCTTCCCACAGGTGAAGTATGTCCCCAGGGCTTCCTAGAGTGTAGATGGTGAATGGTGGATGTTGTAAGGTGCAGTGAATAACGAGGACACAAGACGAGGACACAAGGTTGCAGTCTCTTTACCTTTACTGAAGGCTTCAGCATCCACAGTCCAGGGTAGGGACCATGGGGTAGGCAAAGTCCGGCCGGTCTGAAGGCAAACCAAGAGTCCCCTTATCCAGGTGGAATTCAATAGCCTTCCTCTAGTGCCTGGGCGTTGTAGTACCTCCCTGCTGAGCAACTCGGCAAGGTCCTAACAACTATTGTAGATGTTAAGTCTCTTCTCTCTGTCCCCCTGACGGATAGGACAAACCCGTATGACTGGTGGCCTGAGGCTTTTTACAGGGACCCTAGAGATGCCCCGGCCCCCACAAGTTGCCACCCTGCCTCCTGGGTAAATGGTCGGGCAGCTAACGTGGAATTAACTGTCCTGCCAGTCTCTAAAGTAACGGCATAGAGATCCTTACTCCCTCGGTGTTCTGGCTACATGTAGTGCGCTTCAGAAAGAGGCAGCCTGCTTCTAGCTGGTCTCCCTCTGATGTTCCTCTCCTTTTGCTATGACTTCGTTGCTCACTCACTGCAACACAATTCCTTTCGTGTCCTTTCCTAGGATTCTACCGCATGGGATGCAGGCGCAGCTCCGTGTACCTTCCTCTTCCACAAGCCGCAGTCTGGAGCTGGCTGGAACTCACTCCAACCAGCCTCTGCCAAACTCGGTCGGGTGAAGCCCAGACAGCTTCTGCCTAGGTCGATGCCCAGTCAGTTTCTGTCTCACTTCCTAACCAACCCACCAGTTTTACCTAAGTGTGAGGAGTGCCCCAATAGATAGAAGCATGGTTCCCCCTGGCGGACTGGAGTGTGAAGTGTGTTTTGTGGTTGTGATACCTGGACAGAAGATCTCGTTCATTGCCTTCGGACGTAACATCACTCTCCCTGGTGGAAGAATAACATTACTGCAATGAACCAGGACTCTGGGGCGCTGCAATAACAGGAGAAAATAGACCCCAAAATTTGTGGTGCAATTTCACCTGAGTATGCCAATTCCCCATATGTGGTCGAAAACTACTTTTGAGGCACAGTGAAAAGGTCAGAAGGGAAGAAGCGCCATACTCAAGTTCACATTTTGCTGGACTGATTTGGGAATGCCATGACACATTGGTAGAACCGCTGAGGTGCCATAACAGCAGAACCCCCCCTTACAAGACCCCATTTGACAAACTACACCTCTCACTGAATTCACCTAGGAGTGCAGTGATCATATTGACAATATAGGTGAGTCACACAATTTTATACTATTGGGCAATGAAGAAAAAAATAAATACATTTTCATTACCAAAATGTTGTTTTAGCCCTAGATTTTACAATTTCACACAGCAAAATGGGTACAAATAGCATCAAAATGTATCCCACAATTTTTGATAAATGTAGAAATACCCCATATGCGGCTGTGCAGTACTGCCTAGCCATATGTCAAAACTCGAGAGGGACGGAGCGCTATTGGCAAATAGAGCTCCATCCCTCACGAGTCTCGCCATGTTGCTAAGCAGGAGGCATCCTGGAGAACATTATTTTGTATAATAGTTTGCAGACTACATATACAGACCCCATAAGTGTTACAATAGCATAATCTTCCTTCAAGTGACCCCATTTTGGAAATTATACCCCTTTTGGGAATTTATTTACAGGTGTAGTGACGATTTTGACTCCATTGGTGTTTTCCAGAAACAAGCAGCAGTGGATGTTGCTGTGTGAAAATTGCAAACTGCCATTGTAGTGCTTGTCTCATCGCTACAGAAATGTGGACACTAACTGTGGTTTATAATGTTTGAAATATAGCCATAGGCACTACTATAGGTTGTGGTGCTCAAGTAGGTGCCCAAACCGTACAATGTTAAAGATAAACTTGGCACACATGTAGTGAGATGCAGTGAAGATTTTAATAGAAGGAGAGTACATACAGTATGAGGTTTCGGTCACAAATTAGACCTTCATCAATGTACTAAACAAAAAGAAAAAACTAAATCCAATATAATGCAGCCCCCGGACATTCACCCCACACACTGGACGAGCGGTGGATACCGCGTCCGCTAGTCGCTTCATTTGGTAAGTCCAACATACCTTTCACCATCTGGTGATATGAGACTACTCCTGCATCACTGCTTATTAATTACTGCGGCCTGCATTAAGATTCCGTTCTTTAACCCCACAGCGCCGGATACGGCTTTTACTCGAATTGACCCTTTGCTTGAAGTGGGGTATGTAAACTCTAACTTATATCACCTACTAGAGACATGAGTGACCAACAGCCTGTTCTCCTATATTATTACAGATTAACCCCCAGTTGACCCAAATAACTTTAAATGCTCTAAGAGAGGGTAGGTTTTCCCCTTTATTTCCCTTTTCTTTACGTCTTCTCAGTCAGCTCAGATCTCACCCTAACAGTCACAACCACTAGGTTCACCTAGTTACCCCTATATCACATTCGGATTAGTTCCAACATTCACATCAGTATAAGTGCATGATTATTAGGACGTAGAACGGTCTCACACGCAATGATTTGCCATTTCCAATGTACCGTTTAATTTATACCAGTGTTTATCGGCCTTCTGTTTGGACCCATATTGATTATTTGTTGTATATAATCTGTTGTATATACTTTATTTATTTAGTTTTTTCTTTTTGTTTAGTACAATGATGAAGGTCTAATTTGTGACCGAAACGTCATACTGTATGTACTCTCCTTCTATTAAAATCTTCACTGCATCTCACTACGTGTGTGCCAAGTTTATCTTTAACTAACTGTGGTTTAGGCACACTGTGGGGCTTAGAAGTGAGAGGGGCATTTAGATTTGGGGAGCACAGAATTTTATGAATTTCTTTTGTGGGGCGAGAGCCAGTTCACTTTTACCTGGAAGCACCGTATATTTCCGTTAACAGATGACAGACCTCAGTGGGGACTTTTATGCACTACTTATAAAAAGACGAACACCGCTGAATCACAGAAACACAGTGCCCTATCTGCTTCATCATAGGGAATCTTCCACCAGGGATTCCGTCTGAATCACATATTTCAGAGCTTCACAAAGAATCCCCGATGTAAGTGCTCAGTGTAGAGAACAGGATAAACATGCACGAGGCCTTACTGTGATCTTTGGGAGGCAGAATGAACAAATCAACAGCAAGTGAAGAATTGGCTTTATTTTTTACACCTTTCCTCATGTGGTATAGGTGATTAGACTACTTTATTCTTCGGGTCGGTGCAATAACAGTGATACCAAATTTATGTAGTTGTTTTATGTTTGGCTGTTGTTACACTATAAAAGATGCTTTTTTTCAAAAAGTTATTTTTGCATCACCATATTTTGAAAGCTATAATTTTTCCATATTTTGTCTGACAGAGTCATGTGAGGGCTTATTCTTTGCGGGAGGACTTTACGGTTTTATTGGTACCATGTTCGGGCTCTTGACGTTTTTGGTTTGCTTTCTATTCTGATTTTTGGGAGGCAAAATAAACAACAATTCAGGAAACGCTTTATGTTTGCTTTTTTAATGCCGTTCAATGTATGGTAAAATTGATAAGGCACCTTTATTTTTCTGGTCAGTATGATTACAGCGATACTACATTTATATTTTTTTATGTTTTGGCGCTTTTACACAATAAAAACTATTTTAGGGTAAGTTCACACAGGGCGTTTTTGCTACTTTTTTTGCTGCATTTTTTACAGTAATTTTCAGCTGCTTTTTACAGTACCAGCAAAACCTATGAGATTTCAGAAATCTCATGCACACACATTAGTTTTTTGTGTGATCAGTATTTTGTGCTTTACTGCGTTTTTTGAACATAGAGCATATGTCACTTCTTTCAGCGTTTTTGCTGCGTTTTTTCAGGCTTTTTCACCCATTGACTTGAATGGGTGTTGAAAAAACGCTGCAAAAACGCAGCAAAAATGCAGTTATTATTTGCTGTGTTTTTGCTGCTGCAAATTCAAGGACAACGAGAAAAAAAAGCAACAAAAACCAGCACCAAATACGCAACAAAAATCGCACCAAAACCTGCGTTTTCGACGCAGCTTCTTCCCTGCCAATAAGATAAGGTTTTGCTGCAGAAACAAAAAGCAGCAAAAACGACCTGTGTGAAATTACCCTTATAGAAAAAATAATTATTTTCACCGCTTTATTCTGAGAGCTATAACTTTTTTATTTTTCCACTGACTAAGCTATATTGTAGCTTGTTTTTTGTGGGATATGATGACATTTTCAGCGGTACCATTTTCATTTACATTTGTGTTTTTGTTCACATTTTATTGCACTTCTTGTTCGGTGGTATTATAATTTTTACCTTTTTTTTTACAGTGTTGGGTCGTTTCGAATGCGGTGATACCAAATATGTGTACTTTTATTGTTTTCTTTTTCAGAATGTTTATTTATGGGTACAATATACTGTATATGTATTTTTAAATTATTTTGTGATTTTCTAAAAAAGATTTTTTTTTTTTACTTAGTCCCACTATGGGATTTTCACTTTCTGCAGTCTAATTGCAGTTATAAGGTATAGCAATGCAGGAGCAGATAGGATTAGTACAGTTTAATTACATTAGTGATTCGTGGAAAGTAAACATTGGCCCACAAAGGTGTGAGATTAAACAATGCCTCAAGAGCTGACCAAAGTGTGAAAGGAAACTTTGTCCTACAAACTCAATGCATTGCCAGGTCAACTATTCCCCACCATTCTGGAGAAACTCTGCCCACAGCCCAGTCAGTCAGGAAGGGTGCACATGACTGGGTGATGCAAGGCTTTCTGGTACTTAACATGACATCAGTGGATGACAGAAGCGGTTGCAGCTGGAGTCACATGATGCCGAGTGAGCGGTCAGCAATAGCGCCGCTCACAGGCACAGATGGCAACTTAAGGTATTTACAAAAATACTTCTTTACAAGGTTTAAATTGGTGGGGACATTATAGAATGTGTAGTGGACAACTTATTTTTAATAGTTTTAGTTTAGGAGCTAAAGATGCCTAGGATATATATTTGTGTGGAGCACAGCTATTACATATTCATAATATATAACTTTATGATGTACTGTATGGTTTCCAGTCTGGTGGACTGGAGCTATTTTTGTATTACAATGTGATACATTTCCCCTGCATCTGCCACTGTGTGGGAGATAACTGGCTCGCTGACTTGATGGGAGTCCTGGGAGCAGTACCCATTCAACTAATACTGGGGGGGGGGGGGGGGCAAGGCTGAAATAGCCATCTATGCTTCAAGGAGGAATCGGAGGGTGGCTTCTGACCTATAAGAAAAGTGTCAATTTTAAAAGCTAGTAATGCTACTTAATACTGAGGTATTATGGAAGCCCAGGTTGCTCTGACAGCAGCCTTCAGCTTGTCTGCATTGTTGGGTCTGGTGTCTCTCATCTTCCTCTTGACAACACCCCATAGATTCTCTATGAGGTTAAGGTCAAGCGAGTCTGCTGGCCAATGAAGCACAGTGATACTGTTGTTTCTAAACCAGGTATTGGTACTTTTGGCAGTGTGGACAGGTGTCAAGTCCTGCTAGAGAATGAAATTTCTATCTCCAAAAAGCTTGTCAGCAGAGGGAAGCATGAAGTGCTCTAAAATTTCCTGGTAGATGGCTGCGCTGACTTTGATCTTGATAAAACTCGGTGGACCTACACCAGCAGATGACATGGCTCCCCAAACCATCATTGATTGTGGAAACTTCACACTAGACCTCAAGCAGCTTGGATTGTGGCCTCTCCACTCTTCCTCCAGACTCTGGGACCTTGATTTCCAAATGAAATGCAAAATTTACTTTAATCTGAAAACAACACTTTGGACAACTGAGCAACAGTCCACTTTCTCTTTTCCTTGGCCCAGGTAAGGCTACTTTCAGACATCAGGTTTTTGCCGTCAGACTCAATCCGGCTAATTTTTAAAAAACTGGATCCAGCGAATGTTGCCGCCGAATCCGTTTTTTTCCCATAGACTTGCATTAGTGCCGGATTGTGCCAGATAACCTTGCATTTTGTCCGGTTTTCACCGGATCCGGCAAATCTGCCGTTTCTGGAATAATCGTCCATAGCAACATTTTTTGTCTCTGGCAAAAAAGCCGTGAGCGCTTTCGGCTGTTTGCTAGAATGGAAGTCTATGGGATCTGGGAGGTGCCGGCTCCAGAAAATGATGGATTCCGGCGCCGGATTCTAGTTTTTTAAATTGAGCATGCTCCAAAATTTTTTGTATCAATTATCTGGATACATTAGTCGGATCGGTCGAAAAAACGGATTCGTTGCATCAGTTTTTCACAATCTGCGCCAGATCCGTTTTTTCCAACATTCCCCGGATTGTGCCTGATGCAAAGAACCTGATTTGTGTGAAAGTAGCCTAAGACTCTTCTGGCTATTGGTCATGAGTGGCTTGACACAAGGAATGTGACACTTGTAGCCCATGTCCTGGATACGTCTATGTGTGGTGGCTCTTGAAGCAATGACTCCAGCAGCAGTCCATTCCTTGTGAATCTCCCCAAAATTTTGGAATGGCCTTTTCTTAACAATCCTTTCAAGGCTGCAGTTATCCCAGTTGCTTTTGCACCTTTTTCTACCACACTTTTTCCTTCCACTCAACTTTCTATCAATATACTTGGATACAGCACTCTGTGAACAGCTTCTTTAGCAGTGACCTTTTGTGGCTTACCCTCCTTGTGGAGTGCGTCAATGACTGCCTTCTGGACATCTGTCAAGTCAGCAGTCTTCCCCATGATTGTGGAGCCTACTGAAACAGACTAAGGGGCCTTTTTAAACGCTTAGGAAGCCTTTGCAGGTGTTTTTTGTTAGTTATTCTAATTTACTGAGATAATGACTTTTGGGTTTTCATTGGCTGTAAGCCATATTCATCAACATGAACAGAAATAAACACTTGAAATAGATCACTCTGTTTGTAATGACTCTATATAATATAATGAGTTTCACTTTTTGTATTGAAGAACTGAAATATATTAACTTTTTGATGGTATTCTAATTATGTGAGAAGCACCTGAAACTCTGAAAAATGTGTTTCATCACTTGCTTTCACATGTTGTGTCAGACCACAAAAATTAGCAATAAGGAAATAGATATTACATTTTTTATGTAATTAGGACTACAACTATTGTTCTGTAAAGGAAGAATCGAACATACAGAAATCTGCAGAACTTTTAGAAGCTAAAAAGCCAAGTGGCTGAATACTGAATCCTGTATACGTGCAGTCCTGGACATTACACATGACAGTGGTAAAGGTTATGGATTGATAAAAAGTATAGAGTGCAAGAAAATCTAAACACATAAAATAGATATTGGGTGATCTGGGGTTTTCAAATAAATCCAAAATAACAGCAAACAAAACTACAACTAATTTACTAAGTAAAGGGAGCTGGTATGTCACTCTCCACAAGGAGAAGCCTCAGGGTATGTGCACACGCTGCTGATTACTCTGCAGATTTTTCCGGTCTGATTTTGGTAAATCCGCAGGTAATCCGCTTTCCTGCAGACTTACCGCAGATTTACAGCGTTTTTTTTTTTGCGGATTCCACCTGCGGTTTTACAAATGCGGATTCCTATTATAGAGCAGGTGTACACCGCTGCGGAATCCGCACAAAGAATTGACATGCTGTGGAATAAACAACACTATGTTTCCGCGCATTTTTTTCTGCAGCACGTGCACTGTGGATTTTGTTTTCCATAGGTTTACATGGTACTGTAAGCACATGGAAAACTGCTGCAAATCTGCGGCGGCCAATCGGCTGCGGATCCGCAGCGTAATCCACAGCGTGTGCACAGAGCCTAACTAATTAAAGGGTGAGTCCACATGGGACAGTTCCACAGTAAAATCTGCAGTAGGCAGTAAATCCACTGATGAAAATCTGCTAGATAAATGACAGGCTGTGGAAATCAAACCTGGAAAGATGCCCAATCTAGGCTGCACATTGTGAATGAGGTTACGTAAAATGACATATTTATCGCTCATACTGTACGGGCTCGTTCACACAGGCGCAGTAAATATCCGTGTGCTGTCCGTACGCAATACTGCTAGCATGCAACCAACACACTGACACTCTGGGTAATATGGCCGTCACATGAACGGTTTTACACTCAGAAACATGGGTAAAAAAGCACAGCCTGAACTATGATCAGTATTTCAGAGGAATGGACATGCAACAAACACTCATTACATGATAATGGCGCCCACAGCTGCAGTGGAGGACGAGTCATTTCATTTTAGGGTGTGATGAAGCAAATATGACTTTAATATGAAGGCAGTGGGCAGAAGCTATAATGGGGGACTGTGGCTATAACGGGGGACTGTGGCTAGAATGGAGGGACTGTGGCTGGAATGGGGGGGCTGTGGCTATAACGGGGGGGCTGTGGCTATAACGGGGGGACTGTGGCTGGAATGGGGGGGCTGTGGCTATAACGGGGGGGCTGTGGCTATAACGGGGGGGACTGTGGCTATAACGGGGGGGACTGTGGCTATAATGGGGGGACTGTGGCTGGAATGGGGGGACTGTGGCTATAACGGGGGGACTGTGGCTGGAATAGGGGGACTGTGGCTATAACGGGGGGGCTGTGGCTATAACGGGGGGGGCTGTGGCTATAACGGGGGGACTGTGGCTATAATGGGGGGACTGTGGCTGGAATGGGGGGACTGTGGCTATAAAGGGGGGACTGTGGCTGGAATAGGGGGACTGTGGCTATAGGGGAGAACTGTGGCTATAATGGGGGACTGTGACTAGAATGGGGGACTGTGGCTATAACGGGGACTGTTAGGGGAGAACTGTGGCTATAATGGGGCACTGTGGCTATAGGGGAGAACTGTGGCTATAATGGGGCACTGTGGCAGGCCTGTCGCCTAAAGAAACATTTCCGACCAAACTCCTTCCATAGCCAATAAAATAAAACAAGAAATAATGTTTTGTTGTGAGTGACCCTTCTATGGTTCATAGACCCATGATGCTATGGAGACACGGCCGGCAGGCGGCGCTACACAGCGCTCAGCAACAACATCGCCCTTTGTGTATCATTCACGTCACACCAGCGCCCGGCATCTAACCCAGCATTCTGCGCATGTGTAGTAGCACTCGGCAGTTTCCGCCGGCAGGCTCGGCAGGTTCCGGGTTTTCTCCTTGTTGCAGTGGTCCTGCACTGTGTAGCTACACTGCGGGGCTTCCAAAACAGACGATGGAGAATGGGGGCCGCCAGTCCAAAGAGCACGCCGAATGGGCGGAGCCTGCAGCAGTGCCTACACTTGGTGGGCTTCCTAGTAAGTGACAAGTGGGTGGGGGATGAATGATACTGATATAGCCCTGTGTTACTGTATACGGTCCCTCTGGTCCATACAGGGCTGGTACCTGGGCTTGTGTCATTCTGTATCTGCAAGGTTACATGCTAAATCATAGAAGAAGTGTATAACTATTATATCTATGTGTGTGTGTATATAGCTATATATATGTATGTAAATGTATATGTACTGTATGTAGTACATGTATGCTGCACGACCATCTCTGCCCTCACCTACTGTATTCTCACCCATCCCTTGTAGATTGTGAGCCCTCGCGGGCAGGGTCCTCATTCCTCCTGTACCAGTTATGACTTGTATTGTTCAAGATTATTGTACTTGTTTTTATTATGTATACCCCTCCTCACATGTAAAGCGCCATGGAACAAATGGCGCTATAACAATAAATAATAATAATAATAATAATAATATAGTTATGCATGT
This sequence comes from Ranitomeya imitator, assembly GCF_032444005.1. Lineage (NCBI taxonomy): Eukaryota > Metazoa > Chordata > Amphibia > Anura > Dendrobatidae > Ranitomeya > Ranitomeya imitator. Next base: position 490,857,304 of record NC_091284.1, on the reverse strand, counting down.
ATGTGGATATATATGTATGTAAATGTATATGTGTATGTAGTACTGTATGTGTATATATATAGTTATACATGTATGTGGATACACGTGTGTACATGTATATGTATACTGTATATATATATATATATATATATATATATATACACACACACACACATATACACTCTGGCAGGAGGATGCGGAATGCATTATGCTCCTTTAATGAAACTGAAGAGCACATATAAGTGCAAGTGAAGTCCGAGCTTAATTTGCAATTCCCGTGTTTTTTCCCTGAGGCCATGTTCACACAGTGCTGCAGTTTTTCCACTGAAGAAATTCTGCTGCATGGAACTGTTCAAGCAAAGCGGGAGTGATGTGAATGTGCATTTTCTGCTGCATTCTTTTCTCCATAGGCTTCTTTGCGGAGCCTGAAAAAGTGCATGAAAAAAAATGCAGCTGTGTTTCTACTACAAAATCAAAACTTTTCTGTACTGAAAAAAACCCCATACACCATGCTGTGCATTTTTAAACCAAAAACAAATCAAATATAGTGGGAAAACATAGAACAAATTCAGTAATCAGAGACGATTGTTATCGCGGTGCAGGTAATAAGCAGCTGAAGTGTGATGCTACGTTTTTCAAGGTGTAAACACGGCCTAAGGTTTTCTGCCTTGTGAATTGTAAATAATCTAATGATCAATCTGCATCAGGTTCCAGCAATGTTTTCTGCTCGTCACCCATTAATAATCTTTATTTTTATATTGCGCTAACATATTCCGCAGCGCTTTACAGGTTGCACACATTATCATTGCTGTCTCCTTGGGGCTCACAATCTAAATTCCCTATCAGTATGTCTTTGGAATGTGGGAGGAAACCGGAGAACCCGGAGGAAACCCACGCAAACACGGAGAGAACATGCAAACTCTTTGCAGATGTTGTCCTTGGTGGGGTTTGAACCCAGGACTCCAGCGCTGCTAGGCTGCTGTGCTAACCACTGCGCCACCGTGCCATGACTATATCTGTTTTTTGATCAGCCGTTAAGTTAAAAATCAAAACTGTACTCCAAAAAAAAAAAGTGTGAACTTCGACCTTTTCAATGCTCCACATTGCTCTTTTTCCTTTCTCTCCTCTCATCACAGTAATCAGTCACTGATTGCAATTCACTTCTGAGTGGACACAAAGGACCCGATTTATCAAAGCAATTTCTACAATATTCTGGCTTAAATCGTTTTGAAAACTTGCAAAATGTGTGCACCGCTCGTAATTACACAAAATTTTTTTTTGCGACTTTGACATTTTCACGCCAGTTTCTCCCACCTGCACCAATATGGGCAGAGCTAGGAGGGAACGGAGGTGCCGTGGGGCAGGACACCGCAGGTTGGCTAATGCATAATGAGCAGTGGCGGTCCTTACTCTGGAAATTTCTCTCCAGTCAGGTATTGGGTAAGATTTCTGACGTGGCACATGGAGGCGCACGCCACTCGTCAGACGCTCCAGAATCATTAAGAGGTGTGCGCCTCCAGGGCTATGGATCCGGTAAGCCAATCCTCCGACAACTCAATATCCATGACATCGACTGCGACTCCACCAAAATGGACTCCGACTCAACAGCCCTGTAGCGCCTCTTAATCGGGAGATCCTGAAGCCAACACGCCCTTTCATTAAGACCCTTAAAGACCCCTACAACAGGCCGCACTGGAGCACAAGCATTAACTCAAAACTGAAAATAAGGATTAAACAACAACCACAAGATGAATTTCATCAACCAAGGTATCATTGTAATCAGTATAACGGCGCTGACCTGACACTGTCTGTAGGTCACTGTGCACAATCCTGCTGACAGGTTCACTTTAAAGCATGACACAACAAAAAGAGACAAAAACTGCAGCAATAAAAACGAATGGTAAAAATAAGCGCATAAAACGCAATGAAAAAAGCAAGTACCGTATATACTCGAGTATAAGCTGAGATTTTCAGCCCATTTTTTGGGCTGAAAGTCCCCCTCTCGGCTTATACTCGAGTCATATACCAGGAGGTCGGCAGGTGAGGGGGAGCGGGGGCTGTGTAGTTATACTTACCTGCTGCGGCGCGGTCCCTGCAGTCTCTGGCTTCCCCGGCGCTGCAGATTCTTCCTGTACTGAGTGGTCACATGGCACCACTCATTACAGAAATGAATATGCGGCTCCACCTCCCATAGGGGAGGAGCCGCATATTCATTGCTGTAAATCTTAAATAATAATCTTATTTTTGTATAGCGCTAACATATTCCGCAGCGCTTTACAGTTTTGCACACATTATCATCGCTGTCCCCGATGGGGCTCACAATCTAGATTCCCTATCAGTATGTCTTTTGGAATGTGGGAGGAAATCGGAGAACCCGGAGGAAACCCACGCAAACACAAAAAGAACATACAAACTGATGTTGTCCTGGGTGGGATTAGAACCCAGGACTCCAGCACTGCAAGGCTGCAGTGCTAACCACTGCGCCACCGTGCTGCCCAATCGGTAACTGTGACCGCTCAATTACAGGAAGAAGCTGCAGCGCCAGGGAAGCCAGGGACTGCAGGGACCGCACCAGGAGCAGGTAAGTATACGGGGAGGGGAGCGCTGCGCGATATTTACCTGCTCCTCGCTCCGGTGCGGCTCCGTCTGCAGAGTCTCCTGGCTGTGACGCTCAGGTTAGAGGGCGCGGTGACGTAGTCAGTGCGCGCCCTCTGCTGAGCGTCAGTGCTGGAGACGGAGCCGCACGGGGAGCAGGTAAATATTGAAAGCGCCGGCGTCCTGAGCAAGAGAGGTGAGTATGTGATTTTTTTTTTTTTATTGCAGCACCAGCAGCATTCTATATGGCACAGCATTATATGGAGCATCTATGGGGCCATAATCAACGGTGCAGAACATTATATATGGCACAGCTTTATAAGGAGCATCTATGGGGCCATAATCAACGGTGCAGAACATTATATATGTGGCACAGCATTATATATGGAGCATCTATGGGGCCATAATCAACGGTGCAGAACATTATATATGGGGCACATCATTACATATGGAGCATCTATGGGGCCATAATCAACGGTGCAGAGCAATATATATGGGGCACAGCTTTATAAGGAGCATCTATGGGGCAATAATGAACGGTGCAGAGCATTATATATGGGGCACAGCTTTATAAGGAGCATCTATGGGGCAATAATGAACGGTGCAGAGCATCTATTTTTATTTTTGAAATTTACCGGTAGCTGCTACATTTCTCACCCTAGGCTTATACTCAAGTCAATAAGTTTTCCCAGTTTTTTGTGGCAAAATTAGGGGGGTCGGCTTATACTCGGGTCGGCTTATACTCGAATATATACGGTAACTTAATTTAAATAATAGTTGCAGAAATGGTGCAGAAATTCTGTAATGTCAGAAATGCACCAAAAGCTCATCATGGGAAGTTAGCCTTACTGTTTACCATTCCAGTCAAACTGGAGATAATTCAACCCAAACGCCAAACTTGATAAACCTGGATAGAGAATGCTCTCTTTAGCCCATGTTGACATAAGTTGTGCCGTTTTGTATTAAAGATTTGTCCTCTGAGCAGTGTATTTTGGCAAATATTTGCATTATAAGTCCCAGTGAACATGTCTGATTTGTATCAATATAGCTCAAGTAGAATATAAGAAAATGTAGATTTTAATAAATAATATTAACCCCTTAAGCCCCGAGGGTGGTTTGCACGTTAATGACCGGGCCAATTTTTACAATTCTGACCACTGTCCCTTTATGAGGTTATAACTCTGGAACGCTTCAACGGATCTTGGCGATTCTGACATTGTTTTCTCGTGACATATTGTACTTCATTTTAGTAGTAACATTTATTCGATATAACTTGCGTTTATTTGTGAAAAAAACGGAAATTTGGCGAAAATTTTGAAAATTTCGCAATTTTCCAACTTTAAATTTTTATGCCCTTAAATCACAGAGATATGTCACGCAAAATACTTAATAAGTAACATTTCCCACATGTCTCCTTTACATCAGCACAATTTTGGAACCAAAATTTTTTTTTGTTAGGGAGTTATAAGGGTTCAAAGTTGACCAGCAATTTCTCATTTTTACAACACCATTTTTTTTTAGGGACCACATCTCATTTGATGTCATTTTGAGGGGTCTATATGATAGAAAATACCCAAGTGTGACACCATTCTAAAAACTGCACCCCTCAAGGTGCTCAAAACCACATTCAAGAAGTTTATTAACCCTTCAGGGGTTTCACAGGAATTTTTGGAATGTTTAAATAAAAATGAATATTTAACTTTTTTTCACACAAAATTTATTTCAGCTCCAATTTGTTTTATTTTACCAAGGGTAACAGGATAAAATGGATGCCAAACATTGTTGTACAATCTGTACTGAGTACGCTGATACCCCATATGTGGGGGTAAACCACTGTTTGGGCGCATGGCAGAGCTCGGAAGGGAAGGAGCGCCATTTGACTTTTAAATGCAAAATTGACAGGAATTGAGATGGGACACCATGTTGCGTTTGGAGAGCCACTGATGTGCCTAAACATTGAAACCCCCCACAAGTGACACCATTTTGGAAAGTAGACACCCTAAGGAACTTATCTAGATGTGTGGTGACCACTTTGACCCACCAATTGCTTCACAGAAGTTTATAATGCAGAGCCGTAAAAATAAAAAATCATATTTTTTCACAAAAATGATCTTTTCGCCCCCAATTTTTTATTTTCCCAAGAGTAAGAGAAGAAATTGAACCTCAAAAATTGTTGGCCAATTTGTCCTGAGTACGCTGATACCCCGTATATGGGTGTAAACCATTGTTTGGGCGTATGGCAGAGCTCGGAAGGGAAGGAGCGCCATTTTACTTTTCAATGCAAAATTGACTGGAATTGAGATGGGATGCCATGTTGCGTTTGGAGAGCCCCTGATGTGCCTAAACATTGAAATCCCCACAAGTGACACCATTTTGGAAAGTAGACCCCTTAAGGAACTTATCTAGAGGTGTGGTGAGCACTTTGACCCAACAAGTGCTTCACAGAAGTTTATAATGCAGAGCCGTAAAAATAAAAAATCATATTTTTTCACAAAAATAATCTTTTCGCCACCAATTTTTTATTTTCCCAAGGGTAAGAGAAGAAATTAGACCACAAAAGTTGTTGTGCAATTTGTCCTGAGTGCGACGATACCCCATATGTGGGGGTAAACCACTGTTTGGGCGCATGGCAGAGCTCGGAAGGAAAGGAGCGCCATTTGACTTTTCAATGCAAAATTGACTGGAATTGAGATGGGACGCCATGTTGCGTTTGGAGAGCCCCTGATGTGCCTAAACATTGGAACCCCTCACAAGTGACACCATTTTGAAAAGTAGACCCCTTAAGGAACTTATCTAGATGTGTGGTGAGCACTTTGACCCAACAAGTGCTTCACAGAAGTTTATAATGCAGAGCCGTAAAAATAAAAAATCTTATTTTTTCACAAAAATGATCTTTTCGCCCCCAATTTTTTATTTTCCCAAGGGTAAGAGAAGAAATTAGACCACAAAAATTGTTGTGCAATTTGTCCTGAGTGCGACGATACCCCATATGTGGGGGTAAACCACTTTTTGGGTGCATAGCAGAGCTCGGAAGGGAAGGAGCGCCATTTGACTTTTCAATGCAAAATTGACTGGAATTAAGATGGGACGCCATGTTGGTTTGGAGAGCCCCTGATGTGCCTAAACATTAAAAACCCCCACAAGTGACACCATTTTGGAAACTAGACCCTCTAAGGAACTTATCTAGATGTGTTTTGAGAGCTTTGAACCCCCAAGTGTTTCACTACAGTTTATAACGCAGAGCTGTTAAAATAAATTTATTTTTTTTTCGCAAAAATTTTTTAGCCCCCAGTTTTGTATTTTCACAAGGGTAACATAATAAATTGGACCCCAAAAGTTGTTGTCCAATTTGTCCTGAGTACGCTGATACCCCATATGTGGGGGGGAACCACTGTTTGGGCGCATGGCAGAGCTCGGAAGGGAAGGAGCGCCATTTGGAATGCAGACTTAGATGGATTGGTCTGCAGGAGTCACGTTGCATTTGCAGAGCCCCTGATGTACCCAAACAGTACAAACCCCCCACAAGTGACCCCATATTAGAAACTAGACCTCCCATGGAACTTATCTAGATGTGTTGTGAGAACTTTGAACCCCTAAGTGTTTCACTACAGTTTATAACGCAGACCCGTGAAAATAAAAATTCTTTTTTTTTTCACAAAAATGATTTTTTAGCCCCCAGCTTTGTATTTTTACAAGGGTAACAGAATAAATTGGACCCCAAAAGTTGTTGTTCAATTTGTCCTGAGTACGCTGATACCCCATATGTGGGGGGGAACCACTGTTTGGGCTCATGGCAGAGCTCGGAAGGGAAGGAGCGCCATTTGGAATGCAGACTTAGATGGATTGGTCTGCAGGCGTCACGTTGCATTTGCAGAGCCCCTGATGTACCCAAACAGTAGAAACCACCCACAAGTGACCCCATATTGGAAACTAGACCTCCCATGGAACTTATCTAGATGTGTTGTGAAAACTTTGAACCCCCAAGTGTTTCACTACAGTTTACAACGCAGAGCCGTGAAAATAAAAATCCTTTTTTTTCCCACAAAAATGATTTTTAGCCCCCCAAATTTTTATTTTCCCAAGGATAACAAGAGAACTTGGACCCAAAAAGTTGTTGTCCAATTTGTCTCGAGTACGCTGATACCCCATATGTTGGGGTAAACCCCTGTTTGGGCGCACGGGAGAGCTCGGAAGTGAAGGAGCACTGTTTTACTTTTTCAATGCAGAATTGGCTGGAATTGAGATCGGACGCCATGTCGCGTTTGGAGAGCCCCTGATGTGTCTAAACAGTGGAAACCCCCCAATTATAAATGAAACCCTAATCCAAACGCACCACTAACCCTAATCCCAACTGTAACCCTAACCACACACCTAACCCAGACACACCCCTAATTCTAATCCCAACCCTAATCCCAACCGTAAATGTAATCCAAACCCTAACCCTAGCCCCAACCCTAGCCCTAACCCTAACCCTAACCGGAAAATGGAAATAAATACATTTTTTTTAATTTTATTATTTTTCCCTAAGGCTAGGTTCACATTGCGTTAGGGAAATCCGTTTAGCACTAGCGGATTGCGCTAACACAATGTCTTTTTAGGTGTCGTGTTTAGTGGTCGCGTTAACGTCCCCGCTCTGGAAGATCGGGGATCGGACCTCGGGCGCGCCGCGGACGCTGCAAGCAGCGTCTGAGGCGCGCCACAAAAGAATGGCACCTTGCTAGCGCGAGCCGAAAATGGCACGCTCTAGCGATGCGCTACACCTGAAAATCACATTGCTGTCAATGGTTGTGCTAACGGACCCGTTGCACGGCGTTAATTGTGACATTTTCGCCGTGCAACGCTGTCCGTTAGCGTTAACCCATTAACGCAATGTGAACCTAGCCTAACTAAGGGGGTGATGAAGGGGGGTTTGATTTACTTTTATAGCGAGTTTTTTAGCGGATTTTTATGATTGGCAGCCGTCACACACTAAAAGACGCTTTTTATAGCAAAAAAGTTTTTGCGTCTCCACATTTTGAGAGCTATAATTTTTCCATATTTTGGTCCACAGAGTCATGTGAGGTCTTGTTTTTTGCGGGACGAGTTGACGTTTTTATCGGTTACATTTTCGGACACGTGACAGTTTTTGATCGCTTTTTATTCCGATTTTTTTGTGAGGCAGAATGACCAAAAACCAGCTATTCATGAATTTCTTTTGGGGGAGGCGTTTATACCGTTCCGCGTTTGGTAAAATTGATGAAGCAGTTTTATTCTTCGGGTCAGTACGATTACAGCGACACCTCATTTATATCATTTTTTTTATGTTTTGGCGCTTTTATACGATAAAAGCTATTTTATAGAAAAAATAATTATTTTGGCATCGCTTTATTCAGAGGACTATAACTTTTTTATTTTTTTGGTTATGATGCTATATGGCGGCTCGTTTTTTGCGGGACAAGATGACGTTTTCAGAGGTAACATGGTTATTTATATCCGTCTTTTTGATCGCGTGTTATTCCACTCTTTGTTCAGCGTTATGATAATAAAGCGTTGTTTTTTGGCTCGTTTTTTTTTTTTTTTTCTTACGGTGTTCACTGAAGGGGTTAACTAGTGGGCCAGTTTTATAGGTCGGGTCGTTACGGACGCGGCGATACTAAATATGTGTACTTTTATTGTTTTTTTGTTTTTTTTTATGTAAAGAAATGTATTTATGGGAATAATATTTTTTTTTTTCTGCTTTATTTAGGAATTTTTTTTTTATTTCTTTTTTTACAAGTGTGGAAATTTTTTTTTTTACTTTTTCACTTTGTCCCAGGGGGGGACATCACAGATCACCGATCTGACAGTGTGCACAGCACTCTGTTAGATCGGTGATCTAACATACAGCCGGGCAGGATTAGAGCTGCAGCTGCAGCCTGATCCTGACCCGGAAGTGCTCCCTGCAGGACCCGGATGCAGCCCGGCGGCCATTTTGGATCCGGGGACTGCAGGGAGAAGACGCTCGGTACACGGTGAGCACATCACCGTGTACCGATCGTCTCAGGGAAGCCCGCAGGGAGCCCCCTCCCTGCGCGATGCTTCCCTGCACCGCCGGCACACCGCGATCATCTTTGATCGCGGTGTGCCGGGGGTTAATGTGCCGGGAGCGGTCCGTGACCGCTCCTGGCACATAGTGCCGGATGTCAGCTGCGATAGGCAGCTGACACCCGGCCGCGATCGGCCGCGCTCCCCCCGTGAGCGCGGCCGATCGCATATGACGTACTATCCCGTCCATGGGAATTAAGTCCCAGGTCACCTGGACGGGATAGTACGTCATATGGGATTAAGGGGTTAAAATTATTACTAACCCCCAATATAACTTCAAGGATATACATGATTGTTGCATTCCTTCATGACACTAGTCAGGGGCGGACATTCCATTAGGGACTATTTAGGGGATCATACTGTATATAGGGGCTAATTGAGGACTCATTGTCTATGAAGAGGCTATATGGAGCTCACACTATATAGAGGAGTTATATGGAGCTCACACTATATATAGAGAGGCTATGTGGGGGCGTATACTGTATATAAGAGGCTATATGGGGCTCATACTGTATAGGAGGCTATGTGGGGGCTCTTACTGTATATAGTAAGTCTATGAGGGTTTATTCTGTATATAGTGAAGTTATATGGTGGCTCACACTACAGGTCCTTCTCAAAAAATTAGCATATAGTGTTAAATTTCATTATTTACCATAATGTAATGATTACAATTAAACTTTCATATATTATAGATTTATTATCCACCAACTGAAATTTGTCAGGTCTTTTATTGTTTTAATACTGATGATTTTGGCATACAAATCCTGATAACCCAAAAAACCTGTCTCAATAAATTAGCATATCAAGAAAAGGTTCTCTAAACGACCTATTACCCTAATCTTCTGAATCAACTAATTAACTCTAAACACATGCAAAAGATACCTGAGGCTTTTATAAACTCCCTGCCTGGTTCATTACTCAAAACCCCCATCATGGGTAAGACTAGCGACCTAACAGATGTCAAGAAGGCCATCATTGACACCCTCAAGCAAGAGGGTAAGACCCAGAAAGAAATTTCTCAACAAATAGGCTGTTCCCAGAGTGCTGTATCAAGGCACCTCAATGGTAAGTCTGTTGGAAGGAAACAATGTGGCAGAAAACGCTGTACAACGAGAAGAGGAGACCGGACCCTGAGGAAGATTGTGGAGAAGGACCGATTCCAGACCTTGGGGAACCTGAGGAAGCAGTGGACTGAGTCTGGTGTGGAAACATCCAGAGCCACCGTGCACAGGCGTGTGCAGGAAATGGGCTACAGGTGCCGCATTCCCCAGGTAAAGCCACTTTTGAACCATAAACAGCGGCAGAGGCGCCTGACCTGGGCTACAGAGAAGCAGCACTGGACTGTTGCTAAGTGGTCCCAAGTACTTTTTTCTGATGAAAGCAAATTTTGCATGTCATTCGGAAATCAAGGTGCCAGAGTCTGGAGGAAGACTGGGGAGAAGGAAATGCCAAAATGCCTGAAGTCCAGTGTCAAGTACCCACAGTCAGTGATGGTGTGGGGTGCCATGTCAGCTGCTGGTGTTGGTCCACTGTGTTTCATCAAGGGCAGGGTCAATGTAGCTAGCTATCAGGAGATTTTGGAGCACTTCATGCTTCCATCGGCTGAAATGCTTTATGGAGATGAAGATTTCATTTTTCAGCACGACCTGGCACCTGCTCACAGTGCCAAAACCACTGGTAAATGGTTTACTGACCATGGTATTACTGTGCTCAATTGGCCTGCCAACTCTCCTGACCTGAACCTCATAGAGAATCTGTGGGATATTGTGAAGAGAAAGTTGAGAGACGCAAGACCCAACACTCTGGATGAGCTTAAGGCCGCTATTGAAGCATCCTGGGCCTCCATAACATCTCAGCAGTGTCACAGGCTGATTGCCTCCATGCCACGCCGCATTGAAGCAGTCATTTCTGCCAAAGGATTCCCGACCAAGTATTGAGTGCATAACTGAACATTATTATTTGATGGTTTTTTTGTTTGTTATTAAAAAACACTTTTATTTGATTGGATGGGTGAAATATGCTAATTTATTGAGACAGGTTTTTTGGGTTATCAGGAGTTGTATGCCAAAATCATCAGTATTAAAACAATAAAAGACCTGACAAATTTCAGTTGGTGGATAATGAATCTATAATATATGAAAGTTTAATTGTAATCATTACATTATGGTAAATAATGAAATTTAACACTATATGCTAATTTTTTGAGAAGGACCTGTATATATTGAGGCTATGTTGGGGCTTATACTGTATATAGTGAGGCTATGTGGGGGCTCTTACTTTATGTAGGAGGCTGTCTGAAGGCTCATTGTATATAGGGGCTATGTGAAGGCTCACACTGTATACAGAGAGGCTATGTTGGGGCACATACTGTATATAAGGGGCTATGTGAATGCTCATTGTATATAGGGGGCTCTGCGAGGGTTCATCTACTATATAATTGTCACTTCCGTTTTTCTGTCTGTCCTTCTGTCTGTCACGGATATTCATTGGTCGCGGCCTCTGTCTGTCATGGAATCCAAGTCGCTGATTGATCGTGGCAAAACGCCCACGACCAATCAGCGACGGGCGCAGTCCGGCGGCAACATGGCTGCTCCATCCTCCCCGCAGTCAGTGCCCGCTCCGTACTCCCCTCCAGTCAGCGCTCACACAGGGTTAATGGCAGCGCTAATGGACCGCGTTAAGCTGCGGTGTAACGCACTCCATTAACGCTGCTATTAACCCTTTGTGACCAACTTTTTTACTATTGAGGCTGCCTACGCAGCCTCAATAGTAAAAAGATCTAATGTTAAAAATAATAAAAAAAATAAAAAATCATCACATACTCACATTCCGGCGCCTTTCCCGCTCCTCGCGACGCTCCGGTGACCAGTCCATGCAAGCGGCAGGTTCTGGTGGCAAAGATGGTATGCGACAAGGACCTGCCATGACGTCACGGTCATGTGACCGCGACGTCATCACAGGTCCTGCGAGAAAGACCTGCCATGACATCACGGTCATGTGTCCGCGATGTCATCACAGGTCCTGCGCCCATACCAACCCTGGGACCGGAAGCTGCCGGGTGCACCGCATGCAGGGCCAGGACTTCAACGGAGGGTGAGTATATGTTTATTTTTTATTTTAAGTCTGTATACTACATGGCTCTGTGCTGTATACTCCGTCGCTGTGCAATACAATATACTACGTGGCTGTTCAATATACTACGTGACTGGGCAATATACTACGTGGCTGCACAAGATACTACGTGGCTGGGCAATATACTACGTGGCTGGGCAATATACTACGTGGCTGGGCAATACACTACGTGGCTGGGCAATATACTACGTGGCTGGGCTATATACTCCGTGGCTGGGCAATATACTCCGTGGCTGGGCAATATACTACGTGCCTGGGCAATATACTACGTGGCTGGGCAATATACTACGTGGCTGGGCAATATACTGCGTGGCTCTGCTGTATACTATGTAACTGGGCAATATACTATGTGGCTGGGCAATATACTGCGTGGCTGGGCAATATACTACGTGGCTGGGCAATATACTACGTGGCTGGGCAATATACTACGTGGCTGGGCAATATACTACATGGCTGGGCAATATACTACGTGACTGGGCAATATACTACGAGACTGGGCAATATACTACGCGGCTGGGCAATATACTACGCGACTGGGCAATATACTACGCGACTGGGCAATATACTACGCGACTGGGCAATATACTACGCGGCTGGGCAATATACTACGCGGCTGGGCAATATACTACGTGGCTGGGCAATATACTACGCGGCTGGGCAATATACTACGCGACTGGGCAATATACTACGCGGCTGGGCAATATACTACGCGGCTGGGCAATATACTACGTGGCTGGGCAATCTACTACGTGGCTGGGCAATCTACTACGTGGCTGGGCAATCTACTACGTGGCTGGGCAATATACTACGTGGACATGCATATTCTAGAATACCCGATGCATTAGAATCGGGCCACCATCTAGTCTACTATATAATTGTCTAAGTGTCACTTCCATCTGTCTGTCTTTCTGTCTGTCTTTCCTTCTTTCTGTCACGGATATTCATTGGTCGCGGCCTCTGTCTGTCATGGAAATCCAAGTCACTGATTGGTCGTGGCAAAACGCCCATGACCATTGCCACGACCAATCAGCGACGGCCCTAGTCTGGCAGCGAAATGGCCGCTGCTTTACTGCCCTGCAGTCAGCGCTGGTCGCTCACACAGGGTTAATGCCAGAGTTAACGGACCGCGGTGTAATGCAGTCCGTTAATGCAGCTATTAACCCTGTGTGACCAACTTTTTACTATTGATTATGCGTATGCAGCATCATTAGTAAAACGATCTAATGTTAAAAATAATAATAATAAAAAAAAAAAGGTTATTCTCACCCTCTGACGTTGCCTGCTGTTCTCGGCAGTGCAAGCGCAGTTTCCGGTGCCAAGGATGCTATGCAAGAAGGACCTGCCATGACGTCACGGTCATGTGACCGCGACGTCATCACAGGTCCTGCGCTCATACCAACCCTGGGACCGGAAGCTGCCGCGTGCACCGCACACAGGCGCCATGACTTCAAGGGGTCTTCGGAAGGTGAGTTTATGTTTATTTTTTATTTTAAATCTTTTTTAACCACGCATATAGTGCCCACATTGCTGTATACTACGTGGGCTGTGTTACATACTGCGTGGGCTCTGTTATAGACAACATCTCTGTGCTATATACTCTGTAGCTGGGCAATATACAATGTGACTGTGCAATATACAACGTGACTGTCCAATATACTACGTGGCTATGCAATATACTACGTGCTCTCTGCTATATACTACGTAGCTGTGCAATATACTATGTGGCTGCGTCGGTTCTATTATATACTACGTCGACTGTGCAATATACTACGTGGCTCTGTTATATACTACGTGGCAGTGCAATATACTACGATATACGACGTGGCTATGTTATATACTACGTGGCTCTGCTATATACTACGTTGCTGACCAATATATGTATGTAGTTTATTTATGAAGTTTTCAGAATATTGCAATTTATACACAGGATTCGGCCGACCGGGTGTGACCAATTAGCGAAGCGTGGTTCAAATTCTGCGCCAATTCGTGGCCGGACTGTGCCTGTCGCTGATTGGTTACGCCCGGCCGGGCGTGACCAATCAGTGAAGCCAGGGCCGGCTCCAGGTCTTTAACACATACCACGATTCATGATGCACAGATACAGCAGAGAAATATAACACAGCCCACGTAGCATATAGCACAGGCTACGTAGTATATAGCACAGGCCACGTACCATATATAACAGCCCACGTAGCATATAGCACAGCCACGTAGCATATAATACAGCCACGTAGCATATAACACAGCCACATAGTATATAGCATGACCCACGTAGTATATAGCACAGCCCACGCAGTATATAGCACAGCCCATGCAGTATATAGCACAGCCCACATAGTATATAACACAGGCCACGTAGTATATAACACAGGCCAGGTAGTATATAACACAGGCCACGTAGTATATAACACAGGCCACGTAGTATATAACACAGCCCACGTAATATATAACACAGCCCACGTAGTATATTGCCCTGCCAAGTATATTGCACAGCTACGTAGTATATAGCACAGCCCACGTAGTATATAACAGCCACTTAGTATATAGCACAACTCACGTAGGATATAGCACAGCTCACGCAGTATATAACACAGACACGTAGTATATTGCCCAGTCACGTAATATATTGCACAGCCCACGTAGTATATAGCACAGAGACGCAGTATATAACACAGCTCACGCAGTATATAACACAGCCCACGTAGTATATAGCACGGCGATGTAGTACGGTATATAACACAGTCCACGTAGTATATAGGCATATGTGGGCACCATATCCCTGTTAAAAAAAAAATTAAAAAATAGTTATATACTCATCTTCCAGCGACCCCCGAATCCAGGCGAGGCGTTTAGCGATGCTCCTCGCGACGCTCCGGTCCCAAGAATGCATTGTGGTCTCGCGAGATTATGACGTAGCGTTCTCGCGAGACCGCTACGTCATCATCTCGCGAGACCGCAATGCATGGCCCGGATTGTCGCAAGGAGCGGGAAAGGCGCCAGAAGGTGAGTATATAAGGATTTTGTTTTTTTTTTAAACATTTTTTTAACATTAGATCTTTTTACTATTGATGCTGCATAGGCAGCATCAATAGTAAAGTGTTGGTCACACAGGGTTAATAGCAGTGTTAACGGACTGCGTTACACCGTGGTGTAAAGCAGCCATTAACCCTGTGTGAGCGCTGACCGGAGGAGAGTATGGAGGGGGGCACTGACAGAGTGTAGGAAGGGGCGAATTCGCGTCTGTACTGTGCCTGTCGCTGATTGGTCATGGGATTTCCGTGACAGATAGACAAACAGACAGACAAACAGACGGACGTGCCCCTTAGACGATTATATATATAGACAGTTAACCATGGATGGCATGCGTATGTATAGGCTGCAAGAGACAACCATTAAACAGTAAATATGGTCCATTAGACCTAATAATGATTAGTTGACATCCAACTAATGAAGTAATGATCTAATACAAAGAATTTCACCCACATAATACACAATCCTGATTAAAGTACGGTAACTCCTGTTTTTTAAGTAAAGAGAAACATAATAATAGGAACAAGTGACCAACCTGCTGCAAACGTGGGAGAGGCAGGCCCCGACGCGCGTTTTTCGATTTGCTGCTTCTTGTTTACATAGCAACACCCCTGGCCATTAGGCTAGGGTCACACAGCTATTTTATTTCTGTCATCCGAGAGAATCAGATCGATTATGCAAATCACACTCTGATCAAACTCTGATCAGAAAATCACCGAAAAGACGGCCATGTGCATGAGACCTGAGACTGGGGCATCAGTGTGCAGGAAGAGTATAAATCCTTTGGTAAATGGACATAAATGTTGGAACCTGGAGATGAGAATCTATCTGCCTTGTCCTTAAAATATTGTATTATTAATGTTGATGTTGTGATTTGTGAATATAGTTATATTTCTAGTAAACTATTTTGTTTTCCTGTTTAGGATAATAAACCAATAAAATAAGGCACATTTATTTTAAAAGGTTACGGTATATATTTTCTTCCCTTTTTATAACATTGGTGACAACATTTAGAAAGTGAACTGCAGCTACATTTAGTCATCAGCTGCTCGAGCTGACTCCCTGACCATTTGCCCCAGAAATACCAGCCATGGAATTCCAGAACACCACCAGCTCCACTTTTAACAAGGCATAGAAATAGGTTTGAAGCTTGCTGTTCTGGGGAGAGCACATGATTCTCATGTTACATTGTCATTCAAAATATATGAATCCAATGTAAATGAGTGCAGAACATGTATCATATCATTCAGGACATTTTAGTTCCTCAGCCCAAAGTCATTCTTTTAGCTACCCAGGAGGGAAATGAGATTTAGGCCATTTGTAAGCCAAAACCAGGAGCGGAACAATCAGAAGAAAGGTATAATAGAAACACGTCACCACTTCTGATTTTGGCAAGGACTCGCTCAGACTGGCGTATAGCCAGCGTATAACTCAGACGAGTGCTCTCCGATGTTTCATCAGATAGCATTCACTCCAGTGTTAAGGCCCCGTCACACATAGCGACGCTGCAGCGATACCGACAACGATCCGGATCGCTGCAGCGTCGCTGTTTGGTCGCTGGAGAGCTGTCACACAGACAGCTCTACAGCGACCAACGATCCCGAGGTCCCCGGTAACCAGGGTAAACATCGGGTAACTAAGCGCAGGGCCGCGCTTAGTAACCCGATGTTTACCCTGGTTACCATCGTTAAAGTAAAAAAAAAACAAACGCTACATACTTACCTATCGCTGTCTGTCCTCGGTGCTCTGCTTCTCTGGTCTGGCTGTGAGCACAGCGGCCGGAAAGCAGAGCGGTGACGTCACCGCTCTGCTTTCCGGCTGACCGGCGCTCAAAGCCAGACCAGAGAAGCAAAGCGCCGAGGACAGACAGCGATAGGTAAGTATGTAGCGTTTGTTTTTTTACTTTTAGGATGGTAACCAGGGTAAATATCGGGTTACTAAGCGCGGCCCTGCGCTTAGTTACCCGATGTTTACCCTGGTTACCAGCGAAGACATCGCTGAATCGGCGTCACACACGCCGATTCAGCGATGTCAGCGGGACCTCAACGATCAAAAAATGGCCCAGGCCATTCCGACACGACCAGCGATCTCACAGCAGGGGCCTGATCGCTGGTACGTGTCACACATAGCGAGATCGCTACTGAGATCGCTGTTGCGTCACAAAACTTGTGACTCAGCAGTGATCTCGCTAGCGATCTCGCTATGTGTGACGGGGCCTTTACACTATGGAGCAGTGCTGATGAGCGTTTATTTTCTCATGTCCAGTCGGCATGAGAAAAATTGCTGCATGCTGCGATTGGCAGCGTATATTGGATGGCACGCATCAAGGTAAAACAGGCAGTGAAATGTTTTTATCTCCCAGAAAGAATCAGCTGTGATCCCTGCTGTAATGTCTTAATACTTTTTTGCATCCTCCTCTGCCCAGGAGCTGTGGTATGATGAGAGCATGTCATTGTATGGTCAAACACAGCCATTACACAGTACTCAGAAGGGGCACATGTATGAGGGTATGTTTTCACGGTCAGGAAATGCTGCATGTTTGACACTGCGTAGAGCCGCAGCGTCAAACACGCAGCGTCCAGATGTTACAGTATAGTGGAGGGGATTTCATGAAATCCCGTCTCCACTATGCGTTATAAGATGCAGGCGGCAGACCCGCGTAAACGGACATGCGGTGCATTTTTCCAGAACACAGCATGTCTGTTTACTGTGCGGCGACGCGCACCGTAAATTTACCATAGACTATCATTAGATGCGGTAAAACCTCATCTAATGATTAGTCACATACGTAGTAACTGCGTAAACGCAGCTTACTACGCATGTCTACTGATTTACATATGGTCTTACCAGTCCGACCGCCGGAAGTCCGCATCCACTGCAGTTCTCGCGATAACTTAGCTTACCGCTAGAACTGTTGTGCACGTGAGCGGGGGTAATCGCCGGTCACCCTAGGCTAGTTCTCACCGTCAGCTGACCGCGAGAGTGTAGGTGATCGCCAGAGATCTCCGGTGGTCATCTACAAGCTCTGCTACAGTTAAGTCCATATATATTTGGACAGAGACAACATTTTTCTAATTTTGGTTCTAGACATTACCACAATGAATTTTAAACAAAACAATTCAGATGCAGTTGAAGTTCAGACTTTCAGCTTTCATTTGAGGGTATCCACATTAAAATTGGATGAAGGGTTCTGGAGTTTCAGCTTCTTAAAGGGACACTGTCACCTGAATTTGGAGGGAACAATCTTCAGCCATGGAGGCGGGGTTTTTGGGTGTTTGATTCACCCTTTCCTTACCCGCTGGCTGCATGCTGGCTGCAATATTGGATTGAAGTTCATTCTCTGTCCTCCGTAGTACACACGCCTGCACAAGGTAATCTTGCCTTGTGCAGGCATGTACTGTGGAGGACAGAGAATGAACTTCAATCCAATATTGCAGCCAGCATGCAGCCAGCGGGTAAGGAAAGGGTGAATCAAAAACCCCGCCTCCATGGCTGAAGATTGTTCCCTCCAAATTCAGGTGACAGTGTCCCTTTAACATGTGTCACCCTGTTTTTAAAGGGACCAAAAGTAATTGGACAATTGACTCCAAGGCTATTTCATGGACAGGTGTGGGCAATCCCTTCGTTATGTCATTCTCAATTAAGCATATAAAAGGCCTGGCGTTGATTTGAGGTGTGGTGCTTGCATCTGGAAGGTTTTGCTGTGAAGTAAACATGCGGTCAAAGGAGCTCTCCATGCAGGTGAAACAAGCCATCCTTAAGCTGCGAAAACAGAAAAAACCCATCCGAGAAATTGCTACAATATTAGGAGTGGCAAAATCTACAGTTTGGTACATCCTGAGAAAGAAAGAAAGCACTGTTGCATTTCTGGGGCGGCTGGGAGCTGGTATTTGTAGCCGTGGGGGCGGGGGCAATATCCATGGTCCCTTCCTAGGCTATGAATATCAGCCTGCAGCTGTCTGCATAACCTTTCTGGCTTTAAATTATAGGGGGACCCCCATGTAATTTTTTGGGGGGGTTTCCCTATTTTAATAGCCAGTAAAGGCTGAATATACAGCTGTGGGCTCCATGGATATTAACCCCTTCCCAGGCTACAAACATCGGTTCCCCAGTCGCTGGCTTTCCTTCTCTGGCGCAGAAAATAGCGCTGAAGCTCACACAATTTTTTTTTAATTTTTTTTTTTAATTAAACAGGTATTGCATTGAAGGCCGAGGTCACACTTGCGAGAAACTCACACGAGTATCACATCTCAATACCTGACACTGTCGCCGGCACTCGGACTGGAGACTTCAGCTACATAAAAATACACGTAATCGCCACGCTTCGGTCCCCAGTGCCGGCGGCAGTGCTGGATATTGAGGTGCGAGTCTCATGCGAGTTTCTTGCAAGTGTGATCCTGGCCTAGCGCAGATTTTGTGTGTGTGTCTTTACTTAAGGCCGGGATCACACATGTGAGAAACTCGGACGAGTCTCGCATCTTAATACCCGACACTGCCGCCGGCACTCGGGAGCGGAGCGTGCGGCTGCATAGAAATACATGCAGCTGCACTTTCTGCTTCCGAGTGCCGGCGGCAGTGTCGGGTATTAAGATGCGAGACTCGTCCGAGTTTCTCGCATGTGTGATCCCGGCCTAATTCTTTATGTACCATTTTATTACGTTTATTACTAAACATCGGGCTTGGTATTATCTATCGTATCTATGTATCGTATCTGTCTATCGTATCTACCTTTCTATTATCTATCCCATATCTATCTCTGTCCTATCTATCTCTCTCCTATCTATCGTATGTATCTATTATCTATCGCTATATCTTTCTAGCTATCTACAGATATATCTATCGATAAATATATCAATAGATAAATAATAGATACGATAGATAGATGCGATAGATAGATACGATAGATAATAGATAGATGATAGATAGTGATGAGCAAATATACTCGTTAATTGACATTTCTCGAGCACGCTCGGGTGTCCTCCAAGTATTTTTTAGTGCTTGGAGTTTACGTTTTCTTCGCCGCAGCTGAATGATTTACATTTCTTAGCCAGGCTAAGTACATTTGGGTTTTCCTTAGCAACCAGGCAACCCCCACATGTACTTATGCTGGCTAACAGATGTAAATCATTCAGCTGCGGCGATGGAAACTAAATCTCTGAGCACTAAAAAAATACTTGGAGAATACCTGAGCGTGCGCGGGAAATCTCGAGTAACGAGTATATTCGCTCATCACTAATGATAGATAGATATGATAGAGAGATAGATACGATAGATATAGCTATAGATAGATGATAGATAGATAATAGATAGATACAATAGATAGATATAGCTATAGAAAGATAGATATAATAATAATTTTATATAGCGCCAACATATTCCGCAGCGCTTTACAAATTATAGAGGGGATTTGTACAGACAATTGACATTACAGCATAACAAAAATCAGTTCAAAATAGATACCAAGAGGAGTGAGGGCCCTGCTCGCAAGCTTACAAACTATGGGGAAAAAGGGAGACACGAGAGGTGGATGGTAACAATTGCTTTCATTGTTCGGACCAGCTATAGTGTAAGGATTGGGTGTTTCTGTAAAGCTGCATGAACCAGTTAACTGCCTAAGTATGTAGCAGTACAGACACAGAGGGCTATTAACTGTATAAAGTGTATGAGAACATGATGCAAGGAACCTGATTATGTTTTAAGTTTTTTGAATGGGCCACACAGGGATAGTTAGGTTAATGCGTTGAGGCGGTAGGCCAGTCTGAACAAATGCGTGTTAGGGAACGCTTAAAACTATGGGGATTGGGAATTAATCGTATTAACCTGGGAAGTGGATTCCAAAGAATTGGCAAAGCAAGTGAAAAGTCTTGAAGGCCGGAGTGGGAGGTTCCGATTATTGAGGATGCTAACCTGAGGTCATTAGCAGAACGGAGAGCACGGGTAGGGTGGTAGACTGAGACCAGGGAGGAGATGTAGGGTGGTGCTGAGCCATGGAGTGCTTTGAGGGTGATGGTAATAAGTTTGTACTGGATTCTGGAGTGGATGGGTAACCAGTGTAATGACTGGCACAGGGTAGAGGCATGGGTGTAACGGTTGGCTATCTATCTATCTGTCTATCTATCGTATCTATCTATACATCTACAGATGTATCTACCGTATATACTCGAGTATAAGCCGACCCGACTATAAGCCGACCCCCCTAATTTTGCCACAAAAAACTGGGAAAACTTATTGACTCGAGTATAAGCCTAGGGTGGAAATGCAGCAGCTACCGGTGAATTTCAAAAATAAAAATAGATCATTATTTCCCCACTAGATTGTGGCCCGATTCTAACGCATCGAGTATTTTAGAATATGCATGTCCCCGTAGTATATGGACAATGATGATTCCAGAATTCGCGGCAGACTGTGCCCGTTGCTGATTGGTCAAGGCAACCTTTATGACATCATCGTCACCATGGCAACCATTATGACATCACCGTCGCTGTGCCCGTAGCTGATTGGTCGAGGCAACCTTTATGACATCATCGTCGGCATGGCAACCATTATGACATCGTCGCTGTGCCCGTCGCTGATTGGTCGAGGCAACCTTTATGACATCATTGTCGCCATGGCAACCATTATGACATCATCGTCGCTGTGCCCGTTGCTGATTGGTCGAGGCCTCCAGGCCTCGACCAATCAGAGACGCGGGATGTCTACGTCCTTTATGACATCATCGTCGCTGTGCCCGTCGCTGATTGGTCGAGGCCTGGCGGCCTCGACCAATCAGAGACGCGGGATTTCTACGTCGATACTGTGCCCGTCGCTGATTGGTCGAGGCCTGGCGGCCTCGACCAATCAGAGACGCGGGATTTCCAGGACAGACAGACAGACAGACAGACGGAAAAACCCTTAGACAATTATATATATAGATAGCTGTGCCATATAGTGCTCTGCACTGTTCATTATTTCCCCATAGCTGTGCCATATAGTGCTCTGCACCGTTCATTATTTCCCCATAGCTGTGCCATATAGTGCTCTGCACCGTTCATTATTTCCCCATAGCTGTGCCATATAGTGCTCTGCACCGTTCATTATTGCCCCATATCTGCCATATAGTGCTGTGCACCGTTCATTATTTCCCCATAGCTGTGCCATATAGTGCTCTGCACCGTTCATATTTCCCCATAGCTGTGCCATATAGTGCTCTGCACCGTTCATTATTTCCCCATAGCTGTGCCATATAGTATAGTGCTCTGCACCGTTCATATTTCCCCATAGCTGTGCCATATAGTGCTCTGCACCGTTCATACTGCCCCATAGCTGTACCATATAGTGCTCTGCACCGTTCATACTGCCCCATAGCTGTGCCATATAGTGCTCTGCACCATTCATACTGCCCCATAGCTGTGCCATATAGTGCTCTGCACCGTTCATACTGCCCCATAGCTGTGCCATATAGTGCTCTGCACCGTTCATACTGCCCCATAGCTGTGCCCTATATGCTCTGCACCGTTCATACTACCCCATAGCTGTGCCATATAGTGCTCTGCACCGTTCATACTGCCCCATAGCTGTGCCATATAGTGCTCTGCACCGTTCATACTGCCCCATAGCTGTGCCATATAGTGCTCTGCACCGTTCATACTGCCCCATAGCTGTGCCATATAGTGCTCTGCACCGTTCATACTGCCCCATAGCTGTGCCATATAGTGCTCTGCACCGTTCATACTGCCCCATAGCTGTGCCATATAGTGCTCTGCACCGTTCATACTGCCCCATAGCTGTGCCATATAGTGCTCTGCACCGTTCATACTGCCCCATAGCTGTACCATATAGTGCTCTGCACCGTTCATATTGCCCCATAGCTGTACCATATAGTGCTCTGCACCGTTCATACTGCCCCATAGCTGTGCCATATAGTGCTCTGCACCGTTCATACTGCCCCATAGCTGTACGATATAGTGCTCTGCACCGTTCATATTGCCCCATAGCTGTACCATGTAGTGCTCTGCACCGTTCATACTGCCCCATAGCTGTGCCATATAGTGCTCTGCACCGTTCACACTGCCCCATAGCTGTACCATATAGTGCTCTGCACCGTTCATACTGCCCCATAGCTGTGCCATATAGTGCTCTGCACCGTTCATACTGCCCCATAGCTGTGCCCTATATGCTCTGCACCGTTCATTATTGCCCCATATAGTGCTCTGCACCGTTCATATTTCCCCATAGCTGTGCTCCATATAGTGCTCTGCACCGTTCATATTGCCCCATAGATGCTCCACATAAATCTGTGCCGCTGCAATAAAAAAAAAAAAGCCATACTCGCGTCTCTTGCTTGCAGCTCCCAGCGTCCGGTCCCGGCGTCTCTCCGCACTGACTGATCAGGCAGAGGGCACCGCGCACACTATATGCGTCATCGCGCCCTCTGACCTGAACAGTCAGAGCGGAGCGACGCCGGGAAGATGGAGCGACGCCCGGCGTGTGGAACGGGGACAGGTAAATATGACATACTTACCTAGTCCCAGCGTCCGGCTCCTTCCCCCGGACAGCTGTCTTCAGTGCCGCAGCTTCTTCCTCTATCAGCGGTCACCAGCACCGCTGATTAGAAAAATGAATAGGCGGCTCCACCCCTATGGGAGGTGGAGCCGCTTATTCATTTCTCTAATGAGCGGTCCCACGTGACCGCTGAAGAGGGGAAGAGCTGCAGCACAGAAGACCGTGGGACGGCAGGGGGAGCGCCAGGACCGCTGGAAGCAGGTAAGTATGCCTCAGCGCCCTCACCCGCCGACCCTGCCACCCACCTTGACTCGAGTATAAGCCGAGATGGGCACTTTCAGCCCAAAAATTTGGGCTGAAAATCTCGGCTTATACTCGGGTATATACGGTATCTATCCATCTATCTATCTATCTATCTATCTATCTATCTATCTATCTATCTATCTATCTATCTATCTATCTATCGATGTATCTAACTTTGTGTAAACATTATTCTTCAATGGAGTATGTAAAAGAAGAGGTTGGACAAGGAAATTACATCATAATTCTTTTTTTTTGTATATCTTTATTTAGCTTACAAAAACACACACAAATCCACATGAAAAACGTGGATGTAAGCAGCGTCCAACCCGAAGCGTTTACTGATCTTGGGAACATATCCCAATATATCTGCAAACAGGAAATCACTTTTTTTTCCTTCCCAGAAGCCAACTTTCAATTAGCTTTATTTAAAATGACAAAAAAAACGCATGCAATGAAAAAACGCATGCGAAAAAAACGCGGCTGCATAGAAATACATGCAGCTACACGCTCTGCTCCCGAGTGCCGGCGGCAGTGCCGGGTATTAAGATGCAAGACTCGTAAGAGTTTCTCGCATGTCTGATCCCGGTCTAACTCTTTATGTACCATTTTATTATGTTTATTACTAAACATCGGGCTTGGTATTATCTATCGTATCTACAGTTGTGGCCAAAAATATTGACACCCCTGCAATTCTATCAGATAATACTCCGTTTCTTCCTGAAAATGATTGCAAACACAAATTCTTTGGTATTATTATCTTCATTTAATTTGTCTTAAATGAAAAAAACACAAAAGAGAATGAAGCAAAAAGCAAAACAGTGATCATTTTACACAAAACTCCAAAAATGGGCCAGACAAAAGTATTGGCACCCTCAGCCTAATACTTGGTTGCACAACCTTTAGCCAAAATAACTGCGACCAACCGCTTTCGGTAACCATCAATGAGTTTCTTACAATGCTCTGCTGGAATTTTAGACCATTCTTCTTTGGCAAACTGCTCCAGGTCCCTGATATTTAAAGGGTGCCTTCTCCAACCTGCCATTTTTAGATCTCTCCACAGGTGTTCTATGGGATTCAGGTCTGGACTTATTGCTGGCCACCTTAGAAGTCTCCAGTGCTTTCTCTCAAACCATTTTCTAGTGCTTTTTGAAGTGTTTTTTGGGTCATTGTCCTGCTGGAAGACCCATGACCTCTGAGGGAGACCGAGCTTTCTCACACTGGGCCCTACATTATGCTGCAAAATTTGTTGGTAGTCTTTAGACTTCATAATGCCATGCACACGGTCAAGCAGTTCAGTGTCAGAGGCAGCAAAGCAACCCCTAAACATCAGGGAACCTCCGCCATGTTTGACTGTAGAGACCGTTGTCGGGATCACACTCAGTCGGAGCAGCCTTTGGAAGTGGGGAATCACCAGAAATAATACACAAGACACGTCTTGTATAGTGTATCACTGGGAAGTCTCTGAAGCACGCCTGCCTTCAAGGTGCTATCCCTTCTTTATATAGTTGTTTCAGTAGGTTTAGTGGTTATACAAGTTTTGCATGTTTAAACAAAGAGACAAAACAGGAAAGAAAGAAAAGAAAAGAAAACAGTTTCGTGGGCGGCAGTTTCACAACAAACAGTACAAAGGCAATTCCACAGACAAGAAAAACAGGATTTCATACTATAGCTAAAATGTCCTTGAATGGACAGGTCAATATTTATCACAAATTCTTTTTTTTTATTTTTGTTCATTGAGGTAATCATTTTTGTTCTGCTCTTCACAATCCCCCCTTTGACATATTCCATTCAAAACCTTGTCGATCATTTTAGTCATTCTTTTTGTGATATTACAAAAAAAAACTTTATATTCTCGCATCCATTACACAAAATTTATTTGTGCATACCGAGATACCCTTGAGTACAACCTTGAATAATACATATATAATTACAATAACCATAACTGTATGTATTAGGCTTTGCATAATCCCGGTAACCCACCCACCGATCCCTCTGAACCAATTGGCCGGGTTAAGAAAAGAAAAGGTATCTGACCACCAGCTATCCTTATTTTGGTCATTGTCTTTGTCATACTGATCCCTGAGTCGTTGTACGTCTTTTAATTTAAATCTCATACTCAGAGTACTATTCGGGTCTATATAATGACAGCAGGTGGGTCCGATGATTTGACACATACCCCCTTGTGAGGCAGTTAGGTAATCCAATACCAGGGTATGTTGGTTAGTGACTATTATAAGCTGAGTCTGTACAGCTATACTAGTATTTAATATGTCCAATATATCCCAAATCTGATCATCTAGATAATCCGTGGCTCTAACTAATTTATCCCACATTTGTGTTAACATAGGATAAATAAAAATGGTACTAGCAATTTTGTTGGGAATTCCCATTTGTACTATATGCGGCCTCCCCGAGGGACGTGGTGAGTTATCTGCAGCTCTTTTATACAGTGTGTGCTTGGGCACGGCTTGCATATTCACTTGTTTATTTGAAATTATGAAAGTTGCCGGGGTTAGGCGTCCTAATGTACAAGTACCCTTTATACCTACGGGAAGCCATTTATATGCTCCTTCTCCGCATATCCAAAATGTACCCTCAGGCAGATCCCACAAAGCTGAGTGCTGCAATACCAATCTGTGAGCCAAATCCACAAAACTAGATACATTCTGAAGCATACACCAAGAGGGTTTTTGTCCCAAGGGGCTACAGTACCCGGCTGCGGGATTCCCACATACATGCATTCCGTTGACATACTCATTGGATTCATTACAAACCAGGTTCCCCGGCTTACTTGTACAACTGTCTGCATCACCTTGGGGGAACAACTCAGAATGTTCCCATTTTCTATTATGTATGTATCTTTCCAATACTGTAGGTTTGAAAGCATCAGAGGAAGGGGTGGTTGTACTGAAACTGAGCTGTAGATTTTCAGTGGGGACCTGTCCTAAATCAGTTAATCCAGTCTTATTCCTAGGTACCCATTTTCCTCCGTTGAATGCTAAATATTGTAAGTTGTCTATTTTTCCTGTAAGATTGCCCTGCCACCAAGGAAATTCTACCCATCCCACAATTGGTATGGCGATTGTAGTATTCCATAGTCTAGTATTGCCAGGTTGGTTGTTGGCCAGGTTGTCTGAACAATTAGGCCAAGCGAATATTTCTTCAGCTGACACGGGAACTGCTAGAAAAGGTATACTTGTGGCTGATACTGGTGAATGGGTACAGATCCAACAATCTGCCAGGGGTTGCGTATTATTTAACAAGTCATGCACTAATTTTCTATGATGTTGTACGAATCTATTGTTCAAAGGGGCTAGAGAATTCAGTCTTTCCCATGCCTCCGTTGAGGTTAACATTATTAACATCAATATCATGAGTCTTATACTGCTTTTTTGCAATGGCTTGCATGTATCCATGATGCCTTTCCTTCAAGCTTGACTGCTGTTGGAGTTGTTAACAGGACTTGGAAAGGTCCGTCAAATCTCGGTTCCAGAGTCTTTCTGGTGTGTCTTTTCACGTAGACTTGATCACCAGGTTCCAACTTGTGGCCTCCTTCGAGATTTTCTGGATCTGGAAGGGAAGCAAAAACTTGCGAATGCACTTTAGTTAAACGTTTTTGTAATTCTTGTACATAAGCAGTTAAAGTCTCAGTATTCAACATCAGTTGTTGTGGAAAATAACAACCCAAATTTGCTGCTCTACCAAAAAGAATCTCATGTGGTGACAGCTTAGCCTTCCCCCTTGGGGTGTTTCGGATGGAATACAGGGCAAGTGGTAGACACTCGGTCCAAGGCTTTCCTGTTTCTGCCATGGCCTTCTGGATTTTTAATTTTATTGTCCCATTTAATCTTTCCACTTTACCTGAACTCTGTGGATGATATGGAGTGTGAAACTGGTTTTCTACTCCCAACATTTTCATAACATTCTGGAATATTTCCCCAGTAAAATGGGTACCCCTATCTGACTCGATCACCTCAGGCATGCCGTAACGGGGTATCAGTTCATGTGCTATTTTAATGGCAGTAGTTTTTGCTGAGGCTTTACGAACTGGATAAGCCTCTGGCCACCCTGAGAACATGTCCACACACACAAGCACATATTCGTATCCATTGTACCTAGGAAGTTGGATGTAGTCGATCTGGAGTCTTTGAAAGGGATACAGTGGTCTTACATGATGCTTGGTTGGGGTTTTAATGGCCTGACCTGGATTGTGTGCCAGGCATATAGCGCATGCAGCACACATGTTCCGAGCAAAATTACCAAAGCCTGGAGCCAACCACCTTTCTTTTACCTTGAGCGTCATACCATTTGCCGACACATGCGTGGGTAGGTGGAGGTCACTTGCCACTGCGGGGTACCAGGCTCTGGGTAAACACAACAAAGTTCCTTTTTTCCATAATCCTTGCTGATCTTCTGCCCCTTTTTTTCTGCCACTGCCCTCGTTCTTCGTCGTCTACCTGTTTCTGAGCTTCCTTCAATCTTTCCTCATCATCTTCAGAGCTATCTAGTGTGTGGGCATGATGTAAGGGTTTACGTGCTGCCTGTTTTGCTGCCTTATCGGCTTTATCGTTACCCCTGGCTTCCTCGGTGTCGAGTCTCACATGTGCAGCTACCTTTATCACCGCTATTTCTTTAGTTTCTTGTGCTGCCTCCAGAATATGTCTAATGAGGGAGGCATGTTTAACAGGTTGGCCTGAAGCAGTCATATAACCTCTGGCTCTCCATATTACGCCAAAATCGAAAATAATGCCATGTGCATATCTAGAATCAGTGTATATGTTTGCTGTCTGATCTTTGGCTATTTTTAGAGCTTCAACTAATGCCGTAAGTTCTGCTTCTTGTGCAGACTGATTAGCAGGGAGAGGTTCTTCTTTCAGCACTTCATGCTGAGTTACTACCGCATAACCTGTATGAAATTGTCCATTCATATCTGCATATCTACTGCCATCTATGAAAAGTTCAAATGTAGCATTACAGAGTGGCTTGTCACGTACATTACATAAGCCCTGAGTCTCTTGTTCCATTAATTGTACACAATCATGCATTGACTTTGATGGGTCAAAGGAGTTGGAGAGTGCAGTTTCAAAGGAGTTGGAGAGTGCAGTTTCCTCAGGTATGGTACCCCCCTCAGACTCTAAAGGGAGCAAAGACGCGAGATTAAGAGTCTGAATCCTGGCAAAGGAAATGTTGGGCGGCAGTAGTAGGGAACATTGGAGACGGAGGTGTCTGGCCATTGAAATATGTTTAGGTTGGACCTGGTTAAGAATGCCATGTACATCATGAGTGGTCTGAACTAGAAGTGGGTGATCAAGAACAATATCAGAAGCTTTATCTAATAACAGTGAAATTGCGGCTACTACTCTTAAGGCCCCTTCACATTAAGCGACGCTGCAGCGATACCGACAACGATCCGGATCGCTGCAGCGTCGCTGTTTGGTCGCTGGAGAGCTGTCACACAGACCGCTCTCCAGCGACCAACGATGCCGGTAACCAGGGTAAACATCGGGTAACTAAGCGCAGGGCCGCGCTTAGTAACCCGATGTTTACCCTGGTTACCATGCTAAAAGTAAAAAAAAACAAACACTACATACTTACCTACCGCTGTCTGTCCTCCAGCGCTGCGCTCTGCTTCTCTGCACTCCTCCTGTACTGTCTGGGAGCCGGAAAGCAGAGCGGTGACGTCACCGCTCTGCTTTCCGGCTCACAGACAGTACAGGAGGAGAGCAGAGCACAGCGCTGGGGGACAGACAGCGGTAGGTAAGTATGTAGTGTTTGTTTTTTTAACTTTTAGCATGGTAACCAGGGTAAACATCGGGTTACTAAGCGCGGCCCTGCGCTTAGTTACCCGATGTTTACCCTGGTTACCAGTGAAGACATCGCTGGATCGGTGTCACACACGCCGATCCAGCGATGTCAGCAGGAGTCCAGCGACGAAATAAAGTTCTGGACTTTATTCAGCGACCAACGATCTCCCAGCAGGGGCCTGATCGTTGGTCGCTGTCACACATAACGATTTCATTAACGATATCGTTGCTACGTCACAAATAGCAACGATATCGTTAACGATATCGTTATGTGTGAAGGTACCTTTACACAAGAAGGTGCGGCTCTAGCTACAGGGTCCAGATGAGCTGATATGTATGCCACAGGTCTCTGTTTGTTTCCATGTTTTTGTGTGAGCACCCCTGTAGCATGTGAGGATATCTCAGCTGCCATCAATTGAAAAGGTTTAGTGTAGTCTGGGAGTCCCAAAGCCGGAGCTGATACCAGTGCTGTTTTCAAAGAGGAAAATGACTGTTTAGCCTCTTCACTGAGTGAATATGGTGTGTTGGCAATACAGTCATATAAAGGCTGCATGAGTTGACTTGCATGTATGATCCACTGTCTACAGTGTGAAACAATACCTAGGAAAGCACGCAGCTGTTTGTGATTCCTGGGTTCAAGCATGTTACGTATGGCTTCCGTACGTTGAGGTGTGAGGTGTCTGATGCCCTGTGATATGCAGTGACCTAAAAACACGACTGTTTGTTGACAAGCCTGGAGTTTCTGTCTATTTACTTTACAGCCTTCTTGCGCTAGGAAAATTAAGAAATTAACAGTTGAGGTAACTGCCGTCTGCTCATCAGGGCAACAAATAAGTAAGTCATCTACATACTGTAGAATGACTACTCCTGGTTCTGGGATGAAATTTTTTAGCACGGTCTGCATTGCTTCAGAGTACAAAGTTGGTGAGTGTACCATACCTTGTGGCAATCTTGTCCATGCTAATTGTTTACCCT
The DNA here is from genome assembly GCF_032444005.1 of Ranitomeya imitator. NCBI lineage: Eukaryota > Metazoa > Chordata > Amphibia > Anura > Dendrobatidae > Ranitomeya > Ranitomeya imitator. Next base: position 490,826,942 of record NC_091284.1, on the reverse strand, counting down.
TGAATGTAAAGGCAAACAAATGCCAACAGTTCTTATGTAGTGGCACAGAAAAAAATGCGTTTGATAAGTCAATTACCGTAAAATATGCAGCAGTGCTGGGAATTTGAGACAGTAAGGTATGAGGATTCGGTACCACAGGGGTGACCGGTGCCAAAACCTTATTGATTTCCCGTAAGTCGTGCACCATGCGATATTTCACCATAGTTTCTTTGGAGGACACTTTCTTTTTAACAGGATATAAGGGTGTATTGGCGGGTGACCTGATTTCTACCAAAACACCTTGTAACACATAATCCTGAATTTGTTGAGAAATCGCCTGTTCTTGCTGGGCGCTGATGGGGTATTGCCTAAGCTGAGGTAATATGGTTCCCGGGGCAGTTTCTAACAGTATAGGAGCTACTGATAAAAATCCTACATCAGTGTCTCCTTTTGCCCATAGGCTGTCAGGAACCCGAGACAAGTCAATTTTTGCTTGTTGAGTGTAAATTTCGGGAAAATCCTCCATTGCCTGTATTCTAACATATGGTTCCAGAGTTTCTGCATCTTCAGGGATGGTCAGCATAACTGTGCCATCTTCTCTAAAATGGATGTTTGCATGCATTTTACTTAAGACATCAGTACCCAACAAGCAGGTAGGTGCACCTTTAGCAAATAAAAATTTGGATACAAAAGTTTTAGGGCCAAAGCTCACATTTAAAGGTTTTGTAAAGGGCAACGCCTGAATTTTACCATCATACCCTTCTGCATATGTAACCTTTGAGGATATATTGTCAGGATATGGTAAAAAGTCCTGATTTAAAATGGAGGATGTTGCTCCCGTATCTATCAGAAAAGGTACATTTTTACCCTCAACTTCAACTTGTATTATTGGTCTTCTAGAAGGAAGAGAGACCTGCATAACTTTCAGTCATTCTGAGCTGTCTGTTTGATCAGGCACTGGGTTATTTATCCTATTTTTGGGTACAAAGGTTCCTGAATCTATATCTGTTTTTCTCTTCCTACATTCCCTTTGGAAATGTCCTGGCTTCTTACAGTAATGACAAGTAAACTTTTGATTAGCAGAGCCAGTATTAGCCTGTGCAATTCTTACTGGCTTAGAATTTTCTCTTAAGTCCATTTCTATCCCTACAGCTTTCTGGCTAGCCAGGTGTGGGTCTTCCAAGGTTCTCCAATCAGGGGTTGCGGCCTTAAGCTTTTCCTTCACTTTTGGAGACAATCCATCTATAAAGGTTTTTGTAACTAACCTCATCATTCCTGGAGCGGTTAGATCCATGCCTTCATCTCTGAAATTATTTTCTACACTTAGATAATATTCGTCTACTGATTGTCCAGATTTCTGAGCCACCACTCCCGTTGTTCCTCTCTGCCTCTGTCTCTCCCTCATGAAAACCATTAAGTGATCTACAAATTGTGTACCTGATTCTATCGTTTGTAAGGCACCATCTCCTGCTTGGGGCCTATGTACCTGTAGATTTGCTAATAGCTCCTGGAAGAGTCCAGGAGTCATTTTCATTCTACATAATTCTTCTCCATCTGCCCAAACTCCAGCGTGAGTCTGCATAATTTGCTGTATATATTGTGCAAATCTAACTGGACACTGGGTGGGATCTGGTGCGTTATGCAAGAGAGACATGCCTTCAGCGGGGGACCAAGGGAAATATTGTCGAGTTTGGTGATATCTAGTTCCCATTACTCCGTCAGCACCAGGTTCCCTAAAGGGTCTTGGTACTACCCTAACAGGGGCAAGTACAGCGCCATGTCTAGGTGTACCACAGGCTAGGCAATCATTTCTCCAGTCTGGATTTTGTTGTCCACAGTGCGGACATACCCATCCTCCTGGTCCGGCTAAACTTTGAGGTGGTGTTTGGAGAAAAGATGGGGCATGTGGGTTAAGGTATGGGGGTGGGGTATTTTTAGATTCCACATTTTGTTTTTCTCCACAGCCTGTGGGTCTAATACACCACTTTTTACTCTGTTGATTATATGTCCATCCCTCATTTTCTGCTACCCTAGAGACATCAATCAATGCTTGGATCTGATCTATCCATTTCTTGTCTCTGATTATGCCTTTTTTCCTTTCCTGAATTCCTTCCCATAGTTTTCTACTAAAAGCTTCTGCCCTAGTAACTCCAAACTTACTAAAAATCTTTTTCAGCCCCTTAGTGGCATCTTCACCACTCCTCTCCTTTATGATAGTATAGATATCTAATTCTTCTGGTTCCGACTTTGTTTGCTTATTCCCCATTTTCTTATCCTGAGCTTTCTTGCCCTAGGTGGCGTTTGGGTATGAGAATACCTCGTTACCTTCTTCCTAAGGAGCTAGGATGTCTTTTTCTTGCCCTAGGTGGCGTTTGGGTATGAGAATACCTCGTTACCTTCTTCCTAAGGAGCTAGGATGTTTAAACTGTGTTGATGTAAGAAAATCCTGATTCCTACACCTATAGCAAACAACACAAATGCAACCAGACAGAAAAAGAAAAAGAACATACAACGTATCTTGTCCCAGGCTAATTTATCTGTCCTGGGCTTATACTATCACATACAACGTATTCTTGTCCCAGGCTAATTTATCTGTCCTGGGCTCATACTATCATACACTTATCCGTCACCAGGTTTTTGTCAAAGACAGGATCAGAGATTGAACATAGGCGCGGAGGTCTCCCCGAAAGGACGCAACCACGTTGCCCAGTGGGACAGTCACTTCTTCTGTTTCAACCCCCTGGGCGGCTTATAGGGCTATTCCCAACTTCCACACACCTTCTATTCACATTCACTCTCATTCAATGCCGTACTCCGTGAGGTGATCAATTCCTAAATAGTTGAAGAACCCGAGCTATAGGTATCCTCCTCTACTAGAACTACCCGCTAAAGAACACGACACAGAAAATCACAGTGCAGGGCAGATATAAGAGATCTAACAGTGTCTCTTACCTGGCCAGGTTTTTGTTCATCTGCCGTCCATTATCCCAGATTCTCTTTTCGTTCGTATTCTGCCGGTGTTCTTGAAGGAATACACAGACCTCGGGTCCCTGTTCAGGCGCCAGGAAATGTCGGGATCACACTCAGTCAGAGCAGCCTTTGGAAGTGGGGAATCACCAGAAATAATACACAAGACACGTCTTGTATAGTGTATCACTGGGAAGTCTCTGAAGCACACCTGCCTTCAAGGTGCTATCCCTTCTTTATATAGTTGTTTCAGTAGGTTTAGTGGTTATACAAGTTTTGCATGTTTAAACAAAGAGACAAAACAGGAAAGAAAGAAAAGAAAAGAAAACAGTTTCGTGGGCGGCAGTTTCACAACAAACAGTACAAAGGCAATTCCACAGACAAGAAAAACAGGATTTCATACTATAGCTAAAATGTCCTTGAATGGACAGGTCAATATTTATCACAAATTCTTTTTTTTTATTTTTGTTCATTGAGGTAATCATTTTTGTTCTGCTCTTCACACCGTGTTCTTTTCTTTGAATGCCTCTTTTTTTCTCCTGTAAACTCTATGTTGATGCCTTTGCCCAAAAAGCTCTACTTTTGTCTCATCTGACCAGAGAACATTCTTCCAAAACGTTTTAGGCTTTTTCAGGTAAGTTTTGGCAAACACCAGCCTGGCTTTTTTATGTCTCGGGGTAAGAAGTGGGGTCTTCCTGGGTCTGCTACCATACAGTCCCTTTTCATTCAGATGCCGACGGATAGTACGGGTTGACACTGTTGTACCCTCGGGCTGCAGGGCAGCTTGAACTTGTTTGGATGTTAGTTGAGTTTCTTTACCCAACATCCGCACAATCTTGCGTTGAAATCTCTTGTCAATTTTTCTTTTCCATCCACATCTAGGGAGGTTAGCCACAGTGCCATGGGCTTTAAACTTCTTGATGACACTGCGCACGGTAGACACAGGAACATTCAGGTCTTTGGAGATGGACTTGTAGCCTTGAGATTGCTCATGCTTCCTCACAATTTGGTTTTTCAAGTCCTGAGACAGTTCTTTGGTCTTCTTTCTTTTCTCCATGCTCAATGTGGTACACACAAGGACACAGGACAGAGGTTGAGTCAACTTTAATCCATGTCAACTGGCTGCAAGTGTGATTTAAGGTACCGTCACACTTTAGCGACGCTGCAGCGATACCGACAACGATCCGGATCGCTGCAGCGTCGCTGTTTGGTCGCTGGAGAGCTGTCACACAGACAGCTCTCCAGCGACCAACGATCCCGAGGTCCCCGGGTAACCAGGGTAAACATCGGGTTACTAAGCGCAGGGCCGCGCTTAGTAACCCGATGTTTACCCTGGTTACCATCGTTAAAGTAAAAAAAACAACCACTACATACTTACCTACCGCTGTCTGTCCCCGGCGCTGGGCTTCTCTGCTCTGGCTGTGAGCACAGCGGCCGGAAAGCAGAGCGGTGACGTCACCGCTCTGCTTTCCGGCTGCCCGCCACTCACAGCCAGAGCAGAGAAGCCCAGCGACGGGGACAGACAGCGGTAGGTAAGTATGTAGCGTTTGTTTTTTTTACTTTAACGATGGTAACCAGGGTAAACATCGGGTTACTAAGCGCGGCCCTGCGCTTAGTAACCCGATGTTTACCCTGGTTACCAGCGAAGACATCGCTGAATCGGCGTCACACACGCCGATTCAGCGATGTCAGCGGGACCTCAACGATCAAAAAATGGCCCAGGCCATTCCGACACGACCAGCGATCTCACAGCAGGGGCCTGATCGCTGCTACGTGTCACACATAGCGAGATCGCTACTGAGATCGCTGTTGCGTCACAAAACTTGTGACTCAGCAGCGATCTCGCTAGCGATCTCGCTATGTGTGACGGGGCCTTTAGTTATTGCCAACACCTGTTAGGTGCCACAGGTAAGTTACAGGTGCTGTTAATTACACAAATTAGAGAAGCATCACACGATTTTTCGAACAGTGCCAATACTTTTATCCACCCCCTTTTTTATGCTTGGTGTGGAATTATTTCCAATTTGGCTTTAGGACAATTCTTTTTTTTTTTTTTTTTTCATTTTAGACAAATTAAATGAATATAATAATAACAAAGAATTTGTGTTTGCACTCATTTTCAGGAAGAAACAGAGTATCAGCTGACAGAATTGCAGGGGTGTCAATACTTTTGGCCACAACTGTATGTAATGTATCTATCTATCGTATCTATTATCTATCCCATATCTATCTATCTATCTCTGTCCTATCTCTCTCCTATCTATCGTATCTATATATCTATCTATTATCTATCTATCGATATATCTATCTAGCTATATATATAGATATATCTACCTATCGATAAATATATCGATAGATAGATATATTGAACGATAGATGATAGATATGGGATAGATAATAGATACAATAGATAGATAGATATGGGATAGATAGATAGATAATAGATAATAGAAACGATAGATAGATGCAATAGATAGATACGTTCTAATACGATAGATACGGGATAGATAGATAATAGATAGATACGATAGAGAGATAGATACGATAGATATAGCTATAGATAGGTGATAGATAATGGATAGATACATAGATATGATAGATATAGCTGTAGATAGATCTATCTATTATCTATCATCTATCTATTATCTATCTATAGATGTATCTATCATCTGTCTATTGTCTATCTATTATTTATTTATTATGGATAGATATCCATCTATTACACAGGTCTGCGACTAAAATGCTGTTTGATTATTTTCATCTAATTTCCATGTATTTTGGTGTGCTGAAAACGAAACAAATATTGAAAAAAATCCTGGATGTCAGGATTTGCCACAAAATGCAAAATTCTCTTCAAATTTAGTATATTTTTTCCATTTTTGATTGATGAAGCAATTCGTAAAATCACTTCCAAAAGATTGAGAATGCTTCAAATACTTGGTCACCAAGTTTCCAGGCCTCTCGGAGACAAAATTGAAGGAAGGTGTGTTCGTCGGACCAGACATTAGAAGGCTTATAGCTGATCAAGAGTTTACCATGACGCATCCTCAAAAAGAACGGTGGTTAAAGAGGTCGTAGAGAAATTTTTAGGCAATAACAAAGACCCTGACTACAGAAAAATGCTGAAAGCATTTCAAGCTTTAAGGTACCGTCACACTGAACGATATCGCTAGCGATCCGTGACGTTGCAGTGTCCTGGCTAGCGATATCGTTCTGTTTGACATGCCGCAGCGATCAGGATCCTGCTGTGATGTCGTTGGTCGCTGCAGAAAGTCCAGCACTTTATTTCATCACTGGATTCCCTGCAGACATCGCTGAATCGGCGTGTGTGACGCCGATTCAGCGATGTCTTCACTGGTAACCAGAGTAAATATCGGGTTACTAAGCGCAGGGCTGCGCTTAGTAACCTGATGTTTACCCTGGTTACCATCGTAAAAGTAAAAAAAACAAACACTACATACTTACCTTCCGCTGTCTGTCCCCGGCGCTGTGCTTCTCTGCACTGGCTGTGAGCGCCGGCCAGCCGGAAAGTACAGCGGTGACGTCACCGCTCTGCTTTCCGGCCACTGTGCTCACAGTCAGTGCCGGAAAGCACAGCGCCGGGGACAGACAGCGGAAGGTAAGTATGTAGTGTTTGTTTTTTTTACTTTTACGATGGTAACCAGGGTAAACATCGGGTTACTAAGCGCGGCCCTGCGCTTATTAACTCGATGTTTACCCTGGTTACCGGCATCGTTGGTCGCTGGAGAGCTGTCTGTGTGACAGCTCTCCAGCGACCAAACAGCGACGCTGCAGCGATCGACATCGTTGTCGGTATCGCTGCAGCGTCGCTGAGTGTGAAGGTACCTTTAGGTTGCCTGATGAGTTTGAAAGTGCATTTCCTCCATTCCCACCTTGACAACTTGGCAGACTACTGTTGGACGCTTCAGAGAGACATTCCAGATGCTACTCACAAGCATAAATGTACCAAGAGAAGCCTCACAGGGAAGAAGAATCAATTTTAGTGTATGTTAGTGAGCTCATTGCAGTTAAAAAATTATTTTCATGAAACATTTGTAATAAAAAAATAATTTTATGAGTCTATTTTCATTTATTTTGAGGTATTGTCTTATTTAACATAGTTACTTAAATTGTCAGAAAACGTGATGTCCTATGACAAAACAGAGGTCATTTTTGGATTCAACGCACTTAAAAACATAAAGATTACGTGGAATAACAGCTCTTGAAAAAATTTTTTGGGCAGACCTGTGTTATCTATCTCCATTATCTATCTATCTATCTATCTATCTATCTATCTATCTATCTATCTATCTATCTATCCATTATCTATCTACTAGATTGTGGCCCGATTCTAACGCATTGGGTATTCTAGAATATGTATGTATGTATGTATGTATATAGCAGCCACATAGTATATAGCACAGGCCACGTACCAAACAGTATCTAACACAGCCCACGCAGTATATAGCATTGCCCACGTAGTATATAACACTGCTCACGTAGTATATAGCAGCCACGTAGTCAGGGCCGGCGTCAGCACCCGGCGCACCCGGGCAAGTGCCGGGGCCCTGGCGAGACAGGGGGGCCCATAACAGTACAACACTGATTGTCACTGATGCACATCATGCGGCCCTGGGGGGGCCCTAAGCTGGACTACATTCCTGTGCTAGTGTGCTGTGTGACTACACAGTCAAGTCCCAGCCAGGACTCAGAGGCAGAGCTGGAGATGACGTCCCCGGCAGCAGGAGGCGGCACACAGAGCTCTCTGGGGACTGACGCTGCGCAGCTGCAGGAATACTCACCAAGGGGAGTCACTTCAGAGCTCACAGATCGTCGCAATATGGTCCACCATCCAGGTCCAGCGGGGCAGCGCCAAGCAGCAGAAAGACGAGCAGACGGCGATGTCGTGAATGACTGTGAAAGTGAGGCAGTGAGTCTTCCTTCCTGGTCCCAAAGCATTGCGGGGGGATGCAGCCTGCCTGGGACTTGTAGTCCTACACTACACAGACCTACAGTATGGCATCTGAGTGATGCTGCAACTTGTAGACTATATACTACATGGCTGGCTGTGCTATATACTACGTGGGCTGCCTGTGCTATATACTACGTGGGGTGTGTTATATACTACATCATGGGGTTGTGTTATATACTACGTCACGGGGCTGTGTTATATACTACGTGGCTGTTTTTTATACTATGTGGCTGTGTTATACACTACGTGGCTGTGCTATATACTACGTGGGCTGCCTATGTTATGTACTACGTGCATGGCTGTGTTATATACTACGTGGGCTGCAATCATCTCGCGAGACCACAATGCATGGACCGGTCACCGAAGCGTCGTGAGGAGCGGGAAAGGCCTCGGCTGGATCCGGGGGCCCACGGAAGGTGAGTATATAATGATTTTTTTATTATTTTTAACATTAGATCTTTTTACTATTGATGGCGCATAGGCAGCATCAATAGTAAAAAGTTGGTCACACAGGGTTAATAGCAGCGTTAATGGAATGGGTTACCCGCGGCATAACGCGGTCCGTTGACGCTGCCATTAACCCTGTATGAGCGCTGACTGGAGGGGAAGTATGGAGAGGGCACTGATGGCTGGGGAGTAGGGAGGGACTAATTCTCGGCCGGTCTGTGCCCATTGCCTGAGGGCCGCGACCAACCAGCGACGCGGGATTTCCGGGACAGACAGACGGAAGTGCCCCTTAGACAATTATAAAATAGACTAGATGGTGGCCCAATTCTAACGTATCGGGTATTCTAGAATATGTAGTGTTGTGAATTCTGCTTTTGGGCTCCCTCCAGTGGTTGTAGGTGGTAATGCAGTTGTCCCTGGGCTGCAGTCTTGGACAGTTGTATCTACTGATTGCAATTCTGACTGGGGTATTTAGGTTTGCAGGACTCATTGGTCCTTGCCAGTTGTCAATGTTTCTTGGGAAGTGTCGGATCTTTGTCTGGCTTCTCCTGCTTAGCTGCCAATTCAGCAAAGATAAGTGTCTGTTTCTTTTTCTGTGGCACACAAGCTGTGTGCTTATATTCTGTGCTATTCATTTGTTTTCTCTTGTCCAGCTTAGACTGTGTCAGTGTTTTCTCAGTCTTGTTGGATTCTCTGGAGTTGCAGATATACACGCCACATCTTTAGTTAGATGGTGGAGTTTTTGTATTTTCTGCTGTGGATATTTTTGGAAGGATATTAATACTGACCGCTTAGTATCCTGTCCTATCCTTTCCTATTTTAGCTAGAGTGGCCTCTTTTGCTAAATCCTGTTTCCTGCCTGCGTGTGTCTTTTCCTCTGCTACTCACAGTCAATATTTGTGGGGGGCTGCCTATCCTTTGGGGTTCTGCTCTGAGGCAAGGTAGAATTCCTATTTCCGTCTATAGGGGTATTTAGTCCTCCGGCTGTGACGAGGTGTCTAGGATTTGTTAGGCACACCCCACGGTTACTTCTAGTTGCAGTGTTAAGATCAGGATTTGCAGTCAGTATAGTTACCACCTACTCCAGTGAAAGTTTTCATGCTGCTCCAAGGTCACCTTATCATAACAATGTAGGTAGTATATAGTACAGGCTACGTACTATATTGCACAGTGACGTAGTATATAACACAACCGACATAGTATATAACATAGCTACGTAGTATATAAGAGAGCTACGTAGTATGTAACACAGCGTATGTAGTATATAGCAGAGCTATGTAGTATATAACACAGCCACGTAGTATATAACATCGCCACGTAGTGTATTGCACAGGTATGTAGTATATTGGTCAGCCACGTAGTATATAGCAGAGCCACGTAGTATACTGCAGAGCCACGTAGTATATAACAGTCACATAGTGTATTGCACAGCTATGTAGTGTATTGCACAGCTATGTAGTATATTGGTCAGCTATGTAGTATATTGGTCAGCGACGTAGTATATAGCAGAGCCATGTAGTATATTGTAGAGGCACGTAGTATATTGCACAGCCACGTAGTATATAACAGAGGCACGTAGTATATTGCACAGTCGACGTAGTATATAACACAGAGCACGTAGTATATTGCACAGCCACGTAATATATTGGACAGTCACGTTGTATATTGCACAGTCACATATATTGCCCAGCTACATAGTCTGTAGCACAGAGATGTAGTATATAACAGAGCCCACGCTATATGTAACAGAGCCCACATAGTATATAGCAATGTGGGCACTTTATGCGTGGTTAAAAAAGATTTAAAATAAAAAATAAACATAAACTCACCTTCCGAAGGCCCCTTGTAGTCCTGGCACCTGTGTGCGGTGCACGCGGCAGCTTCCGGTTCCAAGGTTGGTATGAGCACAGGACCTGTGATGACGTTGCGGTCACATGACCGTGACGTCAAGGCAGGTCCTTCTCGCATAGCATCCTTGGAACCGGAACCTGCCGCTTGCACTGCCGAGGAGAGGACGCCACGTCGGAGGGTGAGAATAACCTTTTTTTTATTATTATTTGTAACATTAGATCTTTTTACTATTGATGCTGCATATGCAGCATCTATAGTAAAAAGTTGGTCACACAGGGTTAATAGCTGCGATAACGGAGTGCGTTACACCGCGGTCCGTTAACACTGGCTGTGTGAGCGCTCAGCGCTGACTGCAGGGCACTAAAGCAGCGGCCATTTCGCTGCCAGACTATGGCCGTCGCTGATTGGTCGTGGCAATGGTCGTGGGCGTTTTGCCACAACCAATCAGCGACTTGGATTTCCATGACAGAGGCCGCGACCAATGAATATCTGTGACAGACAGACAGAAAGACAGACAGAAAGACGGACAATTATATAGTAGACTAGATGGTGGCCCGATTCTAACGCATCGGGTATTCTAGAATATGCATGTCCACGTAGTATATTGCCCAGTCACATAGTATGTTGCCCAGTCACATAGTGTATTGCCCAGCCACGTAGTATATTGCCCAGTCACGTAGTATATTGCCCAGCCACGTAGTATATTGCCCAGTCACGTAGTATATTGCCCAGCCACGTAGTATATTGCCCAGCCACATAGTATATTGCCCAGCCATGTAGTATATTGCCCAACCACGTAGTATATTGCACAGCCATGTAGTATATTGCACAGCCACGTAGTATGTAGCCCAGCTTTGCACATAGACTTCCCTCTGCTCCTAGCTTCCACATGGTATGTTCATCCACCCAGCTCTGCTGCTGTCTGTCTATGAAGTGCACATAGTACATCACCCAGCTTTGCACATAGACTTCCCTCTGCTCTGTTATGACTAGGCAATTCAGTACCACAGTGGACATAGAGGTCAGAGCACATACAGTGATCTGACAATAACCCAAAAACATAGAACGAGCTCTGAGACGTGGGAACTCTGTTGACCGCAATCCCTGATCCTCTCCAACAAACACTAGAGGCAGCCGTGGATTGCGCCTAACGCTCCCTATGCAACTCGGCACAGCCTGAGAAACTAGCTAGCCTGAAGATAGAAAATAAGCCTACCTTGCCTCAGAGAAATACCCCAAAGGAAAAGGCAGCCCCCCACATATAATGACTGTGAGTTAAGATGAAAAGACAAACGTAGAGATGAAATAGATTTAGCAAAGTGAGGCCCGACTTTCTGAACAGAGCGAGGATAGGAAAGGTAACTTTGCGGTCAACACAAATCCCTAAAAACCACGCAAAGGGGGCAAAAAGACCCTCCGTACCGAACTAACGGCACGGAGGTACACCCTCTGCGTCCCAGAGCTTCCAGCAAACAAATAGAAAAGCTGGACAGAAAAAAAACAAACAAAATAGCAAAGGAAAACTTAGCTATGCAGAGCAGCAGGCCACAGGAACGATCCAGGAGGAAAACAAGTCCAATACTGGAACATTGACAGGAAGCCAGGATCAAAGCACTAGGTGGAGTTAAGTAGAGCAGCACCTAAAGACCTCACCACATCACCTGAGGGAGGAAACTCAGAAGCCGCAGTACCACTTCCCTCCACCAACGGAAGCTCACAGAGAGAATCAGCAGAAGTACCACTTGTGACCACAGTAGGGAGCTCTGCCACAGAATTCACAACACTGCTCCTAGCTTCCACGTGGTATGCCTTTTAGCTAATCCCAGCTTACCCTGTGATATTTATGACCTTGTTTACTCAGGCTTGATTGTATGCATCTGGTCCACTCTTAAATCTCTGACCAAGATGAGCAGAGACCACTCCTCTCTGCTTCACACCTGAACGCACTTAGTTTTCCATATGTAGCATAGCAAAAGTCTGCATAGACTTCAGTCTGCAGTGTGATTCCTAGACGTGTGTCCTAAAAGTGTGGATTACATTAGAATTAAAACCTGAATTGAACCTGAAGGGAACTGAAGGTAACTGGCCAGTCACTGTAAACAATGTTTCTGTTTGTTTTCACTTTCACCCCTATAATCCTTCACTTTCTGGTACCTCCCCCAATCCCCACACCAAGTAAGGAACTGTTTATCTCTGCTTCAATCCTCCCCATCCATCTCACCTCCTCCTCAGAACTGTTCCTTAACATACAATCCTCTTGTCTCAAAGCACAGGCAGCCCCCTCATGCCCTCTCCTGCTCACACCTGCTAACACTTTCTCTGCTCCTTCTCACTGCTGGTGATATCTCTCCAAATCCTGGCCCTCCTCACCATATTTCCACAGTAATTTCTACCTCCCATCCACGCTCTATCACAAACTTCCGTAACCTCTCAAACCTTATACCCATTCACCCAGCCCCCGCTTCCCCAGTCCCTCTAACAGGAGCTCTGTGGAAAGCTCGCTCTGTCTGCAACAAGCTTTCCTACATCCATGATCTTTTTGTTACTACCAAACTTTCCTTCCTCGCCATCACCGAAATCTGGCTCACCCTTTCTGACACAGCCTCCCCTGCTGCACTCTCTTACGGTGGCTTCCACCTTTCTCACACACCCCACCCCAGGAGCAAACATGGTGGAGGAGTTGGTTTTCTCCTGTCAGATAACTGCTCCTTCACCCCAATCCCACTGCCACCCTCTGTTACCCTCCCTTCCTTTGAGGTGCACTCTGTGCACATCTACTCCCCCTCCAACCTCTAACTGGCTGTCATTTACCGCCCCCAGGGCCAGCCACCACCTTCTTTGACCACTTCACCACCTGGCTACTTCATTTCCTTTCTGCGGACATCCCCACTATCATCATGGGCGACTTCAACAGCGACATTAACACTTCCCTCTCAGCTGCCACTAAACTTCTATCTTTCACTTCCTCCTTCGGCCTCACTCAATGGTCTTCTGCAGCCACTCACAAAGATGGTCACACACTGGACCTCATCTTCACCCACCTCTGCTCCCTATCTAACCTCTCTAACTCACCTCTTCCACTCTGACCACAACCTCACATTCTCATCTCTCTCCACTCCATGTCTACAATCCCCACCCCACAAACTTTCACACCCTCACAGACATCTTAAACATCTTGACCTACATTCATTCTCTGAATCCCTCCTCCCTCTCACAGACATACGTTCCATACACAATGCGGATGACGCTGCCACTCTATATAACACCACAATAGCTGTAGCTTTGGAATCTGCTGCCCCACTTACACATACCAAAGCTCGCAAAATCAACAGACAGACCTGGCACACCAGCCGCTCCCATCCCACCTCATCCCAAACCTCACCACAGTCTTCATCCCAACCCTAACCCACCTCTTCAACCTATCACTTACAACTGGTGTTTTCCCCTCAAGCTTTAAACATGCCTCCATCACACCTATCCTTAAAAAGCCCTCTCTTGACCCATCCTCTGTATCTAGCTATCGCCCTATATCACTTCTCCCTTATGCCTCCAAACTACTGGAACAACACGTTTACCTTGAACTGTCCTCCCATCTCTCTTCTTGCTCCCTCTTTGACCGCTTACAATCTGGCTTCCGGTCACACCATTCCACTGAAACTGCCCTAACTAAGGTCACCAATGTCTTCTTAACCGCCAAGAGCAAGCGACACTACTCTGTCCTCCTCCTCCTGGACCTGTCTGCTGCCTTTGACACAGTGGACCACTCCCTAGTATTACAGACCCTCTCATCCCTTGGCATCACAGACTTGGCCCTATCCTGGATCTCATCATACCTAACAGACCGGACATTCAGCGTCTCCCACTCACACACCACCTCGTCGCCCCCTAACTGTCGGAGTCCCACAAGGTTCAGTCCTTGGGCCCCTGCTCTTCTCCATTTACACCTTTGGCCTGGGACAGCTCATAGAATCTCATGGCTTTCAGTATCACCTCTATGCTGATGACACACAGATCTACATCTCTGGACCAGATATCACCTCCCTACTAACCAGAATCCCTCAATGTCTGTTCACTATTTCATCCTTCTTCTCCGCTAGATTTCTGAAACTTAACATGGACAAAACAGAATTCATCATCTTTCCCCATCTCACGCGACCCCCCCAACGAACCTATCCATTACAGTAAATGGCTGCCCACTCTCCCCAGTCCCACAAGCTCGCTGCCTCGGGGTAATCCTTGACGCTGATCTCTCCTTCAAACCACATATCCAAGCCCTTTCCACTTCCTGCCGACTTCGACTCAAAAATATTTCACAAATCCATTCATTCCTCAACGAAGAAGCTGCAAAAACCCTAGTCCATGCCCTCATCATCTCTCGCCTTGACTACTGCAACCTCCTGCTCTGTGGCCTCCCCTCTAACACTCTCGCACCCCTCCAATCTATTCTAAACTCTGCTGCCCCCCGCTATTCCCCGGCCTCTCCCCTCTGTCAATCCCTTCACTGGCTCCCCATTGCCCAGAGACTCCACTACAAAACCCTAATCATGACGTACAAAGCTATCCACAACCTGTCTCCTCCATACATCTGTGACCTCATCTCCCGGTACTTACCTACACGCAACCTCCGATCCTCACAAGATCTCCTTCTCTGCTCCCCTCTTATCTCCTCTTCCCACAATCGTATACAAGATTTCTCTCGCATATCATCCCTACTCTGGAACCCTCTACCACAACACATCAGACTCTCGCCTACCATCGAAACCTTCAAAAACAACCGGAAGACCCACCTCTTCCGACAAGCCTACAACCTGCAGTAACCATCGATCGACCAAACCGCTGCATGACCAGCTCTATCCTCACCTACTGTATTCTCACTCATCCCTTGTAGATTGTGAGCCTTCGCGGGCAGGGTCCTCACTCCTCCTGTACCAGTTATGACTTGTATTGTTTAAGATGATTGTACTTGTTTTTATTTTGTATACCCCTCCTCACATGTAAAACGCCATGGAATAAATGGCGCTATAACAATAAATAAATAATAATAATAATATATTGCCCAGTCACGTAGTATATTGCCCAGCACCTTGTATATTGCCCAGCCACATAGTATGTAGTATATTTGTCAGCCATGTAGTATATTGCCCAGTAATGTAGTACAGTCATGGACAAAAATTTTGAAAATGAGACAAATATTAATTTTTCCAAAGTCTACTGCTTCATTTTTTCTAATGGCAATTTGCATATACTCCTGGATGTCAGAGTGATCAGCTTAACAGCAATTACAGTACTTGCAAAGTCAATATTTGCCCAGAAAAAGAACTTTGACCCCCAAAACACATTTCAACATTATTGCAGTCCTGCCTTAAAAGGAGCAGCTAGCATAGTTTTAGTGATTGATCCATTAACACAGGTGTGGGTGTTGATGAGGACAGGGCTGGCGATCAATCAGTCATGATTAAGTAAGAATGACATCACTGGACACTTTAAAAGGAGGCTGGTGCTTGGTATCATTGTTTCTCTTCAGTTAACCATGGTTATCTCTAAAGAAACACGTGCAGTCATCATTGCACTGCACAAAAATGGCCTAACAGGGAAGAGTATCGCCGCTACAAAGATTGCACCTTAGTCAACAATCTATCGCATCATCAAGAACTTCAAGGAGAGAGCTTCCATTGTTGTCAAAAAGGCTCCAGGGCGCCCAAGAAAGACCAGCAAGCGCCAGGACCGTATCTTAAAACTGTTTCAGCTGCGGGATCGGACTACCAGCAGTGCCGAGCTTGCTCAGGAATGGCAGCAGGCTGGTGTGAGTGCTTCTGCACGCACTGTGAGGCGGAGACTCTTTGAGCAAGGGCTGGTTTCAAGGAGGGCAGCAAAGAAGCCACTTCTCTCCAGAAAAAACATCAGGGACCGACTGATATTCTGCAAAAGGTACAGGGAGTGGACTACTGAGGACTGGGGCAAAGTCATTTTCTCTGATGAATCCCCTTTTCGATTGTTTGGGACATCTGGAAAACAGCTTATTCGGAGAAGAAGAGGTGAGCGCTACCACCAGTCTTGTCTCATGCCAACTGTAAAGCATCCTGAAACCGTTCATGTGTGGGGTTGCTTCTCAGCCAAGGGATCGGCTCACTCACAGTCTTGCCTAAAAACACAGCCATGAATAAAGAATGGTACCTGTTGTGAATTCTGTGGCCAAGCTCCCTCCTGTGGTTGTGAGTGGTACTGCGGCTGGTTCTGTCTATAAGCTTCCTTTGGTGGATGAGAGTGGTACTGCGGCTTCTGAGTTTCCTTCCTCAGGTGATGAGGTTAAGTCGTTAGGTGCTGCTCTATTTAACTCCACCTGGTGCTTTGATCCTGGCCTCCAGTCAATGTTCTAGTATTGGTCTTGCTTCCTCCTGGATCGTTCCTGTGGCCTCTCTATCCTGCATAAGCTAAGTTCTGCTTGTGTTATTTTTGTTTGCTATATTTTCTGTCCAGCTTGCTATATTGGTTTTTTCTTGCTTGCTGGAAGCTCTGAGACGCAGAGGGAGCACCTCCGTACCGTTAGTCGGTGCGGAGGGTCTTTTTGCCCCTCTGCGTGGTTGTTTGTAGGTTTTTGTGTTGAACCGCTAAGCTATCTTTCCTATCCTCGGTCTATTCAGTAAGTCGGGCCTCACTTTGCTAAATCTATTTCATCTCTGTGTTTGTATTTCATCTTTACTCACAGTCATTATATGTGGGGGGCTGCCTTTTCCTTTGAGGAATTTCTCTGAGGCAAGGTAGGCTTATTTTTCTATCTTCAGGGCTAGTTAGTTTCTCAGGCTGTGCCGAGTTGCATAGGGAGCGTTAGGCGCAATCCACGGCTACCTCTAGTGTGGTGTGTTAGGATTAGGGATTGCGGTCAGCAGAGTTTCCACGTCTCAGAGCTTGTCCTATGTTTTTGGTAAATGTCAGGTCACCTTGTGTGCTCTGAACTTCAAGGTCCATTGTGGTTCTGAATTACCTGTTCATAACAGGTACCAGAATGTCCTCCAAGAGCAACTTCTCCCAACTGTCCAAGAGCAGTTTGGCGCCCAACAATGCCTTTTCCAGCATGATGGAGCACCTTGCCATAAAGCAAAGGTGATAACTAAATGGCTCATGGAACAAAACATAGAGATTTTGGGTCCATGGCCTGGAAACTCCCCAGATCTTAATCCCATTGAGAACTTGTGGTCAATCATCAAGAAGACGGGTGGACAAATAAAAACCAACAAGCATTGATTATGCAAGAATGGACTGCTATCAGTCAGGATTTGGTCCAGAAGTTGATTGAGAGCATGCCAGGGAGAATTGCAGAGGTCTTGAAGAAGAAGGGTCAACACTGCAAATATTGACTTGCTGCATTAACTCATTCTAGCTGTCAATATAACCTATTGGTACTTGGTATAATATGATTGCAATTATATTTCTGTATGTGATATAAACATCAGACAAACACTAATAAAAACCAGAGGGCAGCAGATCATGTGAAAATATAATTTTGGTGTCATTCTCAAAATTTTTGGCCATGACTGTATATTGGCCAGTGACATAAAATAAAAAATAAACATACTCACCTTAGTCCTGGCTCCTGTGTACGGTGCACGCGGCAGCTTCCGGTTCCAGGGTTGGTATGACTATGAGCGCAGGACCTGTGATGACTTCGCGGTCACATGACCGTGACGTCATGGCAGGTCCTTCTCGCTCAGGCGCAGGACCTGTGATGAAGTCGCGGTCACATGACTGTGACGTCATGGCAGGTCCTCGCGCAGGACCTGTGATGATGTCGCGGTCACATGACCGTGACGTAATGGCAGGTCCTTCTCGCACAGGTGCGCAGGAACTGTGATGACGTCACGGTCACATGACCGTGACGTCATGGCAGGTCCTTCTCCCATAGCATCCTTAGCACCGGAACTTGCCGGCTGACTGGACGCGACGTCGGAGGGTGAGAATAACTTTTTTTATTATTGTAACATTAGATCGTTTTACTATTGATGCTGCATACGCAGCATCAATAGTAAAAGACTTGGTCACACAGGGTTAATAGCTGCGTAAGCGGAGTGTGTTACACCGCGCTCCGGTAAAGCTGGCATTAACCCTGTGTGAGGGCTGACTGGATGACTGGAGGAGAGTATGGAGCGGGTACTGACTGCGGGGAGGAAAGAGCGGCCATATTGCCACTGGACTGTGGCCGTTGCTGATTGGTCGTGGCGATGGTCATTGGCATTTTGCCATGACCAATCAGCGACTTGGATTCCATGACAGACAGAGGCCGCGACCAATGAATATCCGTGACAGAAAGACAGACGGAAGTGACCCTTAGACAATTATATAGTAGGATAGATGTATCTACCTATCCCATATGTATCTATTGCATCTATCTATCTCTTGTCTATCTATCATATCTATCTATCCATCTATAGATGTTTCTATCTTTGTGTAAACATTATTCTTCAATGGAGTATGTAAAAGAAGAGTGTGAAGATTGCAAGATTTCTATGAAAAATACAGATTTGAAAAAAAAATACAATTAGCACTAAAACCTGATTTAAGCAATAGGTTATTACCTGATGATTGCTTCCCCTTTCCTTGGCATCCAGCAGTTTTATGCTAGTTTTTTTTCTGTTGGTGAATATAGAAGCTATTAAACCCTTTTTGCTCCATGATATAACATGAAACAAATCTGTCATGAGTTGTGCGACCGCCATTTGTTTCCTTTTATTAGTGGTCCACTTAGACCCTGACTGTGTCTAAAAATGCTGCCTGTCATTGTTGTCCTGATACAGAGGTATTGTAGGGTATTATATGAGCGAACAGGCTCATAGATATCCTAGTATCCCAGTGGAACTAAAAGGATAAAAAGTTTAATAAAAAGTCAAACAAAAAACACTAAAAAAAATCAACTTTTTCTCCACTCATTTTGTTGAGAAAAAACAAACCAAAAACAGTTGAAAAGAAACCCATTACCCTAATTTTAAAAATATCACGTTATGTTACATTTTTCCTACACTACCAGTATCCTTTTATTCAAGAGAAACAACTTTTTTACTTATCTGTCCACATAGACGTATGAGGGCTTTTTTTTCAGGAAGAGATGTACTTTTGAATGACACCCTTGACTTTACCACAGAGAGTACTGAAGGATGGGAAATTCCAAGTGTGGTGAAAAAAACGAAATTTCTGACATTGTTTTTTGGGATTGTTTTTTGGGAATTGTTTTTACGGTGTGTATTGTGTGGTAAAAATATCTTGGCGGTTCTCCTCATCAGTACAAATTTGTCCAGTTTTTTTATTTTAATGGTGAAAAAAAACGAAACTTTTTTTTTTATTGTGTCACAATATTTCGGATGATAGAATAACATAACTGTGCACATGTTCAGTCTTTTGTTATTTTTTGCCGGAATCCGTAAACCATGAAACGATTACAAGAAGTATCTTGCTTATTTTTCTGTCAGCGAAATCTGAAAGCTGCTCAATCATTATAGTAGAAAGAGTAGGATAAAGATGCTACTGTCAGAGTTGTTGCAAAAATACGATGGCAAATTGATAACTAAGCCGCTTCAGGAAAAGACATTGTGATTTCCTGAAGCTACTTCGCTAAGGAAAACTTCTGCTACACTACTGTCAGAATTAAACATATGTACATACCCTAATTTTTTACAGCGGGTGAAATAAGTATTGGACCTATCACCAATTTTCTAAGTATATACACTTCTAAAGGTGCTATTGACATGAAATTCTCATCAGATATCGATAACAAACCCATCCAGTCCACACAGGCAAAGAAATCAAACCATAGATGTCCATAAATTAAGTTATGTGTAATAATGATAAATGACACAGGGAAAAAGTATTGAACATAGAGAGGTGCCAAAAGCCATGGAAAGTCATGACACCAGCTGAACTCTATCAGTAATTATAAAGCAATTCTACCACTTAATGGAAATATCGGCTGGTTCAATTAATGGCCTTTAAAAAGGTGTCTCATTAGCAAGGTGCCACACAAGAAACATCTCATGCTGGGTAAAACCAGTAAGCTGTCCTACGCAACTTCATTGTTGCAAAACATACATTGGTAACAGAAGAATTTCTGAACTCCTGAAGGTTCCAGTGAGCACAGTTGTCCACAATTTCTATCGTCATCAGTACTTGGCAGTATGTCCACAATGTCTGTCGTCATCAGTACTTGGCAGTATGTCCACAATGTCTGTCGTCATCAGTACTTGGCAGCATGTCCACAATGTCTATCGTCATCAGTACTTAGCAGTATGTCCACAATGTCTGTCGTCATCAATACTTGGCAGTATATCCACAATGTTTGTCGTCATCAGTACTTGGCAGTATGTCCACAATGTCAGTCGTCATCAGTACTTGGCAGTATGTCCACAATGTCTGTCGTCATCAGTACTTGGCAGTATGTCCACAATGTCAGTCGTCATCAGTACTTGGCAGTATGTCCACAATGTCTGTCGTCATCAGTACTTGGCAGTATGTCCACAATGTCTGTCGTCATCAGTACTTAGCAGTATGTCCACAATGTCAGTCGTCATCAGTACTTAGCAGTATGTCCACAATGTCTGTCGTCATCAGTACTTGGCAGTATGTCCACAATGTCTGTCGTCATCAGTACTTGGCAGTATGTCCACAATGTCTGTCGTCATCAGTACTTGGCAGTATGTCCACAATGTCTGTCGTCATCAGTACTTGGCAGTATGTCCACAATGTCTGTCGTCATCAGTACTTAGCAGTATGTCCACAATGTCAGTCGTCATCAGTACTTGGCAGTATGTCCACAATGTCTATCGTCATCAGTACTTGGCAGTATGTCCACAATGTCTGTCGTCATCAGTACTTGGCAGTATGTCCACAATGTCTGTCGTCATCAGTACTTGGCAGTATGTCCACAATGTCTGTCGTCATCAGTACTTGGCAGTATGTCCACAATGTCTATCGTCATCAGTACTTGGCAGTATGTCCACAATGTCTGTCGTCATCAGTACTTGGCAGTATGTCCACAATGTCTGTCGTCATCAGTATTTGGCAGTATCTTCACAATATTGGAGGCCTACAATAGTTAGCAGTATATCCACCATATCTGAGGTTATCAATAGTTTGCGGTATATCCACAGTATCTGTGGTCACCAGTAGTTGGCGGTATGTCCTGCTATTTATATGAATGAATGCTGCAGAATTTGTCATGTTTTCATGGCCTTTGGGGGAATAAACAAAACGGCATTGTTCATAACTTTTCATAATACAACTCCTTTGAGCACAACACATTAGATTACAACATTTCATATCTAGTGTTTATAAACTGTACATGATATACAGAATTTGTCTCTTTTTCTAGGACCTTTTTGGTGTAAGCATGATTGTACCATTGCTGAACCATCATATGAAATCACTTGGGGCAAGTCCCACTACAGCAGGAATAATAGGTAAGAACTGTAATTACCACACATTACAAATTGTAAGGCCACGTTCACACGTTCTGCATTTGGTCAGTATTTTACCTTAGTATTTGTAAGCCAAAACCACGAGTGGGAC
The DNA here is from genome assembly GCF_032444005.1 of Ranitomeya imitator. Classification (NCBI taxonomy): domain Eukaryota; kingdom Metazoa; phylum Chordata; class Amphibia; order Anura; family Dendrobatidae; genus Ranitomeya; species Ranitomeya imitator. The sequence continues at coordinate 490,805,176 of NC_091284.1, read as the reverse complement.
AATCAGAAGGAAGTATAATGGAAACATATGCACCACTTCTGTATTTATCATCTACTGGTTTTGGCTCACAGATACTGATGTACAATACTGACCAAATACTGAACATGTGAACATGGCCTAATAATGCAGTGTTGTTAAAGAAAAATATTTAAGCTTTTCTTATAACCCCTTCTTGTGTCTGTCTATTTTCATTTTTTGTGCTTGAATTTTTATTCCCTCACATTCTTTTAGTTTTTTTCGACACAGCTATATAAGGGCCTGTTTTCTGTGGGACAATTTGTAGTTTTGCATAATTTGTTTTGCCATACAATGTACTAGAAAACACAGAAAAATTCAAGTGCAGTGAAATGATGAAAAAAATGCCATTCCTCTTCCTCTTCGGTTCTGTTTTTACAGTGTTCATTTTATGGTTAACATGACCTGTTAAAATGATTTTCCTGGTCAACACGATTACGGCTATACCAAAGTTGTATAGTTTTTTGTAATTGAAAAAATTTATAAAGAATATCTTTTGTGTCTTGATATTCTGAAGCAACCTTTTTTTTTATTTCAGTCCATGGACCTGTGCACTTGTACTGTGTGTGGCGACCTGAAGTTTTAGTTCGCACCATTCTTGGTTACATATAAGTTTGGTCACTTTTTGTTACACTTTTTAGGGCACAACCAAAAACAGCAATACTCACATTTTCAATTCTGTATCTTTTTACAGCGATTACCATACAGGTTAACTAATTGTCATCTAGGGCCCCAGCTGCTAGACAGCAAATGCCATGAAGCTTTGCCACAGCTACTGTTGAAATCTGTTAAATAGGTAGAAACGGTAGCTTCTTGTCCGTTACTATGAATATCAACATGTATTTTGATTTCTAATTAGACAGTTGAGAAGTTAATTTTGAAAATTAACTCTTAGCTTTTGGAACTAACAGTAATATCAATATTTTTTTTTTAGGTTCCTGTTATGGCATCCTCCAGCTCTTTTCTAGCTCGATAGTGGTAAGAATCACACAGCAAGCTACTATTACCAACACCTTGATTGACCCTTCAAAACATGTCATGAGAGAACATCACCCACCCCAATTTGCTCCGTTTGTTGATTCAGTCCACAGTGTCTCTAAATGCCAGCTTGTATCTGTCAAAGCGAAATCTCCATGAAAGCAGATACTTGTATTGTGTACCCCTTTGTGTAAAGGGGGCAAAGCTATCGCGCTGAACCAACTTGCTTTAACGCAATGTTATGAAAGTGAAACCATCATCTTAAAATAACCTACTCTTTAATTCAGGTTTTTGTGTTGCATGTACTGTGGATATAAAAAGTCTACACACCCTTGTTGAAATGCCAGGTTTTGCCATAAACTTTTTCCCACCTTTTATGTCACCCACAATCTGCACAATACAATTGAAAAACAAACTGAAATCTTTTCAGATGGAAAAAGAAAAGTAAAAAATAAAATAATGTGGTTGCATAAATATGCTATTACTATTGATGAAGTAACCTTTGAATTTATGACTGCATTCGGTATTTTTAAGTAGGAGTCTAACAGAATTGCACATCTAGACTTGGCAGTCTTTGCCCACTCTGCCTTGCAGTAGTGCACCAAATCTGTCAGATTGTGAGACCATCTCCTGCGTACAGTGCCCTCTTCAGGTCAGCAAACAGATTTTCAATTGGATTCAGATCTGGACTCTGGCTGGGCCATTTCAAACCTGTGGTTGGACTTATGCCTTGGGTCATTATTGTGCTAAAATGTGAAATCCCTCTTCATCCTCAGCTTTTTAGCAGAGGCCCGAAGGTTTTGATGCAAAATTGACTGATCTTTGTAACTGTTCATAATTCTCTCCACCTTTACTAAAGTCCCAGTTTCAGCTGCCGAAAACAGCCCCAGAGCTTCCACCGTACTTCACTGTGGGTGTGGTTTTCTTTTGGTGATATGCAGTGTTGATGTTGCACCAAACATACCTTTTGGAATTTTCATCCAAAAAGTCCAACCCAGATCTCATCAGGTAATAATACGTTTTCCCAAATACTTTTGGCAGACTTCATATACGTTTTGGCAAAATATAGCCAGGCTAGGATGTTTTTGTAAGAAAAATGCTTCCGCCTTGCCGCTCTACATCACAGGCCAGACATATGAAGAATATGGGAGATTGTTGCCAATGCAGTAAGCAACCATATCTTGTCAGAAATTCCTGCAGCTCTTTTAATGTCCCTAGGTCTCTTGCCAGCAGTTTAGAACCAACTTATTTTTGTTTTTTTTCATCAATTTTTGAGGGGTGTCCAGTTCTGTATAATGTCACTGTGGTAACAAATTTAAGTCACTTGATGTCTGTCTTCACAGTGTTCCACTGTATATCTAAAGCTTTGGAAATGTTATTGTACTTTTCTCGTGACTGATAACTTTCAACAACGAGATTCCTTTGCTATGTTGTAAGCTGTTTACTGGTCATGGATTTTACTGGAAAAAATACAACTAAGAAAATGTGAAGAAAATTTTACCAGAACAGTTACATTTTCTATAGGGTTAATCAGAATTTAAAATAAAAGTAGAACTATTTAAATTTTTGCACTGGTCACTGTGGCTTTTTTAGACTTAAATTTTCGATTGTTTCAGGAAATATCACATGTACAATAGCCCCAAATGTAGAATAGAATATCTCCCCAATATTTTGTATTGAGCTGCTGTATATAATGAGCCTGTGCAAAGGGGATTGTGAAGAGTGGTGGAGCAGGGTCAGGTGTGAAATCTCCCCTGTGTACAAAGATGGTACCTGCCATTGTAATATTGCTTCTGATAATATGGAACCTGGTGAAACTTCCTGAAACAACAGTAAGTGTAATCTGACATCGTGTTTGACACCGATTCAGTGATGTCTTCGCTGGTAACCAGGGTAAACATCGGGTTACTAAGCGCAGGGCCGCGCTTAGTAACCCGATGTTTACCCTGGTTACCATCCTAAAAGTAAAAAAAACAAACGCTTCATACTTACCTTCCACTGTCTGTCCTCCGGCGCTGTGCTTTCCTGCACTCACTGTGAGAACAGCGGCCGGAAAGCAGAGCGGTGACGTCACCGCTCTGCTTTCCGGCCGCTGTGCTCACAGCCAGTACAGAGAAGCAGAGCGCCGAGGACAGACAGCGGAAGGTAAGTATGAAGCGTTTGTTTTTTTTTACTTTTAGGATGGTAACCAGGGTAAACATCGGGTTACTAAGCGCGGCCCTGCGCTTAGTAACCCGATGTTTACCCTGGTTACCGGCATCGTTGGTCGCTGCCGGTAACCAGGGTAAACATCGGGTTACCCTGGTTACCCTGGTTACCGGCATCGTTGGTCGCTGGAGAGCTGTCTGTGTGACAGCTCTCCAGCGACCAAACAGCGACGCTGCAGCGATCCGGATCGTTGTCTGGATCGCTGCAGCGTCGTTTAGTGTGAAGCTACCTTAAGTCTAAAATAAAAACAATAGGCAGTGTGAAAATTGCTAGATTACTAATTGTTTTATTTTTTTTTAATAAAGACCGTAATATATGTAGCACAGAAAAGCATTTCAAACAATAGGTAATTTTTTGATGATCACTTCCATTTAAGTTGGGCCAGAACCCCTGATTCCGAAGCAGCAGGGTGAAATTATCTTGGAATATAAGGTACAGTGCTTCAAGAAAAGAGAATATATTAAGGTGTCCTTACAAAATTCAGTGGCAGAATATAGAGGTTAAGGCTTCTTTACTTAAGGCCATCACTTGACCAACAAACAAAATGCTTGGTCATCCTATGATAGATCTTTTATACCGGCAAAGAAATCATTGGTTTCGACAGCACATCGTCCCCTTTAAACGGGAGATGTACTGCCGATAATGAAGATATTCTATGGGCAAAGAACAATCATATTAATGTTCTGTCTGTGCCCATGGGTGGAAACAGGTTAGTAAATGAGCCTCTACAGACTTCTGTATCCTCGATCAACTGTCGTTTAGACTCCTTTCACACATCAGTTTTTTGCTATCAGTCGCAATCTGTCGAATTTTGAAAAAAACGAATCTGGCGACTGTTGCCGCTGTATCCGTTTTTTTGTCATAGACTTGTATTTGCTCATATTCCTCACTGTAATGACCGCTCACACAGGGCCTGCTGCCGGCGCTGAGAGGAGACATCGCTGGAGCTGGGTGTCGGTGAGTATTTCCTGGCAAGCGGGGGGGAGAGGGCGCACAGGGGATGGGAGGCGGGAGGGGCCGCACAAACTTTATTTTTAAGGGAAAAGAAAACAAAAAAGAATTTTCATTCCTTCTCTTCAGCGAATGCTGCTGGGAAGAAGGGATGAATACCGGCTTCAGCACCACAGGCGGGGGGGGACAGCGCTTACTGTAGTACTGTAGCGCTGTCTCTCCTGCGGGCGGTACATGCACACGGAGGAGAGTGCACACTGTTCTCCGTGTGCACGTGTGCGGGACGCTTTGCGGACCGTGCTGCCGGAGAAAAACGGACATGTCTCCGTGTTTTCAACACGGACACACGGTCTGTGAAAACACGGAGACATGTGCATAGACCCATTCATTTGAATGGGTCTACGTGTGTCAGTGTCTCCAGTACGTGAGAAAACTGTCACTACATGTACCGGAGACACTGACGTGTGAAAGAGGCCTAAGAGGGTTTTGGATACCAAAGGTGACTATAATCATGTAATCATGATATCACACTGGGGGATATTTTTTTTTTTATTACCCCTCAAGGTTAATGGGCTGAAAACTGTGACTAAATTACATGCAAATATTCCAGCATTGTTCTGTAGTGTAAATGGCCTGGATCTTGTTACATGAGCATCTGCCCCTCTGAGCTTCATAAGGAGAGTATATGGGAGCTGTCTTATTGCTTGCTAATCTGCCAGCCATTAGCTTTTAGGCCTGTCCGGCCACAACTTTCTTTGATGTTTTCTCAGCTATATTTCCAGAATTTCTAATCACAAGCTAGTCATACCAATACACCCTGTAAATAAGAAGCATATGTGCTTCATGCCTCCCTCCATGCTGTCTATACAGTGGATCATGAATGTGAATAGACTGCCAATATAAACAGGCAGGAATTATTTATACATTTATTTACATTCATATCAAATCCTTAGGTCATATGTAGCTTATATTATATCGTTTTTTTTCATGGTTTCCGTAAATGTATTACTTAAAAAGGACCTGTTATCAGGTGAAAAGTGGCCAGTTTTTGCTCTTATTTTATTTCTTCTGTGCCCCTGAGAATTCCACTTTTTAGTTTTTGAAATCTGACAAGTGGTTCATGAATTACGGGCCTTTTATCCGGTGCCAATGTTTCTGCTCTTTACATAATTTATTTAAGTGCCCTTATAAAAGACCCCCTCCCAGAAAATCCTGTAAGTCGCCCGTCCCTTGGTGAAGACTATGAAAATGACCCCTAATTATATATGCCCATATCTTTGGAACCGTATTGTGGGCTAAAAAAAAAGAAGGAAAACAGAATTCTCAGGGGAGCAGTGGAATAGCATAAGAGAAAACAAATAGAGTCTTTTGACCTGTACAGGTCCTCCTTGACCTTTTCGGAGTATACTGGCACTTTCTGTTTTGGTGTTTGCCTTTTCTACTAGCCCAACCCAGTGATGCATGCAATTTAACAAAAACACTGTAAGAGAGACAAACGCAACTGTGACCTCCTAGCTGACCACCTGTGTAGTATATACTGTGGACTGTTGTTTTTTTAAAAGGGTTTCCTTGTTTCAACATTTTTTTGTTCCATGGGCTAGTCTAGCCGAGGTATAAAATAACAAACTGAGCTGTGCTGCCCTTCACCTGCTCCAGCCATCGCTTGCAGGCTGCAGTGGTGACGGCACCATTACAGTGCCCATCCCTGTTGCTGCCAATCACTGAGCTCAGGTCTACACTGCAGTCGTGATGTCACCACTGCAGCCTGTGAACAATCACTGGCACAGTGAAGGAGAACCTGCACTGGTGCGAAGGAAGGGGAGTACCAGCTCAGTTTATTTTTTACCTTTGCTAGCCGGAAAACCTAAGTACTGAGGATGCACTACTAATTTATGGGATGGGAAAAATTATTATGAGTCTTCCAAAACTAGAAATCTGACTAAAAAGACCTGTAACATTATAAAGGAATATGAAGTGACTTTTTATTTCTTTGCAGGGGAGTTGGAGTGATATTGTTGGACACCGGTATGCACTAATTACCTGTATTCTTATTAGTGCACTTGGATATGGTCTCCTTGGTCTATCCATTAACATATACATATATGCAATTGCTAGAATACCTGTGGGTAAGTCATCAAAATTTAGTGACCTCCGGGTTTTTTAGATCACTACTGTATCTGAATTGTTCTCCAGGCAGCACGGTGGCTCAGTGGTTAGCACTGTTGGAGTCCTAGGTTCAGATCCCACCAAGGACAACATCTACAAGGAGTTTGTATGTCCTCCCCATGATTGCGTCAGTTTCCTCCAGGCAGTCTGGTTTCCTCCGACACTCCAAAGACATACTGATAGGAATTGGGGACAAGGCTGATAATGTCTGTAAAGTGCTCTGGAATTAATGGCGCAATATAAGTGAGTAAAATAACTAAAATAAAAATACTGTGATGCAGGAACCACTATGGGCAATTCACAATATAGATAATTGCACAAAAACAATTTCAGCTAAATATGATAATGCAAACTATAACATTAAAAATGCTAAATACGGTATATATATTTTTCTTCTTTACGTAATAGTCCTTGTGTCATTGTTTCTAAGACAAGACATTCTGGCAGACAGAATGCCCACTGATGTGTAGCGGTTAATTGCAGAGACCCCCCTCAAGCTTTACGTAGTTGTGCTTTGGAGTCTTTGTGGAACAGATTCGTGTCCACTTCACTATCACATTTTTAGTGGGCCTGTTTCCTCGTTAAATCTGAAACCATAGGCTTTCTGTCTGCATGGTAGAAAACTTCTGTTCACTACATTGCTTAAAAAGAAACTGACTTTGCAAAAATCAACAGCACAGGCGGATATAAGAAAGTTTGTAATATAATCATATATCCACCTCCTTCTGTCTCCTACACGTCATCTACTCTGGAAAAACTAGTTAAAATCCATCTTGCTCCTTCAAGACTCGCTGCGTGTGTCATGGGGTGTCTATGAGAGGGGAGAGTAAGGCGCCAGGAGAGGATACAGGCAGAGGGACAAATAGAAGCGTCATGGTGAACGTTCTATCATGTCTATTACCCCACCCCAAAACTGATTCAGAAAACTCAGCTCTGCTGTCTAAAACACTTCATTATTCTATACTAAAAAATGAGCCCAGGAAAGAGTAGGAATTGTATGCTTGTGTATAAGGGTTTGGGCATTTTCTTCTTAAATAGCATCTAAGGCTTCTTTAAAACCATTAATCTTTCTGACTATAACAAGCTTTTAACTATAGCGAGAGGATGGCTGGTCCACAGATTAATTTTGCTCATAGTAAAGACAGCAGGTTAAACAGTCAGATAAAATGGGGTACATCCATAGGGATCAAAATTGTGAAAACCTAAATAGCATATAGGAGTTGCCATCACTCACTGATTGGTAAGATGCCGACCACTCGGACTTCCATAAAAACAAATCCTATGAGTAACGTACAACAGCGCTCTGGACAATGCTGACAACTGGTTTACCTGTATTGGTTGAGTTGCACTACCTAGATGTGCAATATCCTTGTAAGAAAGTGAACGGGGTAAGTGCTGATATACCATCACTATCTTTGATGGGCTTCACCTTTGTAAAGGACCACTGCAGCAGTGTTTATATTACCTGTGTTAGGCTACGTTCACATTTGCGTTGTGCGCCGCTGCGTCGGCGACGCAACGCACAACGCAAATAAAAACGCACCAAAATCATCTCTGTCTTATGCGGTTTCCAGTGCTACATCGGTCCCTCTCCTGCATCATGTCACAATAACTATGACCAGCTGGCTCCACATAATGTTATCTTTATGGACCAGACGTCATTTTCTCAATGTAAGCCAATGAGACACCGAACGAGGCTCTCATAGACTTACATTAAGGGTTCGCTCACATCAGTGAATACATGAAACGAATTGTATGTTTTTTCAGATAGCATAACATTGGTCCGAGTGCTATAGGGTAGTGCTGATCAGCTTTTTTTCTCATAACGATTTGGAATGAATGTTGCAATTTTTGCAGTGCAAATTGGATCAAACTCACCATTTAAGCCTATGGACTCATGAAAAACATTGGACTGCACACTGTGCCATGCTCTACTATGACATCTGAGTGCAGTCCAATATATGGGACTCAGAGAATGGAGAAGATGGAGGAATTTTGATCTCCATCTTCCCTTTCCCTGTTTTACGATTCTCTCGTCAGGGACTCAGATCAGAGTTTGATTGGAGTGTCATTAACATAGTTGATCCAATCCTCTGGGAAGTTACCCCGGCCTTACAGAGGAACTAATGGTCTGCAGCATGAACAGCCAAAAAAGAGCTGCCGTCACATGATGCAGGAGAGAACTGGAGCAGCGCTAGAAACGGCCAAAGACAGCAACGTGTAAGCATTTTAATACACACACTGCATACACCGTTCTGATGAATAATAGAGGAGGCAATAAAAGAAATACTTACGTTGTCCTTTAAAATCTCGTCACGGAAAGTAAGCAGATGGGGTGGGGAAAGTAAGCCTAGTATATGACAAAATAAAGATGGTGCATAAGCAGAAGTTTGTCAGTAGAACAGATATTCAAATTACACCAATATGTTTGTTTTTTTCTTTTATAGGAATTTTTAAACATTCACTTTCAATTTCTAAAGCATTCCTCTCTGACCTTGTATCTGAGAAAGAGCGCCCCCATGTCATGGGAAGATTTAATTCAGCGTCCAGCATGGGTTTTATCCTGGGACCTGTTGTTGGTGGTTACCTAACGGAGCTGCAGGGAGGTTTCTACATTACCTCTGTGCTTTGTACATGCATATTCATTGTCAATGCAGGTAAGGAAGGAAAGACATATTAACCAGTGCAAGGTCTGCTTTTCTTTTTATTAATCTGTTATCTGCTTTTTTTCTTTTTAGTGCACCATTGGCTCCTTGGTGCTGTACATGAGAAGGGATTACATACAAGATGCAGATATAAATTACAGTTAAGAAACCACCAATCACAGACTGCTACATAGGGGAGAGGGCCCGGCCCTTGCGGGCTTTCAGTCTATAGTAAAATGTCACTGCTGTTTATAGGTACAGGTGGAGCATCTTTCTATGGGCTGTGCAGTATTCAAAATGCACTGTATACCTCCAGCCCGGCTGACTCCATTGACTTCTCATGGGGCCAGTCAGGTTCAGTAACAGAGGCTCCAAACAATTTACAGCGAAGATGTGACCGGAGTTTAACGAATTCCTGTAACTTTTTTTTATAACTATAGGGAGGTGAGATAAGAACTTTTGTCATGTGTAATCCTCTTACTCCCTTACCAACCATTTTGATTGACCCATTTAGGTAATATTTAGCATTTTGCAAAATTAGTGAGATAACCCTTTGCATATCTGTGCACTCCTAAATTAGGCAACTTGTCGCCTGTGTGACTCTGTGTGTACTCTACTTGTTAGTGTAGACCTGGGTACATGTAGTATGTACTAACTCTGAACATGTTTTAAGTCCAATGCTCTGCTTGAGTCAGAATTTAAAGGGAATCTGTCACCCCAAAAATAGTATATGAGCTTAGGCCACCTTCATCAGGGGCTTATCTACAGCATCCTGTAATGCTGTAGATAAGCCCCTAATGTAACCTGAAAGATAAGAAAAAGAAGTTATATTATACTCACCCAGGGGCGATCCGGGTCCAATGGGCATGTTCAAACGATGTTGTCCTCTTCTTTTCTTCCTGCCACGGCTCCGGCGCAGGCGTACTTTATCTGCCCTGTTGAGGACAGAGCAAAGTACTGCAATGCGCAGGCGTTGGGAAAGGCCAGAGAGGCCCAGCGCCTGCGCACTGCAGTACTTTGCTCTCCCCTCAACAGGGCAGATAAAGTACGCCTGCGCCGGAGCCGCGGCAGGAAGACAAGAAGAGGACGTGATCGTATGAAGATAGGAGGCCCCGGACCTCAACGCCCATCGGACCCGGACCGCAGCGGGACAGCCCCTGGGTGAGTATAATATAACCTCTTTTTTCTCATCTTTCAGGATACATCGGGGGCTTATCTACAGCATTACAGAATGCTGTAGATAAGACGGTGGCTTTAGCTCATATATGATTTTTGGGGTGACAGATTCCCTTTAAAGGGAATCTCGTCACAAGGCTTTTAAGCTACTTCATCAGCACAGTGTAGGAAAAGTGACTGATTCCAATGATGTATCAGTCAGTTTACTAGGCGTAGCCGTTGTGACACAATCAATGTTCTTAGATATAGCGTGAATCAGAGCTGAGAAAGCTAACCCCATCCACAAGAGGCTCTGTATGTACATGGTCTGTTGACAGATTACATATCAAAAACCTGCTGATTTCTGTCGATTTTTCATTGTTTCTTTTTTTGATATACACATTGTATTATTTTTAAGGTCATTTATGATATTATGTGCAGAAAAACAAGAGTGGAATGGTGAAAAACACAATTGTGAAACTTAGGTTATGCGCACATGACGTCATTTCGACGAGGCTTGCACAGCTACTGAGTTTTCCTAGGCGAAGTGCTTTAGGAAAATGGTGATTGTTCCCTTAATATGACTTTCACTCTGCACGGTTAAGTAAAGAGAGTGGGTTGCTTCCGCTAGAGTTAGCATGCCTACTTTTTTAAGTGCTTCAGGGTTTATGAACTTTAAAGCGGTTAAAAGACATGAAACAAGAGGGCTCATGGGCACACTGTGTCGATTTTACGTCACTGTGCACTCTGTTCATTTTATGTGGTGCTTTTTCAAGTTGATTCTATCTGGAAAAGATGGCGTGTGAACATACAGTGGGGCAAAAAAGTATTTAGTCAGTCAGCAATAGTGCAAGTTCCACCACTTAAAAAGATGAGAGGCGTCTGTAATTTACATCATAGGTAGACCTCAACTATGGGAGACAAACTGAGAACAAAAAATCCAGAAAATCACATTGTCTGTTTTTTTAACATTTTATTTGCATATTATGGTGGAAAATAAGTATTTGGTCAGAAACAAAATTTCATCTCAATACTTTGTAATCTATCCTTTGTTGGCAATGACAGAGGTCAAACGTTTTCTGTAAGTCTTCACAAGGTTGCCACACACTGTTGTTGGTATGTTGGCCCATTCCTCAATGCAGATCTCCTCTAGAGCAGTGATGTTTTTGGCTTATCGCTTGGCAACACAGACTTTCAACTCCCTCCAAAGGTTTTCTATAGGGTTGAGATCTGGAGACTGGCTAGGCCACTCCAGGACCTTGAAATGCTTCTTACGAAGCCACTCCTTCGTTGCCCTGGCGGTGTGCTTTTGGATCATTGTCATGTTGAAAGACCCAGCCACGTTTCATCTTCAATGCCCTTGCTGATGGAAGGAGGTTTGCACTCAAAATCTCACGATACATGGCCCCATTCATTCTTTCATGTACCTGGATCAGTCGTCCTGGCCCCTTTGCAGAGAAACAGCCCCAAAGCATGATGTTTCCACCACCATGCTTTACAGTAAGTATGGTGTTTGATGGATGCAACTCAGTATTCTTTTTCCTCCAAACACGACAACATAGTAACATAGTAACATAGTTAGTAAGGCCGAAAAAAGACATTTGTCCATCCAGTTCAGCCTATATTCCATCATAATAAATCCCCAGATCTACGTCCTTCTACAGAACCTAATTGTATGATACAATATTGTTCATAGTAACAAGTTATGTTTCTACCAAACAGTTCCAGTTTGGTTTCATCAGACCATAGGACATTCTCCCAAAACTCCTCTGGATCATCCAAATGCTCTCTAGCAAACTTCAGACGGGCCCGGACATGTACTGGCTTAAGCAGTGGGACACGTCTGGCACTGCAGGATCTGAGTCCATGGTGGCGTAGTGTGTTACTTATGGTAGGCCTTGTTACATTGGTCCCAGCTCTCTGCAGTTCATTCACTAGGTCCCCCCGCGTGGTTCTGGGATTTTTGCTCACCGTTCTTGTGATCATTCTGACCCCACGGGGTGGGATTTTGCGTGGAGCCCCAGATCAAGGGAGATTATCAGTGGTCTTGTATGTCTTCCATTTTCTAATTATTGCTCCCACTGTTGATTTCTTCACTCCAAGCTGGTTGGCTATTGCAGATTCAGTCTTCCCAGCCTGGTGCAGGGCTACAATTTTGTTTCTGGTGTTTTTTGACAGCTCTTTGGTCTTCACCATAGTGGAGTTTGGAGTCACACTGTTTGAGGGTGTGCACAGGTGTCTTTTTATACTGATAACAAGTTTAAACAGGTGCCATTAGTACAGGTAATGAGTGGAGAAGAAGTTACAGGTCTGTGAGAGCCAGAAATCTTGATTGTTTGTTTCTGACCAAATACTTATTTTCCACCATAATATGCAAAAAAAATGATAAAAAAAGACAATGTGATTTTCTGGATTTTTTTTCTCAGTTTGTCTCCCATAGATGAGGTCTACCTATGATGTAAATTACAGACGCCTCTCATCTTTTTAAGTGGTGGAACTTGCACTATTGCTGACTGACTAAATACTTTTTTGCCCCACTGTACCTTTCCTTTTTTTTTTTACTGTGTTCATTGTGAAGTAGAAATGACCTGATATCTTTATTTATTTAAAGATATTCCCTTTAATTATATAACAGACTTTAATTGCTTAGTTCAGATACACAGAAAGATTATCTCATTGCTACTCCTCACTTCTACTTTGTGTCCAAAAATCATGTAGAACAATTTCAATTATTTCATATTTTAATTTTCAGGTCTTGTCTGGATGATGCCACAGACTACGGACACAGCAAACATTGCTACTCCTAGTAGACATGGGAATTTGCCCGATAACCTGACATCTAATTCTAATGGTACAATACAACTCTCATTGGAAGCCAATGGCATAATGCCAAACAGATCTGCACAAACATTGTGGGCACAGATTGTGTCTGTATTTAGGAAAGTCACAGGCGTGGCTTTTTCTCAGATGTGGGACATATTTTTGGTTCGTCTGCTAATGGCAGTTGCTGTCATGCTGTACTACAGCAACTTTGCTTTGGCAATGGAAGAAAGATTCCTTATGACTCCACGGATGACTGGCTATTTAATAAGTTACGGCAGCACGCTGGGAGCCCTTGCTGGTTTCTCGCTGGGACCACTTTCTAGACTTTATCAATATAATATTTACACCATGCTCTTACATTCCAGCGTCCTCACGTTCTTTTCCATCTTGTTATATTCCGTGGCACCGAAGATGTGGATCGTTGTATTGTCCTCAACGTTCTTGGCTTTTTCTACAAGTATAGGGCGAACATGCATTGTGGATCTAGAACTCACTCTAGGCCAGAAGCATGGAAGCGGTACTCTTATAGGTGTTGGACAGTCAGTGACATCGGTGGGACGAATACTTGTTCCCCTCTTCTCAGGAATTGCTCAGGAATATAGTCCTTGTGGGCCGCCACAGCTTGGAGCCGTCTTGGCGTTAGCATCTATATTCCTAATGTACAAAAGTAAATCACACTATGATGGGTCAGCCCAAAGTAAACATAAAAGAGAATGAATAGTCTTTCTTTAATATTACAATAGAAATATATTGAATCTTAAATAGGGGCATGTGCAATAACTACTGATTTCTATAGCGTAAAACACAATGTAAGATGATACGTCTTTAAAAGCCATGACTTGTATTTGATGCTCTGCTACTGATATACAGATTTTAATTAGTAAGTTTAGTTATTGTAACCACTAATACGATAGATATTCTGATGTTCTAGACTATGATGTCAAACACAGTTTTGCTTAATGATGAGCAATACTCGATAGGCTGGAGTTGCCTGGGAATGGCGTTAGCGCATGTAATTCTAGTTTAAGTGCCTCCTTAGGAACAAAATTGCACTAAAAATGATTGAAGTAAAATGTAGTATATTGTTACAAAGATACTACCGGTATTAGAAATTAATATCTTGGCTGTGGATGAATTAGATTATTATACCATGATAATTTGTAGGACTTCCACATTAAAAAGATGTTCTCATTATAAAATGTTTTGGTATACTTCTAGGACTCCATGCCATACCTGATACATATTGATGGTGGTTCTCCCTCTGAATAGGAGAGGACCACGCAGGTGAATTTATATGTATAGTGGCTCACTACACAGTGCAGTAGGTTGCCAAAAGACTTCATGCAGAGGGAATTACTGTGAAAGAGCCATAGCACTTTGCTGCAACTCCTTATTCGAACAGTCCTGGTAATCCGTTGGCCAAGATCAGTGATTGCACTGAAATAGGTCATTACTTTGGATGTAAAACAGTCCTTAAAGCACACCTCCAGCTCATACTGAAAACTAAGGGGTCACATTGGGTAAAACCTGAAAGGATAGTGCATGATGCATTGCATGCAGCGATTCTCTTTCATACACCAGCTCTTCAGGTCCTGAGGAAGTTGGCATCTCACAAAGTAGCCATCACTCCACACAATGGTGAATTGTACTGTAATTTGCTTCAGATTTCTGTTGACTTTCCTTTCCTAAAAAAACGGTGGAGACCCATAAAATATAGGTCAAATATTTTTTGGGTGATGCATAGTGTACAGCACAAATTTTTCAGCGCCAAAAACAATAGTAGAATTGTTCGTTTTTCTGCCCTCAGCACCCAGAAAGAGTATGAAAAGTTATATGTTCCCCAAAATGCTGTTGAAAAATACAAATTAAGCACACAAAAAGAACAAAGCAAGTTTTCGTGCAACACATCAAAGAAAAAGTTAAAACGTCATTAAAAAATTAAGTATATAATTCCACAAAGACAAAGACAAAGAAGTAAGACAGGCAATTAACAGTAAAAAGAAAGCATTTGCACTACTAAAGCAGGATGGCACCATTGAAGCTCTAAAAAACTATAGGGAGAAAAATACTTTATCTAAAAAACTAATTAAAGCTGCCAAAAAGGAAACAGAGAAGCACATTGCTAAGGAGAGTAAAACTAATCCCAAACTGTTCTTCAACTATATCAATAGTAAAAGAATAAAAACTGAAAATGTAGGCCCCTTAAAAAATAGTGAGGAAAGAATGGTTGTAGATGACGAGGAAAAAGCTAACATATTAAACACCTTCTTCTCCACGGTATTCACGGTGGAAAATGAAATGCTAGGTGAAATCCCAAGAAACAATGAAAACCCTATATTAAGGGTCACCAATCTAACCCAAGAAGAGGTGCGAAACCGGCTAAATAAGATTAAAATAGATAAATCTCCGGGTCCGGATGGCATACACCCACGAGTACTAAGAGAACTAAGTAATGTAATAGATAAACCATTATTTCTTATTTTTAGTGACTCTATAGCAACAGGGTCTGTTCCGCAGGACTGGCGCATAGCAAATGTGGTGCCAATATTCAAAAAGGGCTCTAAAAGTGAACCTGGAAATTATAGGCCAGTAAGTCTAACCTCTATTGTTAGTAAAATATTTGAAGGGTTTCTGAGGGATGTTATTCTGGATTATCTCAATGAGAATAACTGTTTAACTCCATATCAGCATGGGTTTATGAGAAATCGCTCCTGTCAAACCAATCTAATCAGTTTTTATGAAGAGGTAAGCTATAGACTGGACCACGGTGAGTCATTGGACGTGGTATATCTCGATTTTTCCAAAGCGTTTGATACCGTGCCGCACAAGAGGTTGGTACACAAAATGAGAATGCTTGGTCTGGGGGAAAATGTGTGTAAATGGGTTAGTAACTGGCTTAGTGATAGAAAGCAGAGGGTGGTTATAAATGGTATAGTCTCTAACTGGGTCGCTGTGACCAGTGGGGTACCGCAGGGGTCAGTATTGGGACCTGTTCTCTTCAACATATTCATTAATGATCTGGTAGAAGGTTTACACAGTAAAATATCGATATTTGCAGATGATACAAAACTATGTAAAGCAGTTAATACAAGAGAAGATAGTATTCTGCTACAGATGGATCTGGATAAGTTGGAAACTTGGGCTGAAAGGTGGCAGATGAGGTTTAACAATGATAAATGTAAGGTTATACACATGGGAAGAGGGAATCAATATCACCATTACACACTGAACGGGAAACCACTGGGTAAATCTGACAGGGAGAAGGACTTGGGGATCCTAGTTAATGATAAACTTACCTGGAGCAGCCAGTGCCAGGCAGCAGCTGCCAAGGCAAACAGGATCATGGGGTGCATTAAAAGAGGTCTGGATACACATGATGAGAGCATTATACTGCCTCTGTACAAATCCCTAGTTAGACCGCACATGGAGTACTGTGTCCAGTTTTGGGCACCGGTGCTCAGGAAGGATATAATGGAACTAGAGAGAGTACAAAGGAGGGCAACAAAATTAATAAAGGGGATGGGAGAACTACAATACCCAGATAGATTAGCGAAATTAGGATTATTTAGTCTAGAAAAAAGACGACTGAGGGGCGATCTAATAACCATGTATAAGTATATAAGGGGACAATACAAATATCTCGCTGAGGATCTGTTTATACCAAGGAAGGTGACGGGCACAAGGGGGCATTCTTTGCGTCTGGAGGAGAGAAGGTTTTTCCACCAACATAGAAGAGGATTCTTTACTGTTAGGGCAGTGAGAATCTGGAATTGCTTGCCTGAGGAGGTGGTGATGGCGAACTCAGACGAGGGGTTCAAGAGAGGCCTGGATGTCTTCCTGGAGCAGAACAATATTGTATCATACAATTATTAGGTTCTGTAGAAGGACGTAGATCTGGGGATTTATTATGATGGAATATAGGCTGAACTGGATGGACAAATGTCTTTTTTCGGCCTTACTAACTATGTTACTATGTTACATGTGTTAATTCATAGTTGTGATGTGAATTTACAATTTTCATAGTCATGAAAATACAGAAAAATCTTTAAATGAGAAGTAGTGTCCAAACTTTTGGTCTGTACTGTATAGTTTAAATTTTATAGCATTGCTGGGTGTTAGTGGGTTGCCATGGCAGACGGGAACCTAAGAAATCCTCTGTCGCTGCAATGCCAAAGAAGGGGCTTTACAGGAGACAGTGATTTTTACTATATACAGGAGTATTACAATAGTGTACATAGTGCAAGTGATCAAACGATTACAGGTTCTTTTCCTATATGAGGGACATAAAAATGTTTTTGTTTTGGTTTTTTAAATATAAATTTTTTTGATACTGAATCAACCCCTTTTCTTCATTTAAAAAAAGAAAAAAAAAAACATTTTTTCGGTATCTCTTATTCTGTTAAGGGTTGTCCACTACTAGGACCACCCCTTCTTAAAGTAAATGTTCAGCCCTGATAAAATAGTAAAGCCTATACTCTCCTCTCGTGCCGGCTCCTTTCCAGTGGTGTCAGAACTTGCGGTTCTGGGGTTGTGATGCAGTGGAAGGACACATGATGTCTGCCCAATCAGTGCTAAGTAAATAGGGCAGCACACTGCAGCGCCAAAACATGCAAACTTGAAAACACGAAATTTGAACTGCATTACTGCACTAGAAATATGAAAAATGAGAGCTTTTAGCGCATAAAAATGGCCATATTTATGTGTACCTCGTAGCCACTTTACGGCATCTCTCTTATACGAGGTCCTACGCTTGACCTACCTCGCTGAGAAATAAACGTCTCCATCTGAATGGGTACATGTGAAACCTCTTCTTGGACTCAAATTCTCTCTCTCTGTGGAGGGGTATTGGACCTACTATAATGAAAACACCTGTGGCTAGGAGGCGGGGAGTGCACGATCAGAAGGCTAAAGAATACATTTCAAAAACCTGACCTGCACATCCAAACATAGACTGAGTGTGAACAGGTGCTGAACCCAGAGTCGCCAACTCGTACATAGTTAAGTAAATAGGGCAGCACACTGCAGCGCCAAAACATGCAAACTTGAAAACACGAAATTTGAACTGCATTACTGCACTAGAAATATGAAAAATGAGAGCTTTTAGCGCATAAAAATGGCCATATTTATGTGTACCTCGTAGCCACTTTACGGCATCTCTCTTATACGAGGTCCTACGCTTGACCTATCTCGCTGAGAAATAAACGTCTCCATCTGAATGGGTACATGTGAAACCTCTTCTTGGACTCAAATTCTCTCTCTCTGTGGAGGGGTATTGGACCTACTATAATTAAAACACCTGTGGCTAGGAGGCGGGGAGTGCACGATCAGAAGGCTAAAGAATACATTTCAAAAACCTGACCTGCACATCCAAACATAGACTGAGTGTGAACAGGTGCTGAACCCAGAGTCGCCAACTCGTACATAGTTAAGTAAATAGGGCAGCACACTGCAGCGCCAAAACATGCAAACTTGAAAACACGAAATTTGAACTGCATTACTGCACTAGAAATATGAAAAATGAGAGCTTTTAGCGCATAAAAATGGCCATATTTATGTGTACCTCGTAGCCACTTTACGGCATCTCTCTTATACGAGGTCCTACGCTTGACCTACCTCGCTGAGAAATAAACGTCTCCATCTGAATGGGTACATGTGAAACCTCTTCTTGGACTCAAATTCTCTCTCTCTGTGGAGGGGTATTGGACCTACTATAATTAAAACACCTGTGGCTAGGAGGCGGGGAGTGCACGATCAGAAGGCTAAAGAATACATTTCAAAAACCTGACCTGCACATCCAAACATAGACTGAGTGTGAACAGGTGCTGAACCCAGAGTCGCCAACTCGTACATAGTTAAGTAAATAGGGCAGCACACTGCAGCGCCAAAACATGCAAACTTGAAAACACGAAATTTGAACTGCATTACTGCACTAGAAATATGAAAAATGAGAGCTTTTAGCGCATAAAAATGGCCATATTTATGTGTACCTCGTAGCCACTTTACGGCATCTCTCTTATACGAGGTCCTACGCTTGACCTACCTCGCTGAGAAATAAACGTCTCCATCTGAATGGGTACATGTGAAACCTCTTCTTGGACTCAAATTCTCTCTCTCTGTGGAGGGGTATTGGACCTACTATAATGAAAACACCTGTGGCTAGGAGGCGGGGAGTGCACGATCAGAAGGCTAAAGAATACATTTCAAAAACCTGACCTGCACATCCAAACATAGACTGAGTGTGAACAGGTGCTGAACCCAGAGTCGCCAACTCGTACATAGTTAAGTAAATAGGGCAGCACACTGCAGCGCCAAAACATGCAAACTTGAAAACACGAAATTTGAACTGCATTACTGCACTAGAAATATGAAAAATGAGAGCTTTTAGCGCATAAAAATGGCCATATTTATGTGTACCTCGTAGCCACTTTACGGCATCTCTCTTATACGAGGTCCTACGCTTGACCTACCTCGCTGAGAAATAAACGTCTCCATCTGAATGGGTACATGTGAAACCTCTTCTTGGACTCAAATTCTCTCTCTCTGTGGAGGGGTATTGGACCTACTATAATTAAAACACCTGTGGCTAGGAGGCGGGGAGTGCACGATCAGAAGGCTAAAGAATACATTTCAAAAACCTGACCTGCACATCCAAACATAGACTGAGTGTGAACAGGTGCTGAACCCAGAGTCGCCAACTCGTACATAGTTAAGTAAATAGGGCAGCACACTGCAGCGCCAAAACATGCAAACTTGAAAACACGAAATTTGAACTGCATTACTGCACTAGAAATATGAAAAATGAGAGCTTTTAGCGCATAAAAATGGCCATATTTATGTGTACCTCGTAGCCACTTTACGGCATCTCTCTTATACGAGGTCCTACGCTTGACCTACCTCGCTGAGAAATAAACGTCTCCATCTGAATGGGTACATGTGAAACCTCTTCTTGGACTCAAATTCTATCTCTCTGTGGAGGGGTATTGGACCTACTATAATTAAAACACCTGTGGCTAGGAGGCGGGGAGTGCACGACCATGTAGGGTACTACATGGTATAATATCACATAAGAGATCAATAGTAGAAAATACAAATAGTTAAAGCAGTCTCATACCGATATACCTATGCAGGGGGCCACATACGGCGGTGACGTGGACTGATGAAGGCTCCGCCGAAACGCGCGTCGGGGTGACGTGGACTGGGTGGACGGCTTCCCCACGTGTTATCCTTGTGGCCCCCTGCATAGGTATATCGGTATGAGACTGCTTTAACTATTTGTATTTTCTACTATTGATCTCTTATGTGATATTATACCATGTAGTACCCTAGTCCCTTACATGGTTCGGGGTGATTCTATGGGCTAACATTGCAACACCACGAATGTACATTCATTCAGAACTATGTTACAACTCTAATGCTCATTAATACGTGGGGGTACCATTACATTATTAGCTTCTTTTACTATATATTAATTAGGAATTCTGAGCCGTCACCGGTCTTCGTCCCGTGTTTCTTTCTTTGTTGGATTGTACATTTGTCCCGTGGGTGTACCCACTGCTATTTCCTGCTAAATAGTATTCTTAATAAAGTTTTTTTCTACTTTTTACTATTTTGGCCTTTGTTTGATCGCTTTTTTGCTCCTTGGTTTTTGTCTACAAGTCATAACTGGTATAGGAGGAGAGAGGACTCTGGCCGCGAAGGCTCACAATCTACAAGGGATGGGTGAGGATACAGTAGGTGAGGATCATCATGTCATCTTTGCCATCTTGATCGCTGCTTATGCAGAGAGCAGCAGCCGAAGACAACTTATTTCCACTTCTGTGCTCTGCATAAGAATCTGTGGCACCGAACTAGATGTCAAAGCAATTTCTATCTACATTGTTCGGATAGTTCGCTGGCACCAGATAGGCTCCCTAGCACCACAACAAGAAGTAGTAGTAGTGTTGGTAGGAGGAGGTACATTTTTGCTCTCCTATAGAATTTGTCAACTAAACTAAAACACCCCTGTGTCCTACGTCTCTGGGGCCTTTAGGTCATGGCCCAGTAAGTGTTCATTCAAACGAGTGTATTAAATGACTGTGTGCTGTCCACGTGCACAATTGCTATAATACGGACAGAACACTAACCAATGTACTGTAAATCAATGTGGTAGGGATAGCCTGCCAATAATGGTCAAAGTGTGTGCACAAAACGGGTCACATACAGGTTACCATCTGCATGTCATTCGTTTTTCTCGGATTCATTCCAGTTAGTAACTTAGGGAACTGTATTTGGCCTTTTATTGGTCATTAAATTGTTCACGTAAAAGCTTGATGTTAAAGAAATGTACAAAACGGACATACAGATGACCATTTGGAGGAAGAATCTTCCATTTTTTCTGTATAAAAAAAAACAGAATATTTTGCACTTTCTTGTCTAAACCTAACATGACAACATGACTGAAATATGTTAGAAGTATGAAAAGTCTCAACGATCATTATGGTCTTAGCTCATGAAATTCCTCCTGTGAAAACCTCTGAAATGTTAGAATATGATTTTTTACATGATGGTGGTGTTTAAATTATGTCCATTTCTTCATCTTCTGCAAAATAAAGTTTTAATGTGTGATCTATCTCCATTATTGGCACTACACGTGAGATTTACTGACGCTAGAAAGTTGTATACAGTGGCATGTTAAATTTCGGGCACCCCTGGTCAAAATAACTCAATATTACTGTTATTGTGAAGAGTTACGCAAGTTGAAGATGAAATGATCGCTAAAAGGCCTAAAGTAAAAGATGACACATTTCCTTTGAATGTTAGGCACAAAAATATATATTTTCATCTTTTGGGCACCCTGCATGGTTAGTACCTAGTAGCACCCCCTTTTGAAAGTATCACAGCTTGTAAACCTTTTTTGTAGGCAGCCAAGAGTCTTTCACTTCTTGTTTGAGGGATTTTCATTCACTCTTTCTTTGAAAATGTTTCCTTTTCTGTGAGATCCCTGGGTCATCTTGCATGCACTGCTGTTCTGAGGTCTAGCCACAATATTGTTTAGATCAGGGGACTGTGAGGACTATTGTAAAACCGTCAGCTTGCTCCTTTTAAGATACTACCTACGAATAAACTGAAGCACATGCCAAGTAAAAATTCAAAAAAAAAATGTTATTTGTCAAATATTGACACGCAACTGTTTAAAAAGATTCAGTGGATGAAAACAGACATATGGCCCTGAGAACACAGGACTTAATATACCCATGTCATAAACATATTCAAAAAATGGATAAATATCCAGAGCGTACAAAGAAAACATTTTTTTTTCTCTCTAGGGTTCCTCAGAAAGGGCTACCTTATATATGGAGCACAGCTTTCTTGAATGTTAATCAATGTTATATAATTCAATATATTTCTCTTTGCAAACAATGATTTTGGACTCATGTCAGCCAAATTTGGTATTCAATATAACATTCATAAAGCATAAACACATAAATAAGGAAAATAATTTTCTCATATAGCTCTATTTAGATGCCCCTATAGCTTATGGCTCTATGTAAAAACCTTTGTGGCTCCTCACAGCAAAACTGTCTACATATATAAATATAAGATTGCTTGCTATCTCTATATCCAAAAACAATCAATAACATTAAACTGCACAGTGCTAAATAATATTCAATATTAGTGCAAAACGTGCTTTAGAATACTTGCAGAGACAAAACCATATTGTAAGGTGCAAAACATTGATTAACATTCAAGAAAGCTTTGCTCCATATATAAGGTAGCCCTTTCTGAGGAACCCTAGAGAGAAAAACATTTTTTTTTATTTTTTTTTCATTATATGCTCTGGATATTTATCCATTTTTTGAATATGTGTATGGCATGGGTATATTAAGTCCTGTGTTCTCAGGGCCATATGTGTGTGTGTTTTCATCCACTGAATCTTTTTAATCAGTTGTGTGTCAATATTTGTTAAATATATATTTTTTGAGTTTTTACTTGGCATATGCTTCAGTTTATTTGTAGGTAGTATTGTATTTTGGAAGCGCCATTTGTGACTAGGTCAATTCTTCTTGGTTGCTTCTTTTAAGGTTGTCAATTGTGGAATATGATGGTGCTCTATAAATTAGTAAAATAAATCGCTATTAGACAGAAAACTTGAAGCGCTAAATCCACTGTGGCCTTATAACAATCTCATATTTTAAATGTTTAAAATAATTGAACCTCTTTGATTTAAAGGTAGTATAACAGTAATTTGAATTGCATTATTGTGTTGATAAAGCGTATGTAGAAAACATTTCTGCCTGCGTTGTTCAAATTCTCCACTAGATGGTGATATAACACCTTATAATGGGGTTATCAGCAAAGTATGTAAAAGAAAAAAAGGTTTGGTACCATGTTAGCCAGTTGAAAAAATATTTCCCTTAGTGGGAAAAACAAAATAATAATCTTATAGTTATTATACCTTTTAATAGCTAATAAAATGAAATGTTGTTACAAAGCAAGATTTCAAGTCTTCTTAGGTCTCTTCATCAGACATGATGAAGAACTAAATATTTGGTACAGAAACCTTTGTTTGCAATTACAGAGGTCAGACGTTTCCTGTAGTTCTTGAACAAGTTTGCACCCTCTCCTCCATACAGAGCTTCTCCAAATTTTTCAGGTTTCGGGGCTGTTGTTGGGCAACATTGAGTTTCAGCTCCTCCAAAGATTTTCTAGTGGGTTCAAGTCTGGAGACTAGCTAGGCCACTCTAGGACCTTGAATTGCTTCATACGGAGCCACTTATTAGTTGCCATGACTGATTATCATGCTGGAAGATCCAGCCACGACCCATCTTCAGAGCTCATACTGAGGGATGGAGGTTGTTGGCCAAAATTTTGCTATACATGACCCCATCCATCCTCCCCTCAATGCGGTCCAGTCATCCTGTCCCCTTTGCAGAAAAACATCCCCTAAGTATGGTGTTTCCCCCACCATGCTTCAAGATTGAGATGTGTTCTTAGGGTTGTACTCATCCTTCTTCCTCCTCCAAACACAGTGAGTGGAGTTACTACCACATAGTTCTATTTTGGTCTCATCTGACCACATGACCTTCTGCCATGCCTCCTCTGGGTCATCCAGATGGTCATTGGCAATCTTCAAGGGGGCCTGGACATGTGCTGACATGAACACAGGCAGGGGCTGGCTGGCACTTTTCAGCCTGGGGGGCAATCACAAGGCAGTGGCCCTTCAGTTGCGGTGGCCCTCCTTTTCCCTGCTTACCTCTGGCCATTGCATTAAAGCAGCAGACATAACAGGCTTTAAAAACAGGCTGGTACAGAGATATGGAAACAGAACTGAGCTTGCTGCATAGATATGGGAGCAGAACCGAGCTTACGACAGAGATATGGGAGCAGAACTGAGCTTACTACAGAGATATGGGAGCAGAACTGATCTTACTCCAGAGATAAGGGAGCAGAACAGAGCTTACTACAGAGATATGGGAGCAGAACGAAGCTTACTACAGACATATGGGAGTAGAACAGAGCTTACTACAGAGATATGGGAGCAGAACGGAGCTTACTACAGACATATGGGAGTAGAACAGAGCTTACTACAGACATATGGGAGTAGAACAGAGCTTACTACAGAGATATGGGAGCAGAACAGAGCTTACGACAGAGATATGGGAGCAGAACTGAGCTTTCTCCAGAGATAAGGGAGCAGAACTGATCTTACTCCAGAGATAAGGGAGCAGAACAGAGCTTACTACAGAGATATGGGAGCAGAACGAAGCTTACTACAGACATATGGGAGTAGAACAGAGCTTACTACAGAGATATGGGAGCAGAACGGAGCTTACTACAGACATATGGGAGCAGAACGGAGCTTACTAGACATATGGGAGCAGAACAGAGCTTACTACAGAGATATGGGAGCAGAACGGAGCTTACTACAGAGATATGGGAGCAGAACGGAGCTTACTCCAGAGATATGGGAGCAGAACGGAGCTTACTATGAGATATGGGAGCAGAACTGATCTTACTCCAGAGATAAGTGAGCAGAACAGAGCTTACTACAGAGATATGGGAGCAGAACGAAGCTTACTACAGACATATGGGAGCAGAACAGAGCTTACTACAGAGATATGGGAGCAGAACAGAGCTTACTATGAGATATGGGAGCAGAACTGATCTTACTCCAGAGATATGGGAGCAGAACGGAGCTTACTACAGACATATGGGAACAGAACGGAGCTTACTACAGAGCAGTGGCGTAACTACTAAAGTTATGGGCCCCGCTGCGAACTGTCAAATGGGGTCCCCCCATGCCAAAATATATAGATGAATTAGAAATGGCAAAACATGCAAACGTCATCTGCATTAGTAATACATGCACCATTACATAATTAGTTGTAGGCTGGGTTCACAAGAGTGAAGTTTACATTCTGTATACACACCACAACCTCCAGCCTAGCGGAGGGTATCCCTCCTGTAAACCCAGCCTGGCGGTGTCAACCCCTTATAAATGGAAGTGTGCTCCTCTAAACCATGTAATCACTGCCAATCCTCCAACCGTAAGTGGTGAATTTCCAGAGCTGGGAAATGGGAGCTCAATATTAGAACACGTCAACTTTAGTTCCCATCCCGCCTCAAGGAAGTATGGTAGACTATTAGAAAAACTACTGCCACACACACAGCAGTACATACTGGCAGAAGTGTGAGGGCATTAGTGCCTGTGTATGGACATGTTAGTGCCTCTTAGCTTCTGGCAATGTTTTACCTCAGCTCACATTTGGGCCATACCATTGTAAAACAGGTAGACACATTTACCCACTGACCCTACTATTCATAAGGAACTGCTGTCTACCCCTTAGTTGCCACTGTATATAGTCAGGGTGGGAATGTGGGCTACAGAACAACACAGGGCGATGACACTGCTACCTGAACCCTTCAGCTGCCCTACTATGTGCAGGGAATAAAACCAGTACAAAGTATGGTAGCCTCCCTGCAGAGCTGTCCAGGGCCGTACTGGAACAAAAAAGGAGCAATGCCACACAAACCCCACCAGCCCACAGACTATAACACTCCCCCGACACCCGATCAGTGGATTTTCCTATACTGTGTTGTGTTCTTCAACGCTCCTCTTAAAGGCGTTAATTGAAGAGCTATGTGTGAATGCCGTCCAGTGCGCACGATTGATCGCTTCTTTAGAGCGCCGGTTCTCGAGATCATGGGGGTCCCAGCGTTCGGACCCCAGCAACTACAAAGTTCTCGGGAAAGGGGATTACTTGGTATAATCCATTTAAATGTGTTTTCCAATATATATATATTTTTTATTTTCCCATAGTATTCCTGAAAATAATAAACCAATATTAAACCTCCCAAAGACCAATGTCGCCTATCCGAGAACAGGACAGGAGAAGTGGTACTGTGCATTGTATATATACAGGACAGCAGGAGTGGTACTGTGCAGTGTATATATACAGTCATGGCCAAAAGTATTGACACCCCTACGATTCTGTCCGATAATACTCATTTTCTTCCTGAAAATGATTGCAAACACAAATTATTTGGTATTATTATCTTCATTTAATTTGTATTAAATGAAAAAACACAAAAAGCATTGTCCTAAAGCCAAATTGGATATAATTCCACACCAAACATAAAAAAGGGGGTGGACAAAAGTATTGGCACTGTTCAAAAAATCATGTGATGCTTCTCTAATTTGTGCAATTAACAGCACCTGTAACTTATGTGGCACCTAACAGGTGTTGGCAATAACTAAATCACACTTGCAGCCAGTTGACATGGATTAAAGCTGACTCAACCGCTGTCCTATGTCCTTGTGTGTACCACATTGAGCATGGAGAAAAGAAAGAAGACCAAAGAACTGTCTGAGGACTTGAGAAACCAAATTGTGAGGAAGCATGAGCAATCTCAAGGCTGCAAGTCCATCTCCAAAGACCTGAATGTTCCTGTGTCTACCGTGCGCAGTGTCATCAAGAAGTTTAAAGCCCATGGCACTGTGGCTAACCTCCCTAGATGTGGACGGAAAAGAA
Source organism: Ranitomeya imitator (assembly GCF_032444005.1). Taxonomy (NCBI): domain Eukaryota; kingdom Metazoa; phylum Chordata; class Amphibia; order Anura; family Dendrobatidae; genus Ranitomeya; species Ranitomeya imitator. The sequence continues at coordinate 490,778,223 of NC_091284.1, read as the reverse complement.
AAATTGACAAGAGATTTCAACGCAAGATTGTGCGGATGTTGGATAAAGTACCTTGACTATCATCCAAACAAGTTCAAGCTGCCCTGCAGTCCGAGGGTACAACAGGGTCAACCAGTACTATCCGTCGGCGTCTGAATGAAAAGGGACTGTATGGTAGGAGACCCAGGAAGACCCCACTTCTTACCCCGAGACATAAAAAAGCCAGGCTGGAGTTTGCCAAAACTTACCTGAAAAAGCCTAATACGTTTTGGAAGAATGTTCTCTGGTTAGATGAGACAAAATTAGAGCTTTTTGGGCAAAGACATCAACATAGAGTTTACAGGAGAAAAAAAGAGGCATTCAAAGAAAAGAACATGGTCCCTACAGTCAAACATGGTGGAGGTTCCCTGATGTTTTGGGGTTGCTTTGCTGCCTCTGGCACTGGACTGCTTGACCGTGTGCATGGCATTATGAAGTCTGAAGACTACCAACAAATTTTGCAGCATAATGTAGGGCCCAGTGTGAGAAAGCTGGGTCTCCCTCAGAGGTCATGGGTCTTCCAGCAGGACAATGACCCAAAACACACTTCAAAAAGCACTAGAAAATGGTTTGAGAGAAAGCACTGGAGACTTCTAAGGTGGCCAGCAATGAGTCCAGACCTGAATCCCATAGAACACCTGTGGAGAGATCTAAAAATGGCAGTTTGGAGAAGGCACCCTTCAAATATCAGGGACCTGGAGCAGTTTGCCAAAGAAGAATGGTCTAAAATTCCAGCAGAGCATTGTAAGAAACTCATTGATGGTTACCGGAAGCGGTTGGTCGCAGTTATTTTGGCTAAAGGTTGTGCAACCAAGTATTAGGCTGAGGGTGCCAATACTTTTGTCTGGCCCATTTTTGGAGTTATGTGTGAAATGATCAATGGTTTGCTTTTTGCTTCATTCTCTTTGGTGTTTTTTCATTTAAGACAAATTAAATGAAGATAATAATACCAAAGAATTTGTGATTGCAATCATTTTCAGGAAGAAACTGAGTATTATCTGACAGAATTGCAGGGGTGTCAATACTTTTGGCCATAACTGTATATATATATACAGGACAGGAGGAGTGGTACTGTGCATTGTATGTATACAGGACAGCAGGAGTGGTACTGTGCAGTGTGTATAT